>NW_012267262.1:13659197-13683131 GCF_000151885.1 Dipodomys ordii
AAAAAGCCGGAAGTGGTGCTGTGGCTCAAGTGGTAGAGTGCTAGCCTTGAGCTGAAGAGCTGAGGGACAGTGCCCAGGCCCAGAGTTCATGCCCCACGACTGGACCCCCCACCCTCCAAAAAAGCTGGATATGGTAGGGTAGTAGAATGTGTACCTGTTAGTTTGACAGGAAGGCTAAAATATGTAGATCATGGGACAGGTGTATGCCTGGCAGGAAGCAAAGTCCTGTCTCAAAACTAATCACCATTGTTGGGTGCCTGTGGCTTACACCTGTAATTCTAGCTACTCAGGAGGCTAGGGATCATAGTTCAAAACCAGCCCACACAGGAAAGTCCATGAGACTCTTATCTCCAATTAATTACTAAAAAAAAAAAAGTGGAGCTGTGGCTCAAGTGGTAGAGCACTAGCCTTGAGCAAAAGAAGCTCAGGAACAGTGTGAAGCCCTGAGTTCAATCCCCAGAACTAGTAAAGTAATAATAATAATAACAACAACAATAATAACTATAAAGAAAGGGTAGAGGCATGGCTCAGTAGTGTGAGGATTTCCTTGAAAGAGTGAGGCCCTTAGTTCAAAACCTAGTACTTCCCCCCAAAAACACTAATAGGTTTTTTACAAAGAACTGAAAGGTATATGCCAAGAACTGAAACTGAAAAACTCCTGACTGTAAGAGTCTATTTCAAAGACTCTATGTCACCTCTGCTCAAATTTTGAGACATTTGTCTTCTGAGCACCACAGTCTTCTTTCTCATCACCACCTACTAGTGTTCCCGCTCCCTCTGTAATTTCTCCTGACCTTCTAAATGACTTTGTCTTAGGAAACGAACAACTATACTACCAAATTTCTCCTGAAAACTGCCAGACCAGAAGGCATATCTACAGAAGCTGAAGTTCAACCATGATCTAGAGTCAAACTGAGGGCTTATAAATTAAAGCATATTTACAAACTTCAGAAAGGAAGATAACTATTTTGCTGCAGAATTCAGGATTTTGCTACACAATTTGTCAAAGCGTTAAAAGCATCAGTGTAGGAGATGTAAGCAGAGAAACCAAATAAGCTAGAGAAAGTTACTAAAGCGGGGAAAGTTACTAAAATGAGACTGTTTCAAGAGGGCTTTTCTTCTTGTAAAGCGGTGGCATGCTGGTAAATGCTGAACTACCAACTCTCTGGGGAGTATGGGTAAACGGTAAGTTGTAGCATGTGCCAGGTTCCATGGTATAAATATTCTCATTGGGTCCAGTTTCAAGATAATAATGTCATTGAGTGTGACACTGGGGTGAGGCTCTCCTGGGCCAATACAGGCCAGATCCAGCACACCATTGCTTCAGGGCAGTTGGCACAAAGATTTGGGATTGCAAACCAAATAAGGATGAAGCAGCAGGGACTTCAGGAACCTTTCCAACACTACGCTGGTGTGAACCTTTGACTGAAGTCAAGAAACAATCTTTCTCTCTCTTTTTTTTTTGTAATACCCACTTACCTGAAATAGGAAGACAGAAAAGAAATAGATTGGCATGAAAAGTTGCGCATTTCAAAATGTTCAAACATATAATCCTATGTAGAATTAAATTATCTAGATGTGGGAATAAAACCTAGTTTCCTGGATTAAACAACTGGCTCATAAATCAAAGCATGCTCTGCTCAAGAACCCAGGGCTTGCAGAGAGATCACTGAAGATGTTCAAGTAGAAGGACCCTTGGAGAAGGAATATACCGTGGTTTTGTAGAAACTGAAGGACACGACTACCCAAAATCTGCCCAGTGCTGCTTCCCAGAGAGACATTAGCACCTAGCCACACCTACCCCTAAACTCCACGATTAGCAGTTATTTTCTCTCTGGAGCCAGAACCCATTATTCATGTGGTCTAAGTGAAGCTTCTATCTGTAGAAGCTGAATTTATACTACGGTTTTATCCTCTCACCCTTCTAGCTAGTATGTGACTCAGGTACATGGTCAGGTGCTCTAGCCCCTTGGTTTAATGATGACCATCGAACCCAACTGGAGCATCTCTTCAGTGGAGCTGTTAAGCTAGTTGCTAGTGAGAAAGTATCCTTTCTCTTTATGCCTGGCTTACTTCAGCTATGTTATTGCCCCTGCTTCTATTTTTCCTGCATCGCATTTTTCAACCATCCTTCTCCCTCTTCTCTCTACTTCATGGGTGCTACTTTCTCATGATAGCTCCAGGCCTTCCTAGTTCATAGGATCTCTGCTTTTGTCTATAGCCTTTGCTCTGTGGAGTGCTCCTCTCCTGCCTAGTCTAACTCAGAAAGACAGGGAGCATAATGTATTTTTGCGCACTGCTGTGATCCAGGGCCTGAATCCCTTCTGAAAATATTTCATTACCATGTACCAAGAAATGAGATCTAATGGGGTCTTCCTCATCTCTATTTTGGGGCAGGCATCCCACTCCGGCCCAATGCGATTTGGCAGTGGTATAGATGTGTAGCAGGGCCACCCATGTATAAGGAATTTTCTGTAGGTAATGGAAGCTTCCTAGACAGATGGGAGTACAGCTTGTATTCTGATATGGCCCCAGTGATCTTTGTCTCCTGGTATTTATGTCCTGTGTATTATGTCCTTCCCCCAAATGTGGGCTGGATTTGTGCTTTTCGTTCTAACTAATAGAACATACAAATGTGATGGGATGTCACTCTGGAGATCAAGCTCGAAAAGACAATGACTATCTTACTGACACCTTATTTCCGGCTCTTTTTATATGTTTACCTGATGCAGAAGGCCACCTGGCATGGATATGTGGGCAAACTCCAGCCAATAGCAGGAAAGTAATTTTAACCAACAGTTTTGTGACTTGGGACATATTCCTTCCTCCTGGAAAGCCTTCAAATTACACCTTGGCCTCAACTGGCTCCCTGGTGTTAGTCTTTGAGAAGGTCTAAAGCAGAAGACCCAGCTACAATCGTGCCTCGATTTCTGATCCACACTAACTGTAAGTAAGTGTTGTTATTTTAAGCCAACTAAGTTTGGAAATAAATTGTTATGCATCAATAGCTAGCTAGCTAGATATACTAAATGATATCTCATCTCAATGCCTTTATTAATATGACTTTTTAAGTTGCTGCTCCGTTAAACATTCAGGGCTGGATTTTCAGGAAACAGAGGTAGGGCTTCAACTTTGGGTTTCAAGGGCCAGTAGGAAGTAGGAAGCCTGATCAGATGTTCATAGACGATCTCCCTCTTGAGTTCTGTGTGCAAAGAGGAGATAGAAGTTCACCAAATCCTGGGACCTTGTGTCACCAGCCCTGGGAGGCAAGGCGTCATTGCCTTGGGAATGGGTGAAACCCCCCTTGAACAGTGATCTCAGACCAGCAGATACCAACGGCAGTGAAAAGGTGACTTGTGTTGAAACCTAATCCTCATCTGTCACTGTCAGAGAATGGTTTGTACACTGGCCTAGGAAGGCCCACAGGGACCCCACATTTGAGCCCATGAAGCAAAACCCAAGCTGCAGGTAAGTTCGAAGTCACCTGATATATTTCTGTTGCATCCCCTTAGGGAGACCCTGTTCAGAAAGCCCAGGAGTTGTGACCCCAGGACCCTTCTGACATGCAGCCAAAGCTAAGACATGAAATGTCCAGCAAGGGACTGGCAGAGGGTAAGCCTCTTCCCATCTCCCTTAGAACGGCTGTCTCCTTGGGAATGTTAAACACTCAGCTGAGGCCCCAAACAGAAGAAAAACAAATCACAGCCATTGAGAGTGTCTCTACTTGCCATCCAACACATTATGTGGTTCCTTAGAGGGTAGCTTAGAAACTCAGGGCAAAAGATACAAAGGGCTAATGTTCACATCCTCTGTGGGTTGGGGGACAGGGGACGGGGCTGGAAAGCTGCCTCAGTACTTTCAGAGGGCAGGGCAGTCCCTCTCTTGGGTCCTTTCTGTGTTGAGATCCCTTTCCTGTATTTACCTCTGTGCTGCAGGATAAAGTATAGCTTGCAGGCCCTGGTGTGGCTGCAGAATCTGCCATCATATCACCCTGGTTAAGTCTAGGAGAGCCCAGAGTCGTTTCTGGCTCTCCCTGGAACAACTCAGAGATCAAAGTAGTCCAGTGGTCACTGTCTTTCTTCAGGCTATGCAACTGAGGGGCTCTGAGGAGATACTCCAGGGCAGCCTTGTACAGTGGAAACAGAGGTACTAGGGACTGAAACCTGCCCCAGCCACCTCAAGGTGACCTTGAGTAAATTACCTTTAGCCTCCCTGTCTCCCTCTGTGCATATATATGTAATGCCTTTGCTTTGTACCAGCTCTACAGGGTTGGCACTCAAGAGAGATGAGTGAGATAATTGCTTTAGGCACAAAATTTAGAGACATGTCAGAAAGCTCAGGAGCTAACATAATTCATATCCTAGTGTGGCTGTGCTCCAGGGCCTCATACCTGTAATTCTAGCTACTCAGGAGGCAGAGATCTGAAGACTGCAATTAAAAGACAGCCAGGGCTGAAATGCATGAGCCTCTCCAATGAAATTCCAATTAACCACCAAAAAGCCAAAGGTACATCTGTGCCTCAAGTGGTGGAGCACCATCCTTGAGTGAAAAAAGATAAGATATAGTGCCCAGACCCTGAAGTCAAGCCCCAATACCGAACACACACACATACACACACACACATACACACACACACACACTCTCCAATATAATATTTTTTGTTTAAATTTTTATTGTTGTTTGTGAGGCTTGAACTCAGGGCCTGTCCCTGTTCCTCAGCTTTTTGGCTCAAGGCTAGTGCTCTAACACTTTCAGCCACAGCTCCACTTCTGGGTTTTTGGTAACTGATTGTAGATAAAGAATCTTTCATCCCCTGATTGGCTTTGAACCACAATCCTCAGATCTCAGCCTCCTGAGTAGCCAAGATTATAGGTGTAAGCTAATAGCGAGCACCCAGCCTGGTGCAATATTTTAAAAAATCAAAATGCATTAAAAATTCATGTTAAACAAAATACCACAATTCTAAAAAAAGGTGGAATCTGCCTAGTAAGTGGATGTGAATGTTAGTAGCCTTTGTGAGGTGTTTTTAGGAGACTGGGAAGGAAAGTTATAGTCTCATGAAAAGTCCCTCCTGGACAGATTTGGCCCAAGCTCAAACACTGTTTAGTGCAGTGGTTAGTTGTATAAGCAGGAAGGACCAACAGACACAGGACTGAGTCTTACATTTTCTATTTACCACGTCTGTTGCTTTGGATGACTGGTTATCATGCTAAGCCTCAGTTTCCCTATGTGTAAGTTCATGCTAATGAAGATAACACTATTTCTACTAGAGAGTTTTGCAATGCAAAATGCCTGACTCATACCATGTGCTCAGTCACTGTAGTTGTCATTCTGGGATCATTTAATAGACATCAGAATAATGTGAAAAATTCCCTTAGCTGGGCGGAGGATAAAACAGGCTGGCATTTTGTGGCTGCCTGCTTACTGCCTTTGTGAGCTCTCCTGATAAGCTGTATCTGCCTGTCTCTCTTGTTAATCAAGTATGCAGCTGCTTGCCTTGAGCGGCCTTTACTGCTGTGTCTGCTGCCATCTGGATATCAGAAGGAGCACAGAGACAGCCCAAGCTGAAGCAGGACCAGCTGGGGCAGAGGATGGAAGAGGCCAGGCTGCAATCTGTTTGCTGCACATGCATTTGAGGCTCCTGGCTGTTGGCAAGGAACAAAATAGCAACCCTAGGATATAGCCAGACACTCTCTGCCTTCCCCTTAGCATGCAGGAAACATGGGGTTTTGTTTTGGTTTGGTTGCTCTTACTTTAGCTTGCACTCAAGCCCTAGGCACTGTCCCTTAGTTTTTCTGCTCAAGGCTTGGAACTCTACCATTTGAGTCACTGCTATACTTCTTGCTTTTTGGTGGTTACTTGGAAATAAGAGTCTAAAGGACTGTCTTTCTGGCTTGCTTTGAACCATGAATCTCAGATCACTGTCATCCAAGTAGCTAGGACTACAGGTGTGAGCCGCGAGTGCCTGGCCTGTTGGCCCAGTTTTGATTAGGGATCTGCTCTAATAGCTTAAACTGTCCAATTTCAGAAGAGCTGAGGGTCCAGGTGACCTTAAAAAATCAAAGGAGAAGAGAATTTGGGGTGGGCTTTTTTCCTCTTAATGCCTCTGACATTGGATGAAAGAGGAAGGTGTTCATTTGGTGAACTCCAGGCTTACACAGAGAGTCAGAGTGTCTGATGCATGGGATGAGGAAGCTGCACAGTAGCAGAAGTTCAGAACTCTCAGACTTCAACGTGTATCAGGACCATCTGGGGCCAGGTATAATCCTAGTTTGTAATCCTAACTACTCAGGAGGCTGAAATCTGAGAATCACAGTTCTATGCCAACCCTGGCAGGTAAAGTCCATGAGACTGGTATCTCCAATTAGTCATCAAAAAAAAAAGTGGTGGGTGGCTTAAGTGGTAGAATGTCAGCTTTGAGTGGAAAACCTAAGGGACAGTGCCCAAGGCCCAGTATCAGCGCGCGCACGCGCCCGCGCACCCACACACACACACACACACACACACACACACACACACAAATCACCTATCTAGGAGACTCTAAAACAGAGCTCAACATTATCAGGTCTGTGGTGTCATCCAGGAATCTGCATTTCTAACAAGTTCCTATGACAATACTGGGCTCCAAGGACCATTGATTAGTGGGTGGTTTTTTTAGTAGAGCTTCCTTGTTTGGAGTTCTTTGCACTGGCTGCGGAACCTTTAAAAACTTAATCTTTGTATGAGTCAGTTTCTTTTTCTATGGAGTGGGGATGAGAATGACAGTATTCACCCTATTGCATTTCATATGAGAATGAAACAAATTATGAATATAAAATGCTCTGAGGACACACTTGAAATATATTAGCTATTGCAGTCCTCAATATTTAAACATTTTGCAATAAGCACTGTCACGTGTGCTCTCTTATAAACAAACTAGGAAAGGTGAGTAGGTAAAGCTCACTTTGCATTTCTGCCTACACAAAATATTTGCATATCATTTCAAGGGGCTTCCAGGCCCCCAGAAGTTCATCCTTCTTTCTGCTCCTACTTAAGTAGATTATAATAACTATCGTTTTACAGTAGTTCTCCCTTTTTTAGAATTCACAATTAAAAAAAAAATAAAAACACCGAACCTTCTAACAGCTAATAGCCTCTTTTCAGCCTCTTCTCTGTTGCACGCCTGTAGCAGGTAATATACATTTTAAATTACTTCAAAGGCAGATGTCATCATTCCTATTTGACAGACAATATGACTAAGTGTCAGAAAACTTGCCAAGTTGAGTGTTTGAGTCAGGACTTGGTCACAACACCACTGTTCTCTGCCTTAGAGTGATTAATATTAAGAAACGTAGCTAGTGATGACTAAGAGATTATGATGGTTGGGGAGGAATTCAAGGTTGCTCTTGACTTCCTAGAACTTACATATAACTGAAGAATCAGCGTGAACACATAAGACTGAAAATACAAGTCAGTGTAAAGCACTTCCCTAGCATGTTCAATGTCTTGAGCTCAACCTCTAGGACTGATATCTATCTATCTATCTGTCTATCTATCTATCTATCTATCTATCTATCTGTCTGTCTGTCTGTCTGTCTGTCTGTCTGTCTGTCTGTCTGTCTGTCTGTCTGTCTGTCTGTCTGTCTGTCTGTCTGTCTGTCTGTCTGTCTACCTATCTATCTAATCATCTGTTGGTCTATCTACACACACACACACACACACACACACACACACACACTAACTTATCATTACAGACCAGGAATGAATGTGACAGAGAATATCACCTGATATTCATTTACTTTCACATTTTCCAGAATACCTTGCAGCTACATTAGGGCCATGTGACTGGTTCTGGCCAATGAATGTGGCTGGGCATGACAGAAGTGCCCTTTCACCCTGTCATAGAGTCTTTTCTTTCCCTTGTCTTGTAGCAGTTATTTAGGAAGTTGCATGCTCCGGATGACATGATGGAGGAAAATTGCTCACCGATGATCACATTGAGGCAGGAAGGGAAAACAAAACCTATTTAGGATATGTTATAAGATTTCTGTCTCTTGTAGCATAATCTCATCTCTCGAGCTTAGTCAAACAGGATTGTCATATTTGTTTACAGAGGAGTTCCAAGAAGAGCAGTGAGTTTTGAAACACTCAAACATTGAATCAGCTGAAGGCACCCTTCTAGATCCTAGAGAGTAAAGATGTTTAGGTAAGGACCCAGGGAGTTTTAATAAGGTGACACTGAGAATTGGCCAGAGCTGTGATCTGCTACATTCCCCAGATAATTCTCTACAATGAAGACATTGTCACATGACCATTTAGAGCATAGGCTCTGGAATAGGGAGGACTTCTTGTGCTAGAATTTTACCTCCATTTTTTTTCTAGTTATGTAACTTTGAGTAATTTAAGAATCTACTTTGGCCAAGCAACAGTGGGTTGTGCCTATTATTCTAGCTACTCAGGAGGCTGAGACCTGAGGATTGCCATTCAAAGCCAGCCCAGGCAGAAAAGTCCCTGCAAGACTCTTATCTCCAATTAACCACTCAAAAGCCAGAGGTGGGGCTGTGGCTCAAAATGGCAGAGGGCTAGCCTTAAGCAAAAGAGCTCAGGGATGGTATCTAGGCCCTGCATTCAAGCTCCACTGCTAACAGGGGAAAAAAAGTATCTACTTTGTAGAGTTGCTATTATGATTAAATGAATCAATGTATTCAATTGTTGCTGCATCATAAAATTGTTTCAAAAATGAGTGGCATAAAACAACCATCACAATCTCATGTTTTTTGGACTTTCTGTGGGTTAGGAATACAGGGAATTAATTCCCTAGGCTAGTACTGGTTCCAGGCCTGTCCTGAGGGGATGATCAACTATGGGTTAATGCTATATGATCCAAAGCCTCCCAAGGGACTGGTGAATCTATTACCAAGTTGTCTCACTCATAGTACTGTTGCCCAGAGTCTCAATTCTTTCCACATGGGCACCACCCTCAGGACTATTTGAATGTTCTCATTGTATGATGGCTGGCTTTCCTCAGAGCAGGTGATCCGAGAGAGAACAAAGAAAGGCTTTCATGCACTTTCGCACAGTCCCTTCCATCATAGGACCTCCTAGGGCTTGGTTACACAGCTCAGTGCTGACACAGCATGGGGGACTAGCTTTGGGCCTGCCAGGAGTGAGGATCCTGGAGATCATCTCTGAGTTTGGACAGTATAGGAATTTTAGTTCCTAACTGAAATGCTTCAAACCATTCCTGACACATAGTTAGAATTCAGTAACTATTAATGATTTGTATTTCTAATTATCTGCAAGCCTTCCCTCAGAATTCCAACTCTGCCACCATTTTATCTTTCATCACTTATTTCCCAGCAACCTGTTCTGCCAGGAAATGTTCTGGACACTTGGCTCCCAGAAGGAAGAGCTCTTAACTGGGTACTCCTGGATCTCTGGGGTAGAAATATACTACCAGAGATAGAAACTGATACCCGTGGCATGCATTACATAAGGTATGCTTGCCTCTATTACCTTCTTAGGCATCATGAGGTGGAGTAGTTAAGACTACCAACTCTGGAACAAGAGATTTCCTGGAAGCAAATTCCAGTTCTCCTTACTAGCTGTGTGATCTTTTTTGGGGGGTCCAGTCATGGGGCCTGAACTCTGGGCCTGGGCACTGTCCCTCAGCTCTTCAGCTCAAGGCTAGCGCTCTACTTGAGCCACAGCACCACTTCGGGCTTTTTTCTTTTTGCTTATGTGGTGCTGAGGAATCGAACCCAGGACCTCATGCATGCAAGGCAAGTGCTCTACCACTGAGCTACCTTCCCAGCCCTAGCTGTGTGATCTTGAATAAGTTATTTTTAATTTGGCCAATTTTCTTATCTGCTACAAGGAAATAATACTTACTATGCAGGACTGTTGTGTGAATTAAATACTCTAAGTATTTGAAAGACTCAGATACGGCAGAGTTTGCAATGTTCAGAACTGTTAGCTATTATTCTTCCTTCTGTAATTACCCAGAGTGAAGATCAAGGGAGAGATACAGAAACTAACTAGAAAATAGACATGCGTGACTGACTCTGACAACCATGCCTGACCTCTCAGCAAGTGCAAAGTAACCTGGAGTTAACACACAGCTTCCTAAGGCTTCCCTCGCCCTCCCCCACCCCCAGGACCCCTGACTTGTTGAGCATGTCTGTCACACACAGGAGAGCCTGACCAAGAGTATGTTTATGATGCTGTAACCACTGGGCAAGGATTGGACACCCCGGGGGGTTCCTGGCATACTTCTCACCTGACTTGTGTGGCCAGGGCCTCTGCTATCTCTGTTCCTCTCCCTCCATGTTCTTTGTCTTGGTTACCCTTTGCTAGTTTCTTTGTTTTGGTTAAGTTTGGGTGTTACTGGGGAGATTTGCTTCCTTTGATGGAGAATGTTGTGGGAGGAGCAGCTAGCACTTGGAAGCCTGTCCCTGCAGGTGGAAGCAGATGGAAAGAGGTAGGGCAGCCTTCAGGTAGAGAAAATCAAAGTTGCTCAGCATCAAAGGAAAGACTGGCAGATCAGCTGGGAGATTCACCCCGTCCTCTGAGATCGGAGCTGTGCTGTTTGTGAATCTTGGTTAGCTTTTAAAAATCTAGAAGTAGGAGGATGCTGGAGGACATGGTATAGATACAGCTCCAAAGAGAAGGGAGCTCAAGTTCTAAATACCACTGAGAAAAGGCCCATGGGCTTCTGAACTTTTCCTTTTGCTAGGTTTGATGCTTAAGGAAGAACATGGTGCATGGTTTGTCAGGCTGCATGGCTAAGCGGTATATGTTTGGGGTGAATGCTGATTTACCATGTGCGATCTGAGGATGTGCATGTTATACTTAGTTGAGGAACAGCAGGGGTCTCAATGTGATTGGAGCGAAGTCAACAAATTAGAAGTGTCCACCTCAGCAGGGGCTGGAGCTCAGCCTGGGGCATAGAGTGAGGATGTCCACCAGTCCTGTGGTGGAGTTTTCATGATTCAAGTGAGGACATGATATGAGTTAGCTGGATTTACAGTAACCACTTAGCTACCAAGTACAGAAGAGAATTCAGGGCAAACAAGTAGGGGGCAAGCTTTTAGGAGGACTTTGGGAGTCAAGGTGAGAAGTGCCCAAATCTAACCTACTGTGGAGTTGATGGACTTGAAGAGCCACATGGTGACTACAGAGAAGAGAACCTGTCCCAACAACCCCCTGGATGACGCCCCAGAAAAGACCCTTTCCTGATGATGTTGTGCAGCTGGGCTCTGAGGAGAAAGATCAGAATCAAGCATATATACTGTACAGGGTAGAAAATAAGCTTGTAAAAAAGCATTCCCAACATGAGCCACCATTCTGTTTCATCCAGAGACTCAGTCTCTATGGGAGTCACTAACTCCTAGACTGTGTGGCTGATGGTGACTGGCCTTCTTTCTGACAGGTGCTCCTCTTCCACAAATTCATTAGTGCAGAGCTTGGAAAGACAAGCTTTGGGAGATTTGGAGAAGCCAGGATGTGTATGTGCTGTGGGCCCAAAGTTCTACATCATGGAGAGCTCTGGGCCCTGCAGTCTCTGTCCTCAGGAGGGTCATCCAGATAGCCTCAGCTTTTGGGCCTGTTCACCTACTGGAGAGTCTAGAGGACAAAGGTAAAGGGCAAAGCTAGAGGAAAAGACAGGAGACCCACAGAGGTTCTTCTAGTTAAAGCACCAGCTTTATGGCAACCATAGTCAGAGTACGTTCCACAAATAAGCCAGAATTGCTGCCCCAGCTGCCTAGAATAACCAGTATCCGTGGGCCTTCATAGTAGCCAGATTTTGCTTTCTCTTTCCTAGACCCAACAACTCCTACAAGATCACAAAGACTCCAGACTTCCCATCAGTGCCTTTGCTTAACAGGGGACCTCACTGACTGACTTGGTATCTGCAAGATGGCAGCCTGGAGATCACAGCTTTCAATCAGCCCCCCCCCCCGCTCCCATCCTAGGAGGGTATTCCCATTGATGATCCTTTTGCACACCCTAACTTCAGAAGACTACTGGACTTGGGACCCGAACCAGCTGTGTGGTCTCTTTGGAGAGTTCACATCTCCAAGGACATATGGATAATAAAACTAACCATCAGGAATGTATTTGTGGCTGGTGTATGTGCCTGTCAGACACTCTGTGACTTCCTGTGTCAGTGTTAAATGAGAGATACTGTCCTCTCTATGGATCATCAGATCTATAATTCTCCTGAGGGTGCTGCTTAGAATGACAATGTCCAGTGAAAAGCACCCAGATGCCCTCTGCTCCCTCACCATAATGAGGTTGGATTGCTGTAGATAGGCTGCATTGAGCCCTGAGGTCCATCCTCAAAGCTGCACGCTTAGGATTCAGGGAAAGGCATTCTGGGATGACTCACCTGGAGACTCAGCTGCCTGGCCTCGCTTGGGAGGGTCAGAGCAGGACATCTCCACAGGCAAGGAGGCAGGAGAGACAAGCTGACTCTGTCAGATGCTTTAATCAGTGGGAGAGTTGAACAGCTCCTGGGCCCTCAGGACACCTTTGCCAACAGCAGATTCCCGAGGTCTCTCTAAGGGACAAGAGGAGAATTGGGCGGATAAGTCTCCTTTCTCTACTACCCAGATAGGCTGCCATCCAGATAGACTACAACCCTAGAGGCTTTTTGTGGTGTTACTACACCTTGGCCCTAGGTTCTGGTCTCCACAGCACAGGTTGTTGCTTGACTTCTCACTGAGGACCCACAAAGACTATGGCCAAGCACTGAAGATGGAGCGTGAACTAGACCAGCATGGCCCCTGCTATCATACCAGCTGATTCTGGGACTTGTTCTCTGGAGAATCTTAGTGCCAACTAGCTTGGGTCAGCACCAGAGAGTCTCGCTTCTGTGCATCCCTTCCCACCCACCATAAGACCTCAAGAACCATGGAAAATACTAACATTTGTTCTGCAGATTGTCTCTTGACATCCAGTCCTTGTTGTGGGCTTTGTTGTGATTGTTCGCAGCACTAGAGTTAGAATTCAGGATCACCTGTTTACTGGGCAAGTACTCTATCACTTGAATTATACACTCGGCCCTTCTTGATCTTAGTTTCTTTTTCAGATAGTGTCTCTTGCTTTTATCTGGGATGGCCTTGGACCATAATCTTCCTACCTATGTCTCTCACGCAACCGAGATGACAGCTGTGTATCACCACAGCTGCGTCTTGCCTCCTGTTTTTAAAAGCTCAGATCTCACAGAGTGGAGGTACTACCTAGAATCATAAAGAACATTTGTCCAATGTCCAAGCCTATTTGTGCCTTCCCTTAAGAGCCCCCACCTCTTGTCCCTGTCCTTTTTGTTTAATCCACAGGTCTAGTAAGGTGGACAAACGGCAATGAGTTCTATGGAGTTTAGACAATAGAAAACCACTGGCAGACAAAGATGGGCAGCGAGACACTGGATCTTGCATTCACTTATTGTCTTTGTTTAACAACTGTTTATAGAGCATATAGGCTGTGCCAAGCTTGGGCCAAACTCCGGGGGTGTAATGTGAACAAAGCAATCTTCTTACCCACATGGTAAATAAATAAAAATACACACAAGCCTATTGAAGTAATATTATTTTATATTGAAAGTAGAGGAAAAACTAACCTGAAGCTGGGACAGAATGAAAAAGGAATTCTCTTTAGAAAGCTGAACCGGGGAGTGTCTCAGAAGCGGCCTTCTAATAAGCCCTGGAAGAGGAAAAGGAGGTTTTTTTTTTTTTTTTTTTCCCCTGATGGTGGGGCTTGAACTCAGGGCCTGGGTGTTGTCCCTGAGCTTTTCTGCTGAAGGCTAGCACTTTACCACTTTAAGCTACAGCTCCACTACTGGTTTTCTGGTAGTTAACTGAAGATAAGAGTCTTACTGATTTTCCTAACTGGCCTGGCTTTGAACTGCGGTCCTCAGATCTAAGCCTCCTGAGTAGTTAGGATTATAGGTGTGAGCTACCAGAGGCAGAGCTGATGTTTTGAAGAGCAGGGGAGAGAGTGTTTCAAATGCAAGTGGTAGAGCAGTGAGTACCAAGTCTGTGAGGCTAGAAGGTCCTGGAAGGACCCTGGAACTGATATAAGTCGTGTTGTGAATGGAGGGACAGGAAGCGATCAGAGAGCAGGAGGCAGAGGCTCTTCGTGCTCCAAAGATGCCAAGGATAAGAAGTGATCGGTGGAGCTGAGGACTGTGCGGGTGCAGAGATGAAAAGAAACGGACTAGTGTGAGTACCTTCAGATGGAACCAGCAGGACAGGTGAATGGAAACTTGGGATGTGGAGAAGGGGTAACGCCAGGGAGAAGGGGTTTCTGTGCTTGGCTCCTGGGTTTCTGGTGGAAGCTGCAACTTACTGAGAAGCTTGGGAAGGTGGGACCAGGCTTAGAGGGTAAAGTAAGACCAGACTGACTTTCTGGAGAACACTGAGAAGAATGGATTTGCGGTGGACCAGCGCTGGACAGGGAGCTAGCCCAGGATTCCAGGTGAAAGATGATGCAGATGACCCAGGGTGCTGATAATGTGTCTGCTAGCCCAGCAAAGAGAAAAGGTTTGGGTTTTTATTTTTGCCTCTCCAAATGCTCCGGGTTTCAATCTGTGAGAGCTGAGAAAGCCAACCAGAGGGAAGAGGTCTTTACAGAGAGCTTTGAGGTAAAGCCGCCATATGGAGGGGTAGGGAATGAAAGCGAGTGATGTAGAAAATGGGGTTGTGAGAGAGATCCCAGCAGAGGCTGCAGCCATGCGGCATTTTTTTGCAGCCCACTGTTTGACAGGGTGAGGGAGTACTAGGCACCATCTGTGCCAAGGAAAACTCCATCCTGGGAAGCAGATGGCTGGGCAGCCACGCCCACACCCTCTGGCTGACCAGGGCCCTGCAGCTAGGGTGACCTTCTCAGGCTGGGGGGTTTAGGATGGAACAATCAGAACCGGTGTGGACACAGCAGGCTCTCGGATTACTGTTCTCTGTGTTTTGAGCTAGACTCAAAACACACAGCTAAACCAAACTCTAGCCTTCTCCTCTGCCCACTGTCCTCTAGCAATGTTGCTAGGCTTCAGGATTAGCTAAAGGCAGAGGCTGGAGAACACAGAAAGTGGCCATCCCATCAGGACATCCATTCATTCATCTTTTCACTAGTTCCTGAATGCTAAGTGAACATCTATCACTGCAGGCTTCAGCCAGGGGCTGGAGACAAAATGGTGAGCAAAGCCCAAATTCTATTCTTGAGGAAAGACGGATCAAGCCATGGACAATGCTGGCCATCATTCTCTCTCTCTCCCTCCTTTCTCACCCTGTCCCCCCATCTGTTCTTGATAACTAGAGCTCTTTAAGCCATTGCCTAGTACCTGCGCTGCCTCTTGCCATTGGATTTCACACACTTAATTTTAAGTCCATTTCTTTTCATTTGTTTCAAGAGACTAAAATGCAAGCAGAAACCATGGTTAAGAAAGGACCTTGAATATCATTTTTTTTTCTGAGTTTGGCCTTCATTTGAAGGCATTAAGAAGCCATTAAGAATTTCAAGCAGGGGAATGACATTGAATTCCACTTGCAAGTTACCTGCAGCTGAGAGGAGGAAGGGTTGGAGGCAGGAGAGGATGGCCAGACGTTAGGCAGGGAATCTAGCTGAGATGTGGCCAGGACCCACACTACCCCTACCAAACCCCTCACGTGACACCTACTCCCTGAACAAGAACCCACCAGTCCCCAGCTCGGGCCAGGGCTTGCCCAGCAGTGGCAGCTTGTGCAGTGCTGAAGTTTAACCCACGTGGACGGACATCTCCCACTCCTCAGACACCTTCATGCAGAATGAATCTCCTCCAATCTGTGTTGTCAGAATCAATGAAACACCATGTTGAGAGATGAAGAAACAAGCTTAGCACCCAGTGACTATGGATTTGAATCCCGCCTCCCCCACCAGCTCAAGGCCTGGAAGTCCCACCTTGGGCTGTCATTGTGGTTAATGGCAAACCTTACTTCAAAGAACTCTATCTTGTGTCTCCTAATGCTGGAATTTCCAGTTCCTCTGGCCTGTGATGGTAGGAGCCAGAGGGAGTTGTCTCCATGAAAGGAGACAGGGAACAATAGAGAAGGAGCTCTCAGAAGAACCTTGCCCTGCTTGCAGGCCTCCTTCCTCCCATCTTTGTTGTCAGGGCCTGAGAGCTTGGTAGGTGAAGAGCCTGAGTCTGACGGCCTCTTTCATAGGTTGCTTCTCAATTGTGGTTTGCAGGGGTTCTGCACCCCACTTTCCCCATTCTCCCCACGTCTTTGTTTTCCTCATTTGTGCAAGCTGGGAAGACAAGATCAATGGCGCCATCTTCTGGGCATGTCTGACAAACTGCAGCTGCACCCTTTGAAGTGAGTAGATGGAAGTTTTTCTTCCAAGTTTGGATTCTAGGCATTAAAAAAACTGGAGTAGCCAAAGAAGACATGATTCCTTGACAACTGATTTCTTTTCTTTTCTTTTGTCAGTCCTGGAGCTAAGGGTCCTGGGTATTGTCCCCGAGCTCTTTATGGTCAAGGCTAGCGCTCTACCACTTTGAGCCACAGTGCCACTTCTTGTTTCTGAGTGATTAATTGGAGATAAGAGTTTAATGGGGACTTTTCTACCTGGGCTGGATTTCAACTACTATCCTCAGAGCTCTGCTACCTGAGTAGCTAGGATTACAGGCATGAACCACCCAGCAACAAATGATTTCTCTATAGAAGTAACATCATGGAAAGCATTTCAGTTCACCTGTGGCAAGAAACTCAGTACTAACAAGGCCAGCCTGTGAGCTCAGGTGTTGGGGTTGCAGTGATGAACTACGTATGGACCATCACACTGCAGGGTGGTTCTTTCACCTGGGAGTCTGGATCCTCTGTCACCAACCAGGGACCACGAGGAGAAACTCTTGACAGAGACATGGGGAGCAGAGAAAGGAGGGAAATTGTACAAATTCAATATCATACAGCTAAGAGAATGTTCAGGAACCCTTCTTGCCTTGAAGAAATGTCAAAAGCACTTAAAAGATATCTGAAATGCTGGATTTCTATTAGCTTTGGGCTGTTGGGAAGGCTGCATCTATAAGTAGTTATAAGATACTACTTAAGTAAATGCATCTCATAGGTTTACAGTAAACTGCAGAGTTCCACTGCTGAAGAACGGAACTTTATTGGCTACTGGTATCGAAGTGGCACTTGCTGGGTGGCCTTCAACACATGCCACATGGGAAAGTACAATATAACCTCTGGTTAGGATTTCAGGGACTCTGCCTACTGGAAGTGTTTTGCTTTCCTGTTTGTTCAACTTCAGGAAGTGAATTGCTGTACTAGTTAGATATTGACTTGGCTACATGAACAAAAACTTTGTTCCCCTGGATTAAAGTATTTAGAAGTTAATTACATCAAAGTCTGAGCTGGTAGAAGGCTTGAAGGATCACTTTGCTCCAGGAGGGGATCCATTGATGAGGGTCCTTTATTCTGCTTCATCGGCTACCAAGTGTTGCTCTCACTGCTGTGAGTGAAGCCTGCTTATCACCATGTTCCAAGTCTGTATTCCATCCCCAGGCTAGTGGGAAGAAGATAGGGAGGACATGGTCAGAAATTGCCACATCATCTCTACTTATGGCTGCAAGGCAGGCTGGGGAATACAGTTTCTTGCTGTTTGATCACACTTGAGGATGCAGGGAGATAGAATAGAGATCACTGGGGGTTGCTACTAAAATGTAACAGACTGGAAAGGGAAGGGGTTGAGGGGTGAGAGCTTCTGCAGGATGCAGACCTTTCATGGGAGATCCACCAGTGCCTGACAGAGGACTGCCTAGCAGTTATCCATTGTGTCCCATCTTCTTTCACACAGGGTCCCTGTCAGTAAATCCCTGTTGAATGGATTAGGATGGCAAATTGACAAGTAACAATCACTTTCACTGCTCTTCCTAAGTCTACCCCAGCTGTTTCCTGATCCAACAACTAGAACCGTTCTCTAATTTTTGTACCCTAGGGTCTCATTCACTGCTTTAAGTCCTTGGGCATGGGTGTGGAGGTATCTGTTCACAATGCAGTCTCCCAAGCATAGTTTCCCCACGGTGGAAGAGAAAAGATGGGCAGGTGTTCTGAATGAGAGCAACAAACTCACTGCCGACATGACAATGGAGGGGTAGGCACTGGTAGCCTGAACTCCCACCACTGTGAAGAGTTCAAGTACCATTGTTTCTAAGAGGCCAGCCTAGAGAAGGACCTGGGTTCTCTCCAACCACCTGGGCCTGGGTAGGGATGTAGCCCAGGGAAGAAAGCCTTTGCTTGTGCTGTTCTTTCTCTCTCAAGAATGCTTTCCCTTAATCTTGGCTTAACATGTCATCATTGTGGGTTCAGGAGCAGCACCTATCAGGGGCCTAGACAGGCAATCTAACTGGCCTGACTTCTGTGCCTGGGTCTTGTGCCTATTTGGCTTTGGCCCTGAAAATCACCAGAGACTGGAGGCAATAGGGGATGGTTGTGACCTCCAGGGAAGTGGAAAAGGCAGGATAGATGAAAGAGCCTGAAAGTCACCATGTTTGGAGCAAACCAGGAGTTTTCTTCTCCCTAAATTGGAGTAGGAATGTAAAAACAACTGGCCTTTGATCCAAAGGAGTAGATTTGAGTTCCTACTTAAGCCCAGACTGAACTGCTTTTGCTATACAATGCACAACTATTTACCCCATGATGTTCACTAGGCAGATACTTTGCCACTTGAACCATGCTGCAAACCCCTTTTTCTTTAGTTATTTTTCAGATAGGGTCTTATGAGTTTTGCAATGTATATGTGCCACCTGCCTTGTTCTTTGAGACAGGGTCTTGCTAACTTTCTTGTTGTTGTTTTGCCCGTGGTTGGTCTCGAACCTCCCAAGTGGCTGAGATTATGGGATGGAGCCACCACCCATGGCCCTGTGCCTTTTGTTCTTCCTTCAGGACAATAATTTTCTGTCTTTATGTCTTAACATTCCTAATTAAAACAATTTGGAACAATTAGTGCAGTGAACAGAGTGGTTTGATGCTAGATGCAGATAGCAAATAAGCCCTTAACACTGTGTGACTTATTACTTGGATCCAAGGGACGGCAGCCAGTGTTTGGAAAGGTACTGACCATTGTTGGAGCGACTACAGCTCAAGGCTACTGCATTGTTCTTCTGCCAGTTGTTGCCTGCTAGCCACTCCCAATCTAGAAATTCTGCAGTGAAAACTGGGCTTCCTCAGGGTACCTAATAATCCAGGGCATCATGTCTGGGGCTGAGCACCAGGGCCCTCAGCACATTTCTCTCCATTGGTAGAGTGCCTGGGCCTAGGCCCAGGATCAAACAGCTGGGGTTTTATAGGTAAATGCCTCTTCAGAGGCAAGATCCCACTGAAGGGCTGAAGAACAACCACCCTCCCAGTGCCAAGGGACAAGTCTGACCCATTGACTGGGCAGTACTGGCAATCAAGCCATCTGAATCATGTAGACAAAACGCCTAACATCTGGGATGGTTACATGCTCCCCGGGGTGCCTGATCAACCACTTCCCCTTTCCCTCTGAGAGTGGTGCCCAGTCTAATTTCAGTCTGCTACTCATAGTGCTGGGAGAGGGCTCTGCCTGACTGCTCACGCAAGCATCGAGGGCCAACTGTGGAGGTCAGGGTTAATATGATCATGCTGCTTTACACATTGATCAGGTTGCAATGTGTTATCTGCCTTCTGCTGGGATTTGTTCTCCAATTCAGCAGAATGAAAGACTCTTTCTTGGTGACCGGTGGCTCAATATTTAGTGAAAATGGGGAAAAGGATGGAACACTTGGTTCAGGCTTACCTTGAGGACATGGTCCATTCCCATGTGGCCCTGTGTGGCCTGGCATGTTATTTCTCAGGCTCCGTTGGCATAAAGTTTATGACAATCTTCTGTGTCTGTGTATCTTCTCTTTCCTGATTAAAAAAAAAATCCTGGGTATACTTTACACAGTCTCCATCAGGATTGTTGGATAAGCTGGGAAGAACAGGTTTCAGGAACACTATATCATTTCATCTTTTCTCCATCCCCGAGATCTAGATGGTCTGTTGCAAATGGGCTTTCTCTATGTGGCAGAAGACAGATGCTCACATTGCTAGCTTTCTTCTTAGAACAGATGGAGAGGAGGTCTGCTCTGCTGTTCCCAGACTGCCTTCGCCAGTCACGTACGTCCCTGAGACCATCTAGGTGGCACGTACACAGGATCAGAACCAGGTGCCATTCATGCTTGTGGTCAGCTAAGTGGAATGTGTAGAGCAGCCAGGGCAGGTACTGTGGACACAACCATGGCTCTTTGTTTTGTTTTTAAGTCCAAAGTCTTATTGTTTGAATACATTCTCCAGGAGCCTCCTACTTCCCTTCCCCACCCTCCAGCCCCAATACAGAATAAGGCTTGGCCATAGCCCCCATAGCCCACTCCAGGGGCACTAAGTTGAGAGGCAGAGCATGCTTCCAGTTTATTTCAGGGCATTCCCTTCCTGTAACCCTCCACCTGTCTGCCCAATGGGCCAGTCCTAAGAACAGCTGGGGAGGTGGAGGCAGGGGGTGAAGGGACAGTGTTAGGGTTGGGAGTGGAGAGCAGGAACTTGTAGAGATTTGTGGCCCATAGGTGGTACCCCCTTGCCTGTGGTACTGCCCCTGCCAGGCAGTAATGCCCTGGTATTCCTTTCTGTAGCAGCTTTAGGATAAAGTGCCTCAGTTGAATCTGTCTGGAGCCAGTTATCTGGGATGACTCCGGGAAGGGAAACCCTGTGTCCACTAGGGTCTTCGTGCTGGTGAATAGGAAGGTGGGGGGGGGCAGGGCAAGGCACTCCAACTCTGGGCTGCAGGTCCCTGGCATCCACGCTTGCCCCTTCCCGTCCTGTCCCACACCACTCAGGTCACCCTGGCCACCTCACATGCCCTTGCCTCTCAGAATCTCCCCAACCATAGGTGTGGACCCAAAAGGGTAGCTTCAGGACTTAGCAGACAAAGAGGAGTTTGTGTTGATTTCCCAGTGTCTGGATGGACAGAGGTAAGATTTCTCATCTTTACTTCCCTTCCAGAATTTTCCAAATGGTACCAGTTATAGAACTCTATTGTCTATGTGTTACAGAGAGAAAGCCCGAGTCCTAACGAGGCCGCTGGCCAGCAGGTGACTAAAGCTCAGTGAGCTGCTTTCCTTATCAGTGAAGGGAGGATAACAGACTGTCAACCACCAATCCCATGACATGCAGATGAAACAGCGAACATCACTGTCATTTCCACTAGTAGTCAGGATTAACAATACTGAGCCTTTCCTGTTTTACCAGAACAGTGCTAAGTACGTGTAGGTATGTAGTATCATTTAATCTCCACCATAGTCCTATACAGCAGGTATTATTACTTAATCTTAGAAATAAAGAAGAGTGGTGGGAATTGATCCTTAAAGGTCAAGCTTGTCTATCATGAATAGTACTGCAGTTCACGTAAGTGTGCAAGGGTTTCTATTGTTTCCTGATTTATAGTCTTTTGGATACACACCAAAAGTGATACCAATGGATCTGGATCACATGGTGGTAGTTCTATTTTTTTGTTTTTTGAGAAACTGCCATACTGATTTCATAGTGGTTCCAGTAATTTACATTTCTACCCACAGTACAGGCTTCCTCTTCCCCACAATCTGCCAGCAGAATTTTTTTCATAAAGAAAAATGAAACCATGTCAGATGGCAAAAAATAAATGGAACTAGAGATCTAGTTAAACAATGTAAGCCAAATTGAGAAGGACCAAAGTCATGTTTTCCCTCAGACACAGATGCTAGACATAAAAGACAAAAATATACATAAACATATACAGGATCTTTCTGTCTCTCTTTTGTCTTTCACACCAATATGAACACCCACTTTTAATTATAGAGTTACTTATGTTTATAATTGTAGGACTTTTTGAGAGAACAGGTAGAGGAGCTAGAGTGAATAATACAGTACATCTGAGTGAAGATAGTAAAACGAAATGAACTGAAAGCTGTTGAAGAATGGGGGAACTAGGAATGGGAAGTTAGAGTAAGCCAGGGAAGCAATCTGATTAAATTATTATACATGCATGCATAAAATCCCAGTGAAGTCTCTGAACAATTAGCATACACACAAAAACGACAAGAATATAAAACAGATCCCATCTGGGGTGTGGGCACTAGTAGGAGGGTGAATGGAGAGGGTGAATATGATCAGAATACTTTATGTATTCATGTGAACATGGAACAGTATTTGAGATTGCACTGAGAAGGGGAGAAAAGGGGAGGATAGAGGGCCACTATATATGTCAAAATGAGACCCCTTTGTAAACTAATTGTTGCTAATAAAGTGGGGGGAAATGTCAAGTACTTCCACAATGAGAAGGACAGCTGGTTTCTGGCCCCTGGCTGCCTCACAAGTACATATCCTAACCTCCTCTTTGCAACACACAGACACACAAACACACAGACACAGAGACCCAGACATACACACACCCCTGCCAAGACAAGGAATTCAGCAAGCAGGTTGCATGCAGTTGTCCCAGGAATGATCTTGACAAATGAAGGAGAAAGGTGTTCCCACCATGGGGTCCCTATGATGTGCATGTGGCCAAGTTGACATCACATGGTTAAATCCTTAAGATGCCGTCATGGTATGTGCTTCCTGACTGTCTTTTCCGATGGAAAGTGGGAAGTCTCTTGGGCTGATTTTACTGCACATCAGGGATCAGGGGCTTGGCTGGGAATTAGAACATTGGGACATCTTAAAAAATGGGAGGCAGCGCTAGCTGAATGCAGCAATTCAGATGAAAAGAATCATGACTAGAATCATAAGACTCGTATTTATTTCCGATCATTCCCACATCTTCACTCAGCAGTGTTTCGAACTTCTGGATCAGGAAGGTGGTCCAGCCGGGCCTGAAGGCCCAGGTAGTAGTGGCCAGTCTCTGTGGCATTTGCCTGGCTTCTCTGACAGATAAGCAGACATTGCTGGCACCACCAGCCTGATTCTTCCTGTGATCCAGGGCTTGAAATGAACTCCTCAGAGTTACTGTCAGCAGTAAACTCATGAGGTAAGCCCAGGAGTTTCAGCCTGAGTTCACCAAATGGCTATGTGGAGACAGCTGAAGAAGTAGTACACATTCCTTCTTCTGGCTACAGCAGTCATGAAGATGCACCTGGGTGCCTTTAAAGATGGAGGCCTCTGTGTGTCAGCCTCAGGAAGACTAAAGGGGAGAACAGCAAGGGACCCAGCTGTTTCTTCACAGTCCCTCTGGCCCCTCCATCCCACGCTCCTGCCCACTGCACAGCAGGCTGCATGGTAGGGTGAGCTTTTTCAAGGACCAGCCCCTGGGGCAAGCAGTGGTACCTGCAGCTGGTCTCATGATTTATTGGCCACAGCAGAAAGCTGGTCTCGGATGCGGCCGAGCCCATCTAACATGGTGTCCAGTGTTTCTTTGCTCAGCTCCATGGTCACAGCAGAGATGGAGGGTTTGTCTCCGCACAGACTGGGATCTTCCTGAATCTGCAAAGAGAATGTGGCCCAGAAAGTCAAAGCTGTCTGTCTTCCTTTTTCCCTGTAAGTGAGCCCGACTCAGCCCTATGGGGGCCTCTGAAAAGAAGCTACTTGCTGAGAGCTGCAGGGAGGCCCAGCCAGGAGTCATTTAGCAACTGGGGAGAGTGAAGGAGCTAGGAAGAGGGCTGGCTCACTTTCCTTTTTAGTACCATGGGCTTCCTCTTCAATACCCCAAGCCTGAGTGAGAAAATATGTGTTTCTATTGTTGAGACTTTAAGAAGTGGGTCTGATGGGATACATAACACATTCTATGGGTTGCAGGAAATACACGACAAGTTATAGTTATATTTACTTGACCTTAAAAAAGAAAGGAATTGGGGCTGGGAAGGTGGCTCAGTGGTAGAGCGCTTGCCTTGCATGCTCGAGGCCCTGGGTTCGATTCCTCAGCACCACATAAGCAAAAAGAAAAAAA
>NW_012267262.1:13683946-14086632 GCF_000151885.1 Dipodomys ordii
GAATCGAACCCAGGGCCTCAGGCTTGCAAGGCAAGCGCTCTACCACTGAGCCACCTTCCCAGCCCCTAAAGCAAAATTTTTAAAAAGAAAAATGCTAACAGAAGCTTGATCAGCTGAACTGCACACAGTGACATGCTGTTACTACGGGGTAGAAGCTGATCAAAGCCATAGAAATGAGCTATAAGGCTATTTGGAATCTGAATGCACATGCCTGTTTTTGAAGCTAATCTTTCAACAAAGTGAGCATCTTTAGGTATCAACAAATAATGTAAAAGCCGGGCACTGGTGGCTCACACCTGTAATCCTAGCTACTCAGGAGGCTGAGATCTGAGGATCGCGGTTTAAAGCCAGCCCGGGCAGGAAAGACTGTGAGACTCCTATCTCCAATAAACCACCAGAAAACCGGAAGTGGTGCTGTAGCTCAAGTGGTAAAGCACTCGCCTTGAGCTGAAGAGCTGAGGGACAGCGCCCAGGCCCAGAGTTCAAGCCCCACGACCGACAAAAAAAAACAAAAAACAAATAATGTAAAAACTATCATGTTCTACACTTGTCTCATTGTTTTTAAACTTCAGTCTATCTGGTACTATGACCATGATGTGTGAATATGGTATGGTAGTCCATGTATACTTTGTGTACAAGTGTGTGCATTTTGGGATACATTAAAAATTTTTTTAACTCATAGGGCTAATGATTCTAGAACTTTGGTTGAGTTTTGCTTTTGCCAGTAGTAGGGCCTGGCTGTTGCTAAGCTAACTTGAGTGGCTAGTGCTCTACCACTTGAACCAAACCTCAGGCCTAGTGGCTGGATTTTAGATGGCAAAGAGGTGCCAACTCCCTACTGCTCCCATGTGGCTCCAAGGAGGATAGCAGTGGACGTACCTTCATCTGGAGTAGGCAGGTAGGAACAGCCATGCGACTGATGCTGTCTGAGGAGGTTTTGATATCCACTCTCCAATCCAGGTCAACAAGGCGTGGCAGAGAAACTGTGAAGGTTAGCCAACAGCTTAGCCAACAGCTCATGCCACCCATACTTACTGGGCCTTAATTTTGGGACAGGTGATGCCAAGGGCTAGACACATACAATGTATTTGATTTACACAGTAAAGCTTTGAAAGAGACAGATGGAGCCCAAGACCCTGAGCAAGTCATGGGCCTTATCTATTGCTCTGTGTCACCTGACCTTAGTACTGACTCATAGTGTCTCCAGGCTTCTCTGCTCAAACACCCAAGCCTCCAGATGTCAGGATGGAATGAGAAGAGGCATAGGTAGAGGGAAGCCCTGGTCTCGGCAATACCCAATTCTTTCATGCAGTGGAATGCATTTCACCTTGAGCCATTACAAATAATTCTGAAATCTAAAATACTTGTCTTAAAAATGAAGAGATTTGTTTTGAATGGTGGTTCCACCACTTGCCTAGCCTGTTCAACCTGGCTCTCAGGGTTACTGGACGACTAAATGAGCAAGGGCAGACCAAAGGCTCCAGGACTAGGCCTAGCTCAGGGTCAGTGTAGTGACCGGGTATTGAACACACTTTCATTCCAACTTTTCATTCCATTCCAGTACAATTACTGTTAGCTTTTTCTCAATGAAATACAATTATTTTAAGAACTTCACTTTCTGCTTTGGATATTTCCTCTGTTTTTTTACAATATGTTTTTATAATCAGGAAAAAATTTAATAGTTCAATTAAAGAGAGTAAACCCAACACACAGAGTTCAGTGGGGGCCTGTGATTTTTGGTTCAGGTATCTAGTCATGGATTCAGGGCAGGCCTTGGTGTAGGGCGAAGAGAGGCAGTACTCAGCACTATCTCAGTACTCACTCTGATTTGCTTGCGCTTCTGTTCTCCATGAAGACCTGTTTAAGAGGGAAAGAGGAGGAAACATTAATGGAAAAGGAATGGAGGGTGAATTTTCTGATGACAGAGGCCCTTGGACCTGACCTTCTACCTCAGAAAAGCAATTTTGTTTTTGTTTTACTACTGCTTAGTGACATTAAAACCATACATAAGTGCTGTCAGTTAGCTTCATAGCTTAGGTCGACAAAGAACAGAAAAAAAGGCTTAATACTTTGTGATCTTATTGTGCAAAGACAAAACAGACAAAAGGTCAACTCATATCTTCTTTCTTGGGCACCTACCACATGGAGGACTGCACACAAACAGACGAGGCTAATGGTACAGCACTCAGCACCATAATGAGGTGTCAGACAGAGTCAGAGTAAAACGTGGTCTTATGTAGGAAAGATCTAAACAAACAACACATCCTTGGTAAGGGCATAATCTTTATTGCTTTTAGGGAGGCCGGCTCAAGCCTTCTGGCAAACAAAAATCAATTCTACTTAAGCTTTTGTTTATTGTTTAAAGGATCTGCCTAGCTCAAAAGATAGACAAGTCACAAAAAATTAATAAATAAATGAATACTCAACAAATATAGGAAGAAGATACTCAACACAAGAAGAAGATACTTAACATGCCTAAGTGGAAATGAGGTACCATTTTCCATTTGTGGAGCTGGGGAAAAAAATGTAAGAAAAAGAAAAAGGGAAGAGACAGGAAGAGCACATTGCATCCTGCTGAGGGAAAAAGCATTGGGAAAAAGTCTCTCTGGTGGCCAGTTTGATAATACACAGCGTTAGAACCCTTGAACCCCAGAAGGACATAATTAAATACATGAGCATATAGATTATATGAGCAACATAAATTTCTCACCTAAGTAGAAAACTGCCAATATTCATGTTTAATAGTAAAGAATTTTAAAATTTAGCTGGGCACCAGTGGCTCACGCCTATAATCCTAGCTACTCAGGAGGCCAAGATCTGAGGATCATGGTTCAAAGCCAGCCCAGGCAGGAAAGTCCCTGAGACTCTTATCTCCAATAAGCCACTAGAAAACCAGAAATGGCACTGTGGCTCAAGATGCAAAGCGTTCACTTTGAGCTGAAGAGCGCAGGGAGCACCCAAGCCCAGAGTTCAAGCCCCACAACCGACCAAAAAAAATTTTTTTTAAAAATTTATACCGAATTTTTTTTGTATAATGGAATATATTTCAGCCATCAAAAATGATACTGAAGGTAAAGACTTTATTGACATGTCATTAATATTTATACTGTTTACTGAAAAATAAGCAAATTATTATTTTTTGCTAAAAAAATCACCCTCTTCATCTATGTATAAATGAGAAACAGTAAATAAGTTCTAAAAGGCTATCTGTTAAGGAATTAATACTGATAACTACTGGATGATAGGATTATAGGCATCTCATTTTCTTTTCTTCTAAATTTCAACAATGAAAAAAATTCTATAACAAGAATAAAAGTTATAAATAGAAAAATTAGAAGGAACTCTCAAAAAATGATCACTTACACACGTTCTAGGATGATTTTTGTCAGCAGGTTTTTGAGGTTTTGGTGGAAATTTTCTGGAAAGAGAGCCAGGATTGCTTCAGAGGATGACAGGTCACGGAATGTCACCAGCCTAGTGAGGTGATGCAGAGCCTGGAGTAACTGTGGGGTAGAGGGGACCATGCTGTAGTGGCAGGAAAAGAAGGGGCAGGGAGCAAGGGAAGGAGCACAGGGTAAGGGGCAGGACTAGGCTCTAAACTCTGTCCCACTTGTACGCATCACAGGAGTGAGGACTCACTGTCTGCTAGACAGAAACTCTACTTGTGGACAAAGAGTTAATACATCCTCTTCCCTCTGTGGGAGCATCTGACCTTCACTTAACTTTCTAGAGCTGTTTCCTTGGTAACCGGAGAGAAGTAGAAAGGCAACTGGGTTACTAGGCAACCCTGCATTGGTCCAGTGCCTTTGGACTGAGAGGGCTGAGTAAACATCTGGGGCCCATAGTGTCGGGCTTCCCTGAGTGGTGCTGCAGGCTCCTTGCAAGGGTCTGACACTGTGCTTACTGAATTGTGACAAGACATATTGGTTCCTGTAGTGTCTGGGCTTTGAATCCAAGGTAGTTAAGTTTCATGTCCTTGCCCTTAAGCTGTCATCTGGGAAGGCAGAGAAAACAAACAGTTCCTGGCCAGCCATCAGTGAAGAAGAATGCTGGACTTTGCCCTGCTATGTGTAGCTTTGTGTACACTGGGAAAGTCTCCTACCATCATGCACATCCTTGGCCTACTCTCTACTGTGTCCTTCAATGTGGATCTGTCACCAGGTGTGGCTTACAGATGATTTGTGAATATAATGATGGTTAGCTGAATCTAAGAAAATCCTGGAAGCTGGGCCCTCGTGGCTCACGCTTATAATCCTAGCTACTCAGGAGGCTGAGGATCACAATTAGAAGCCGGCCCAGGCAGGAAAGTCCTGGAGACTTTTTTTTTTTTGTCGGTCGTGGGGCTTGAACTCTGGGCTTGGGCGGTGTCCCTCAGCTCTTCAGCTCAAGGCGAGTGCTCTACCACTTGAGCTACAGCGCCACTTCCCATTTTCTGGTGGTTTATTGGAGATAGGAGTCTCACGGTCTCTCTTGCCCAAGCTGGCTTTGAACCGCGATCCTCAGATCTCAGCCTCCTGAGTAGCTAGGATTACAGGTGTGAGCCACCAGCGCCCGGCTTGTCCTGGAGACTCTTATCTCCAATTAACCACCAGAAAACTGGAAGTGGAGCCATATCTCAAAGTGGTACATAGCTAGCCTTGAGCAAAAGAGCTCAGGGATAGCACCCAAGCCTTGAGTTCAAACTCCATGACTAAGAAAAAAAAAAGAGAAAACTCTCTGGAAGTGACTGTTTGGAGGCTCCTTCTGTTACCACTGGAGGTTGAATAACTCCATATTGACATAACCCAAAAGTAGGGGGAAATTCACCCTCCCCCAGTGAGGGTTGAAATTAGTGCTACAATGGTAAATGTTTGTGATTGTCTTCTTTCCTGCTTGATTTCCTCCACCTCCTCCTACATACTATGCTATACCAAGTCCTCAAGTCATATTCACTTTTAAGGGAACCCAAACTAACTCT
Source organism: Dipodomys ordii (assembly GCF_000151885.1). Taxonomy (NCBI): domain Eukaryota; kingdom Metazoa; phylum Chordata; class Mammalia; order Rodentia; family Heteromyidae; genus Dipodomys; species Dipodomys ordii. The sequence goes on from NW_012267262.1 coordinate 13,688,904, forward strand.
ACAATTCACTTCTATATTCTTACTGCTGTCTTTTCTTTTTTTTTTTGGCAGTACTTCAGTTTAAATTTAGGCACTAGCTAGGTGAGTGCTGTGCTAGCTCTCTTACTTTTCTATAGTGATTTCAATGAGCACAGCTCTAAATTAAACATTTTAAGCTGGATGCCCATGGCTCACGCCTGTAATCCTAGCTACTCAGGAAAGCTGGGATCTGAACACTGTGATTCACAGTCAGCTTAGGCAAGAAAGCCTGTGACGCTTACCTGCAATTAACCAGCAAAAGGCCATGGTTCAAGTGGTAGAGTGCCAGCCTTGAGTGAAAAAAACTAGGGATAGTGCCCAGGCCCTGAATTCAATCCCTAGTATTGACACAGGAAAATGCAAAAACTCAACAAAGCAAAACAAATCAAAACAGCAACAGAGGCTCATTTGGATGAAAATACTCCTGTCCTAGAAGCATAGCAGCCCTGGGAAGATAAGGCAGTCACGGCTTTATAACTTCTCCAGGGTCACCTTAACTCTTCCCCTGGGAAGAGAGCTGTGCTGTTGAGCAGGAGACTTGATTGGGGCAGAGGATGAGGAGGGAGTATGGCACACAATGCATCCTGAGGGAGGCTGATGGAACCCAGCAGCATGCTCTCCCTGGTGCTACTCAGACCTCTATACATCACCCCCAAAGATGCTGGGAAAGTCTGCCTCAGCTGGCAATGCATCAGCCTCTGCAAATTCAAGCTGGAAAAGAAAAGTCCAAAAAAGTTGGCTTTTGTCCGCATGGTCAGGTAGTAAGTCTGAAAAGAAGACAGTCAAGAGCTCTGATTCTGTTTTTAGAAAGTTCACCTGAAATTTGCTGCAAATGTTTCTGTTTGCAGATGTTTGCAAATAGTAAGGAAGCAGTGACTGGGAAGAGATGAACAAGTGACAATGGCCAGTGGTCAAAGGTCCCTTCCGACAATACTTACTTGCTTTGCCTCCTCCTGGGTCACAGACAAGCTGGAACACGTAATATCCAAGAGATTTTTTGAGTCAACGGCCGAAATGGAAAAGCTCTCTTGACATAGTTGTCTGACAACATCTTTTGAGGATGCCTATGAATTAATTCACAGACGGAGAAAACAGTTATACTCTGAAATCACTTTCTTGTCTTAGTTATTATTTGACCTCTTTGGGATTCAGAACTTAAGGTTCACAGCTATGTCTGCTTCTGGAAAGGCAGACTAGATGTACTTTTTATTCTTTCTCCAAAGTACAACTAAAATCCCTGGACACTTACAAACACCAGCAAAAAGTAAGACAGTCTGGAAGGAGGAGAAAGGATAGTAAAGGTCTGGGAGGAACTTGAGACCCTGGGAGGACAGAGGGTTTCCTGGGTTTTCCTTTTGCCTCATGTATCCTAGACTTTGAGCTGAAGAAGAGGGCACCCTGCAAATACCAATAGATATGGGGGGAGGGAAGGGAGAGCGCAACACAACAAGAACAACAAAACACCCTCCAATATACATCTGCACTTTGTAGCCAAAGACCAAGAAAAGGACAGAAAAGATTAAGACAATTAACTGTGATACTCCAACCAAATATCACAGAAAGAACTGCGGACCAACCTTACGGATGTCGACAAAGGCTGAAGGGAAGCCTAGACTTGAACAGGAAGCCCCGGAGGACTAAACTGAGGTACCCCAATACATCTGCTGGGGTGGTGTCAGAGAGGCTGAGTAAGAGCTGGGATCTTCATCGCCATGAGCAAGCAGCAAGCCACACTGCCCTGAGGAGACCACATGGAGACAGATTCTAGCCCTCTCCAGTGGTAGCAAAAATCCATACTGCTGCATACCAATGGGTATCAAGTGGGAACCTGGACTTCTACTTCAAGGTGACAGGAACAAGTCCCTTTCCCTGCCTGAACAGTGTCAGAAAAGCCAGTTAAAGCATACAATTTGAACAAGATTCAGACTCTGAAAACATGATATCAACACATTCAAGTTTCAATAACAATCACTCATCAAACTAAGAACAGAACAATCTCCAGCGGAATGAAAGAAAAAAAAAAGAAAACTAATAGATCGATACCATGGAAAGCTGAAGCAGGATTTTGAGTTCTAGGCTAGCCTGGGTCACTTAGGGAGATTTAGAGAGGTTGGAGAAAGAACACACTAACACCAAGAAGGCTGACAGTAATAAAGACATCTGACAAAGATTTCAAAGCATTTTGATATCAGTGCTTCAATAGTTATGAACATTCTTCAAGCAAATAATAAGTCAGCAAAGGGAAGGTATTAAAATAAACTACAAATTTTAAAATAGAAAACAGCAATAACTAAAGAAAAAAACATGAACAAAAACAAAAGAATTAAAAAAAATCCTCAGCAATGGCTGCAGCACACGAAATGGAAGTGAGAGAGGATAAACAATCAGTATACTGGAAGATAGATAATAGAAGTTACACAGTCTGAATGATACAGAAAATATACTAAAATTAATGAGCGAAGCCTTACAACAAAAGATGTAACATCACTGATTCACTGGGATCACTAAGATCACTTTATGTCCTGAAGGAGGTAACAGAGGGCAAGACCAAAATTTTAAAGAAGTATTTGAAGAAATAATAGTTGAAAACTTTCAAGGTTTATCTATAAACTTAATGATTGTTTATTTCAAGAACCTGAGTAAATCTGAAGTAAAGACTAATAAAACACAACACTAAGACACATCATAATTAAACTTCTAAAAGTAGAAGCTATAAGCTTTTCCCAAATGATTACTATGACAGCAGCTTTCATATCAGAAACCATGGAGGCAAGAAAGAGGAAGCACAGTACTTTTCAAGCACTGAAGGAATTGTCAACTTAGAATCCTACAGCCAATTAAAATGTCTTCAGGAAATGAAAAGGGAATAAAGACATTTATGATAAACAAAAACTAAAAAATCTGTTACAACATCTACCCTTAAAAAATGGCTACAGCAAGCCAGGTACCAGTGGCTCACTCCTGTAATCCTAGCTACTCAGGAGGCTGAGATCTGAGGATCATGGTTCAAAGCCAGCACAGGCAGGAAAGTCCATGAAACTCTGATCTCCAATAAACCACTAGAAAACCAGAAGTGGTGCTGTGGCTCAACAGTACAATGCTTGCCTTCAGTTGAAGAGCACAGGGACAGCACCCAAGCCCAGAGTTCAAGCCGCCACGACAGACAAAAATGAACCCCTAGATAAGAACACAACTTGTTTTTTTCTTTCTGTATATGCAATGTAGTAACTAGAGTAACTGATTTAAAAGGCTATAACTAGAAATGTATTTTAGAACTATAGATAAAACAAAACTCTAAAGCTTGTTCAAATAACTCACAAGAAAGCAGATAAATGTAAAAAGAAAAAGAGACAGAAGACAAAGAAAAAGAGACAGAAAACAAAAATAAAACAGCAGACTTAAGCTCTAACACACCTATAATCACACATACTGTAAGTGACATAAATATTTCAATTAATATAGAGAAATTGGCAGTGTGGATTAAAACTGATTCAATTAAATGCTGCATATAAAACAACTCCCTTCATTATAATGATAGAGGCAGGCTGCAAGTGAAAGGATAGAAGTTTTACCAAGCAAACATTAATCAAAGGAAAGCTAGAGTGGCTACATTAATATTAGATAAAGCACAGCTCACAGAAAGGAAATCACCAAAGATGAAAATGTATATAACAATAAAAGGTTTTTCTACAAACAGACGTCCTAAATATATATGTATTCAGCAAAAGATTGGAAATATGTGAAGCAAAAACTGACTTAACCAAGCTCATATATTGTAAGGAATGTAGATATAAGTTCATAAATACACTGGAAGACATCAACATTGCTCTTTCAACAACTGACAGAACAACCACACAGATATTCAACAAGGATATAGAAGAGCTCAACTACATCATCAATCACTCCAATAGATATTTATGGAATACTGTGCCCAGAAAGAGCAAATACACACTTATCTCAAGTACCCACTAAATATACCAACATAGAACATATTCTCAGTTATAAAGAAACAGAAAACACACTGTATTATTTTAGTCTCTTAAATTTGTTCCCATTTTATGGTTCAGAGTATGGTCTACTTTAAGTTAAATAAAAAATTACTAACAGAAAGAAAACAGGAAAGTGCAAAACACTTAGAAGTTTAAACACACTTCTAAATAATCCATAGGTACAAGAAAACTAAAAAATTACAGTATATGAAGGAAAATGAGGGAGAAAATCAAGACTCATGGAACACAGATAAGAACAGGTTTTTTAAATGTATGTATCAAAAGTGGAAAAAAATAGCATTGTTAGTAATCCAGGCTCCCACCCCCAGAATTTAAGACAAAAAAGAATAAATCCAAATATAATAATAAATCCAAAGGAAACAGAAGAATGAAAATGTAAAGATAAAGAATTATGAAAATAAAAATACAAAGTATGGAAATAAATAAAGCAATGAGCTGGTTCTTTAAAAGTATCAAAAAACTGACACATCTTTAGCAAGATTCACAAAGCAAAAAGAAGACACAAATTTCCAATATCAGAAATGAAATGGAACATAACCGTAGGCCCTGAAGAGAGCAAAAGGGTATAAAGGAAAACACAATGAACAACTCTCTGCACACATATTTGACAGCTTAAAGAAAATGGACCCACTACTCACATTGCCAACTATTACAGCTCCTGGTTTATGGCATAGATGATTTTAATAGCCCTATAATTATAAAAGAAACTGAACTCCTAACTTTAAAACCAGAACAGAATGAACCAAAAATATGCTCCTAAAAAAAGAAATCCCAGCGCTAGGGCTCACACCTGTAATCCTAGCTACTCAGAAGGCTGAGATCTGAGGATCGTGGTTCAAAACCAGCCTGGACAGGAAAGTCCCTGAGATTCTTATCTCTAATAAACTACTCTGAAAAAGTCAGAAGTGGCACTGTGGCTCAAGTGGTAGAGAACCAGCCTTGTACAAAAAGAAGCTCAAGCTCAGGGGCAAAGCCCAGAGTTCAAGCCCCAGGACCAGCAAACATTAAAAAAGCATTAACTAATTCTACACCATCTTTTTTATAAAACGAAACAGTTGGGGATAAATTTTATGGCTTCTTTTACCTTGATACCAAAACTATATAAAGAAAATACCAATTTTTTAAAAAAAACTGCAGATTAATGAAAACATGCAGAAATCCTTAACAAAATATTAGCTACCAGAAGTATGCAAAAAGGATTATACACTATGACCAGGTGGTATTTATTCTAGGGATATAAAGCTGGTTAAATATTTGAAAATCTATGTAATCTACCATATTAACAGACCAAAGGGAAAACATTGCATGAAGCCAAGAGCCAGTGCCTGTAACTCCAGCTATTCAAGGGGCTGAGGGTAGAAGGACCAGGGTTTAAGACCAGCCAAGAGAGAAAAGTCTGCTGACCCCTATCTCAAAAATTAGAAAGAGGGGTGGGAAGGTGGGTCAGTGGTAGAGCACTTGCCTTGCATGCATGAGGCCCTGGGTTCAATTTCTCAGCACCACATAAGCAAGAAGAAAAAAGCCGGAAGTGGTGCTGTGGCTCAAGTGGTAGAGTGCTGGCCTTGAGCTGAAGAGCTGAGGGACAGCACCCAGGCCCAGAGTTCAGGACCCATGACCGGACCCAAAAAAAAAGAAATTAGAAACAAACAACCAGGGATGGAGGTGTGGCTCAAGTGGTACAGTGTCAACCTAATAAGTATAAGCCCTGAGTTCAAGTTCTAGTACCACTCAAAAAAATCACATATCAATTAAAGCAGAAAACATATTTCATAAATTTTAGTGTCCATTCTTGATTTTAAAAAAACTCAGAAAAACAAAAATAGAGAATGTCCTTAACATTACCAAGACCATTTATAAAATGGTTACAATTGACAATATACATAATGGTGAAAGACATTGCTTTGTCCTTGGATACCTGTTCTTCCATTCTCACCATTCTTATCTAATATTCTAGCCACTGAAATAAGGCAAGAAAAGGAAATAAAGGGAATGACAGTGACATAGGAAGAAATAAAACTTCCTATTTACAAATAACATGGAATGTTTATTGTTATGTTTTTTGTAGGTTTATGTATTGGGTTATGTTATTTTTGTTATGTTTGTAAATGTTACTCAAAAATAACACAATTATGTAGAAAGTCCCATGGAATGTATGTACATATGTATAAACACACACACAGCGCTTACTACTATGATTTTAGCAAGTGTGCAGATACAAGACATACAAAAATTTGTTGTATTTCCCTATTCAGCTTTTCCTTGACTTAGGCTGAGGTTTCACCTACCATAAGGGACGGAGAGAATGATGAAAGGGATGATATTGATCAAATGGGTTGAACTTATAAGCTGATTTGCTAAATAGAACCCCTCTGTACAACTACTTAAGAAAGTAAAAAATACAATGAAAAGTAAGTTGAAAAATGCATTTAATGCCAATAATCTATCAAGCACCATGGTTCGACATTATGGTATGTTAGCAAGTAGTAGTTATTTACACCCATGGTTATGTGGCTGACTAGGAGCCAGAGCTAGTTGCTGCTGCTGAGCACTCTAATAAACTATCCGGTAGTGTATCACTACTAGCCCAGCAAATAAGCAAACTTCAGAATCTGAAGTGGGATTTTTACTGAATGCTTATCATTTTCATATCATTCTAAAATCAAAAATTGTAAGTTAAACCATCATAAGCAGGGACTGTCTGAACAGTAGAATGAAGAATATGTATCATTTGCAGTTGCTCAAAAATGAAATGTAGGACTTCTGTGCTGAAACTATACAACACAGATAACTCAGGGAGAATTAAACTGTTTATATTTTATTAATATATAGTATATATATGGAGGTTCAACATTCTAAAGATATCGATTCAGATACATAGGATTAACATAATTGCTATATAATATAATCAAAATTGTCTTAGAATATAGCCAATATCATTTCAAAAATTTATACTGAATGGCAAAGAAGCTACAATAGCTAAAGGAATTTTGATTTTTAAAAAGTAATGCTACAGGGCTGGGAAGGTGGCTCAGTGGTAGAGCGCTTGCCTTGCATGCCTGAGGCCCTGGGTTCGATTCCTCAGCACCATGTAAGCAAAAAGAAAAAAAGCCGGAAGTGGCGCTGTGGCTCAAGTGGTAGAGTGCTAGCCTTGAGCTGAAGAGCTGAGGGACAGCGCCCAGGCCCAGAGTTCAGGCCCCACGACCGGACCCCCAAAAAAAAAAAAGGAATGCTATAAGAAATCAGTCTATCTGATTTCAAGATATATAGCTGCAGCAATCAAGAATGTGTGGCACTGACTGAGGGATAGACTAATTAAATAGTGTAGAGAACCTTGAACTAGACACATATAAATATGCTTAATTTTTGTTAAAGGTGCAAGAGCAATTCATTGGAAACAAGATATTCATTTTAACAAATGGTACTGAAACAGATGTGAAAAAATAAACTCAATTTAAGTATTATATACTACACAAAATAACTCAAAATGATTCGTGGATTTAAATATAAAACACAAATGTAAGATACAAAGCTTAAACTCAAGAAAAAATTCAACATTTTCAGATTCATGGCTTGGCAAAGAGTTTTAAAGTTAACACCAAAAGCATAATTCATAAAAGGAAAGAAATCATAAATTGCACCTCATCAAATTAAACCTTTTCACTCTGCAAAATCCCTGATTATGGGCTGATTGTGTTCTTCACTCCAAATTGAAGACCTAATACTCAGTCTTCTCAGAATGTGACCTCATTTGGAAATAGGGTGTTGCAGATGCAATTATTTAAGATGAGGTCATTAGTATGAACTAATCAAACATGACAAATGTCCTTTTAAGAAGAGGATATTTGGACCCAGATGCACATCTAGTATGTCATATAAAGATGAATGAAGCACTCTTTAAGCTAAGATGTGCTAAAGACGGTAGGGGCAGTGAACATATTTTCTAGGAGAGATAACTTTAACAGATTAACCCTCAGAAGGAACCAATACAGATGACATATTGATCTTGGATTTATAGCTTCAGAGCTATGGGACAATAAATTTCTGTTTAAGCACCCAATTCTTAGTACTTTGTCATGAAAGTCCTAGCAATATATATAGTCCCTATAGATGAGTACCAAATACAGATTCAGAGGAAAATATTTGCAAACCATCTGTTTGTAAAAGGATTAGTATCTAGGACATATTTTTTCAAAACTCAAAACCAAGCTGAGTGCTATAGCTCTAACCTGTAATCCTAGCTAGTTGGGAGAGTGAGATGGAGAAGGTCACAGTTTGAAGCTAGCCTAGGCAAAAAGTTTCTAAAACCCTATCTCAATCAGTAAAGAAGCTGGGCAAAGTGGCATGCACCTGTTATCCAAGCTACATGAGAAGCATAAATAGAAGAATTGTGGTCCAGGCTTGCCTGGGAAAAAAGAATGACCCTATTTAAAAAATAAAAGCAAAGGGGGCTACAAGGATGGCACAAGGCTCTGAGTTCAAATCTCATTACTAAAGAAAAAAACCATCTCAAAACTCAAATTAAAAAGGCAAAAATTCCAATAAGAATATTGACAAAAGACAGCCTTTTCATCAAAGGAGATAAATAGATGGCATATAAATACATGAAAAGAAGTTCAACATTATTATTCATTAGAGAACTACAGATTAAAACCACATTGGCTTTTTAAAAAAGGAAATAACCTACAATGATATACCAAGACATACCTATTACAATGACTTAAGTAAAATGGTGCTAATACTCAATGCTGGTGAGGATAGTGGATAACTCATATATTGCTAGGGGAACTGTAAAATGGTACAGCCATTCTGTACAAGTTACAGAGTGCCTTAAAAACAAAACCAGATGACCCAGCAATTGTATTCAAAGTTTATCCACATTTTTAGAGCAGCTTTATTTATGATAGCAAAAACTGGAAACAATCTTGATGGTTTTTCAACAGGTCAGTGATTTAAAAAATTTTGTATATCCAAACCATGTACAGTTATAAAAAGGAAAAAGTACTAATACATATGACAGGGAGTCTCCAGATAATTAGGCTACATGAAAAAGTCAGTCTCAAAAAGTAACCTATTACACTGTTGATGGGAATATTAACCAGTACAACCATTCTGGAACACTGGAGGTACCTCAAAAAACTAAACATAGAACTTCCCTATAACCCAGCCATACCACTACCAGATCATTACAGTCAGGATATGGTAAAGACATGTGATTATCCATGTTCACTGCTGCACTATTCACAACAGCCAAGTTATGGAAACAGCAACCCAGAGACCCTACAATAGATGAGTAAATCAATAAAATGTGGTATGTATACAAAATGGCATTTTACTCATCCATTAGAAAGAATAATATTATGTCATTTGCAGGGAAATGCATAGACCTAGAACAAATCATGTTAAGTGAGGTAAGCCAAGCTCAGAGAGACAAACAACATGTGTTTTCTCTCATATATGGAAGGATCTAAAATATTACTAGACTCTGTACAGTATCTTTACAATAAAAATATATATTAAGAAAAAATATTACTGGACATGATAAGCTATATAGGACTCTAGGCATTCACACATAATCAGCCAGATTAAAGGATACACTTAGGGGAAGAACCCAAAGATGAAACTTCTCTAAACATTTAAAATATTATTTACCCAAATGAACTATTGTTATTGTTGTTATTGTTATCGGTTTTTTGTTATTGTTGTTGGTTGGTTGTGGTGTTTGTTTTTCTTTTTCTTCTGTGAGGGGCAAAGTGGGGGCATAGAAAGGGAGGGAGGAATGGTGAACAAATGTAATCATTCTATCCAGTATATATTATGTAGAAAATGACATATGTAACTTGTGGGCAAGCATGGGTGGAGGAAATTGGGGTAAAGCAAAGGAAGCAGTGATGTCCAAAAAAGAAATATACTCATTACCTGATTTATGAAATGGTAACCTTATTGTACAACAACTTAATAATAACAATAAAATTATTTTTTGTGCTGGTCCTAAGGCTTGAATTCAGAGCCTGGGCACTGTCGCTGACCTTTCTTTGCTCAAGGCAAAGAGCTACTCAGAAGGCTGAGATCTGATGATTGTGGTTCAAAGCCAGCCCAGGCAGGAAAGTCTGCAAGACTCTAATCTCCAATTAACTGTCAGAAAACCAGAAGTAGAGCTGTGTCTCAAAGCATAGCTTTGAGCAAAAGAGCTCAGAGACAGTGCCTAGGCCCTGAGTTCACAACAGACAAACAAAAGCCAATCCTAGATGGTTATATATAGTAAAGTATAAAGTTCTTGAAATGACAAAATTACAGAAGAATGACAGAACTTAGAGAAGCTGTGGAGGCAGAATAGAAATGAGTGTGGATACAATACAAAGGGTCTTATAGAAGGTGATGGAAACGTTCTGTATTTTGACTGTATCGATGTCAAAATACTGTTTGTAATATGATTCTATAGGTTTCAGGATGTCCCTGTTGTGGGAAACTTGGTAAAAGGGTAAATGAGATCTTTGCATTTTTTTACAAGTTTATGTGAATGTATGCTTATTTAAAAATAAAGCTTCATTATTAGATTAAAAAGTACACAGGACAAGAACAGTGAAAATAAATGAAGGAATACAAATTAAAGAAGTCAGATGCAAAGAAGTATATGCTGTATTATTCCAGGTCAGTGAAGTCCAAACGTGAGCAATATTAAATTGTTAGAACTAATGACAGGGGTGTCCACAGGGGGGGAAAGCTGCATAATGAAAAAGCAATAGGAGGACTTGGGGGGAGGGGTACTGACAATGTTTCATTTTTTGACTTGATGTTGCTTACATGGGTGTGTAATAAATCATTAAAATGGCAAACTTGCGATTTACACAGTTTCTGTATCTATGATACATATCAACTTTTTAAAGTTTATTGAAGAGGGGCTGGGAAGTTGGCTCAGTGGTAGAGCGCTTGCCTTGCATGCGTGAGGTCCTGGGTTCGATTCCTAAGCACCACATAAGCAAAATAAATAAATAAAAGAGAGAGAGGAAAAAAAGTTTATTGAAGGAAGGACAAACACATGTGGAGAGGCTAAGGTGTGAAGCAGCCACAATGACAGAAAGTACTGGGTTGTTGGGAGATTTTCAGCCTACAGATCAGTTACTACATGAATTTATTTGACAAGTATGTACTGAGCCCATGCTGCCTGGTGGGTGTTCTCCTTGTTGGTATACTCTTGTGCACTAGAAAGTAAATGCCTTTAGGAATGTTAAGTGCAAAGTATAGTAGAGAGGCCATTAAAAAAAGTCCAAGAAAGCTGGAGGCATGAGAATCCTGAGTTCCAGGCTATCCTGGGAGAAGTTAGCAGAAATCCTACCCGAGAAACAAACTATACAAACAGAATGGACTGGGGACATGGCACAAAGTGGTGGGGTTCAATCCTCAGTACCTCCGGGAATAAAAAAGTAAAAACCAAAGACCATTATGTGGACGGATGCGGCTGCTGCGCATGAATCTTTGAATGCAATTAATTCAACCTCTTCCAGGGGAAGGAAAGACAATTTCCCTCCTGAATCTGCACACAGGCAGGCTCAGTGTGAGAGAGCCACAAGTCAACGAAGGAAAACAAAGCGTCATGAATCTTTTTTTTTTTTTTTTTTGTGGACAGAGAACAGAACGCAAAAACCTCACTTCAACTGGGCTTGATGAAGCCCTGGGCAGTAGGTTCCCAACCTCCGAATCTTTCAAACAACCGGGTCTGAGGAGTGTGGTGACCCCTCCAGGAAGCCAGGCCTCGAGGGGAGGGGGAGGCCTGGACGCTGGGCCTCGGAGGGGGAGGCGCCAGCTCCACGTGGAGGCCGCGAGGAGATGGATACCGGGCACGTGGGTCGGGGAACACCTTCTCAACGGTGGACAGCAGATGGGCCGGCCGCAGGATGACACGAGGACGTCCGAACGCGGGCCCAGCACCGATCCCCAGCCAGCCGCGGAGACCAACAGTGCCTTGGCGGCTCTCACCTCGCTCCCCGCTCCCCTGGCCACCGGGCTTGCCCGGAGCCACACAAAATACCGACAGAAGTGCGGCTCCGAAAGAAGGCCGCTTGATTCCTAATTCCTGCTAGCCTGCAAAGCCCCGCAGACGGAGGACAGCGGGGAGAAACGATGGAGTCACCAACTCTCTCGTTTACCTTCAGCAGACTCTGAAGCGCGGCGAAGTCTTCAGCTGTCAGGGCGGCCATCTTCCTGATATCACGTGTCCGGTGGCACGGGGCGGTAGGTGTCACGTGACACTGGCGGCCTTCACAAAGCCTGCTGGGGATTGTAGTCCCCCAGCGTTTGGGAGCGCGGCGTGAGTTCGGCTGTGAGTGTGCAGTGGGTGAAGGAGTACAAGCCTCGCGCGGAGCATGCTGGGAGTTGTCCTTCAGCGTGCGGAGCGGAGCGTGGATCCGGTACGGTGCTTTGAACTTTGGAGAGACGCCAAAGGCTTCTAGACCTGGTGGGCTGACCCCAGGGGACGGAAGAATAGGGATGGGGAGGAGGACTAGGGGGGAGGATGGTTTCCAGAGTGAACAAATTGGCTTGTCTGTTTCACACATTAGAGAAACTGATTTTCCCCTGGCCCTTGTGGGTGAGCAGCTGAATCGAGGTTGGCAGGCACCTTGGAGACGTAACCATTCAAAAGCGATGAGTAGACCTGGACCCTGGGAATCAAAATGACGCTGTGTGTGGCGGGGTTCTTGGAATTTACACACCCTCGCTCGAACTCCAGAAAATCTACTTTTGTGTGGATAGTTTCTTTTCCTTCTATGAAGTAGGTAGGAACTGGTATTATTGCCAAGTTTATCTAGATGGGGAAACTGAGTCATTTAGGGATTAATTTTTCTGCAGCCCTTGGGAAGATCTGGTGTGAAGAACAGGTAAGAGAGTGTTTGGGCCAGGGGACAGGAAGGGAACCGTATGAAAAATATCACCAATGCAATTGGCTGTGACACCCGTGGCAGGGTGGTTTATAGAAATGATTTGATCTGCTTATTCAAGAGGTAATTATAGTGAGTGTAATGAGTGATTTGAGATAAGCAGCTCTGGACCCTGGTTGGCTCAGAAGGTTCACCATCTTATCAGATGTCATCACACTGGGCAGGGCAGCCTAGATTTGCTGTCTCAGATTGCATTTAAGTTTCCACCGTCTGAAACAGTTCCCCCAATCCTTAAACTATAAATGTTGTCAGAGCTTCTGTCTGTGGTTTTCCTCCTCTGCTATTTTTATTAGGCCTAGTCTGATTTCAAGTATAGGAATTATTGCTTATGTAATAAATTTGCCATATGGTAGGATACATCCCATCTGGTTAGATTTATGTAGTATATTAAATATGCATGCACACATATACACTGTATTATTACTTTCCCCACTTCAAACACCTAAAGAGGGCTGGGAATATGGCTAAGTGGTAGAGGGCATGCCTAGCATGCATGAAACCCTGGGTTCAATTCCTCAGTGCCACATAAACAGAAAAGCCAGAAGTGGCCCTGTGGCTCAAGTGGTGGAGTGCTAGCCTTGAGCAAAAGAAGCTCAGGGACAGTGCCCAGGCCTTAAGTTCAAGCCCCAGGACTGGAAAAACAAAACAGAACACCTAAAGAGGTTAAAATAATGCCCTCAAGTTCATACTTGGGCAGTTTCTTGTGAAGATTATCTACTGAGCTGTGCATATTTCTGTCTTTCTGTAGCTAGAATCTTATGTTTCTCAAATTTGGGTGTCTGAATAGCTTCTTTGAAGGACAAGAATAAGCCAAGAGCATTCTTTAAAACAATCAGTGAGATAGTGAGACAAGGGATATGATTAGAAGGGTCACTGTAGGTTTGGGGGCAAAAAAAAAACCCAAACCCAGACTGATCAAGGAAAAGTCACATGAACACACAGCAGGATATAAACTATATAAAAAAGAAAGAGAGAAAGGAAAGAAAGAGCTGGGCGCTGGTGGCTCATGCCTGTAATCCTAGCTACTCAGGAGGCTGAGATTGAGGATCACAGTTCAAAGCCAGCCTGAGCAGGAAAGTTTGTTAGACTCTTATCTCCAATAAACCACTAGAAAACCGGAAGTGGCGCTGTGGCTCAAGCAGTAGAGCACTCACCTTGAGCTGAAGAGTTGAGAGACAGCACCCAGGCCCAGAATTCAAGCCCCATGACTGATGAGAGAAGGAGGGGAAGGAGGGAAGGAGAGAAAGGAAAAGAAAGAAAGAACCCAGACTGAGTTCCTGCCTCTTGTCTGCTCCTAGCAAGTTACTTCACCAGTCTGAACCTCAGTTTCCTCATCTGTAAAATAGGAACAATAATAAAAGTACCTTTTGACCATTAGAGGGAGCTCAAGGATGACTTATACCCCATTGGGGAAGGACTGTTTTATGTGGACACACTCAATTCTAGTCATCGCAGCGCCAGAGAGCAGAACTTTCTTGTTAATGGGAAAAGTAGCACTGAGGAAACTAACCATCCAAGTTTGCTCAGGTATTAACAGTTTTCCAGGACACAGACTTCTAGATTGGATACTCCAACAGTTCTGGGGAAACCAAGGCCATTTGATCTCCCTGGTCTGAGCCTTGAGGCTTCAAAAGAAACCAGCCTTTGGATTACTTGTCCAGTTTTTCCCCAGAGGCACAGATGTGAGAACAGTATGTGGACCTAGACTTTTAAAACAAAGGCAACAATTTTAGTTTCAGGCTTTTAAAATAATAGCATTGTTGAAATATAATTCACACACATGCTGGGCAATTTATCCACTTAAAGTATCCATTTCAATGGACTTTTAATATATTCATAGAGTTTTCCAACCATCACCATGATCAATTTTAGAACATAATCATCATTCCTGAAAAAAACACCACCCCTTTGGCCATCACTCCTCCCTCTAACAGCGTGCTGATCACTTAGGCTACCACAAATTCACTTTTCTGTCTCTATCGATTTGCCTGTCTTCCCATTTCATATGATATGTGGTCCTTTATACTTGTTTATTTCAGGTATCATGAAGTTTTCTGGATTTGTGTTGTAGCATATATCAGTACATTGTTGTGCTTTTTGGTGAGTAGTATTTTACTGTACATGGATAGTCTACATTTTGTTTTTCCATCCACCAATTGGTAGACATTTGGATTGTTATCACTTTGGGGCTATTATGAATGATGCTACTATAAACAAGTATGGACTAGTTTTTGTACAGATGTATGTGTGTGTGCCTCTTGGGATGTATGTCTAGGAATTGAATGTCTGAGTCATGTGGTAAGTATGTTTATTGTTCTTTTTAGAAATTGCCACATGCTTTTTGGAAATAACAAACCATTTCACACTCATCCAGACGTGTAGGAGGATTCCAGTTTCTTTACATCTTCACACACATTTATTATTATTTGTCTTTGTGTATGTGCGTGTGCAGGTACCTGGGCTTGAACTCAGAGCCTTGTTCTCTCACTTGGTTTTCTTCCTCCTGGCTGGTACTTTCCCACTTAAGTCTTGCCTTTAATCTGGAATTTTACTGGTTAATTGGAAATGAAATGTCACAGACTATTCTATCAGGGCCAACTTTGAACCTCAGTCCTCCAGGTCACAGCTTCCTGAGTAGCTAGGATTATAAGTATGATCTACCTGTATCTGGCTTCATCTTCCTGCTTATAGCCATCCTCCTGGGTTGCTCATTGTGAGCCATCTGGTTCTTTTATGTTGTATTTGCATAGCAAGGACCTTTTACCCCTGAAACAACTTTCATTCATTTGAACTGATAGATAATATAGGATCTTTAGCCCCATTCTCTCCTTTGGTCCCACCATTACTTTCTGGCAACTTTCTTTATCAGATATGCCTGCAGGAGGTTAATATGGCCAAAGGATCTGTAGCCCTTTAGGGAGTTCTTCCTCTGTTTTGCTTTTCTGTTTTCCCCTTTCCTGATCTTGATCTCACAGACTGAGACCAGAGTGGGTTTCAAGGGAAGTTGAGCGCCTTATGTTTTTGATCTTATGTCTCCTGTGGTAGGTTAAGGAGTAGCTTTAGTGTGGCTGGTGAA
Organism: Dipodomys ordii; assembly: GCF_000151885.1. NCBI lineage: Eukaryota > Metazoa > Chordata > Mammalia > Rodentia > Heteromyidae > Dipodomys > Dipodomys ordii. The sequence goes on from NW_012267262.1 coordinate 13,704,941, forward strand.
CTTACCAAGTATCTTTGTACATTGGAGCTGCTATGATCAGGTAGCATCAACTGGATGGCCTTATGTATTGCTCACAGTCTAGAAGCTAAGAAATCCAAGATCAAGGTGCCAGCAAAGCTGTTTCTTGGTTCACTGATGGCACCTACTATCTGTGTTCTCACATGATGGAAGGAGCTTCTCAGGTTCTTTTACTTCTTCTTCTTCTGGATTCTCTTTTATGAGGACACTAAGACCATCCCCTCCCCCACCCCACCTCCCTGCCCCAGACCCTTCCTCCTACCATCACTGATGAGTTACGATTTGGAAGGGAGGCACACTAACACTCAGGCCATGGCATCAGGGAATGGCAAGCAAGTTGACAGTCAGACCCCTGAGTATCAACAGGGGTATGGTGGCTTGCAGATGGCATCAGTGCCCAGACCAGATATAACAGATGCATGGTTTAGAGCTCATTCTCAATAACAATGCCATGTTTGGTCTTCCGTGTTGCAAAATTGGGAAATGTGACATAAAATGTCCAGACTTTGGGCATTTCTTTAAAAACTGGCCAGTTCAGCCATGCGGTTTCCTCTTATGCATATTGTAGCAGTTGGCTAGAGCTAAGCCCTGGCTGTCTCCTAAAGACAAATATCCTGAGTTCCTACCACTGATGTGTCCCAGTGGACCCTCTCCACACATTTGTCCCTTCCTCATCCCGAAGAGTATCTTTTATTGCCCATCTTCCTTCAGGGGTCTAGGGAAGTAAAGTTAGGCATAAGAGGCAGAGAACTGAATGTGAAGACTTTGCATTCAGGGCTCCCATAACTCTGAACAATCAGTATACAATCAGTATACAATCTCCCCATAACTCTGAACAAGGGGCCAGGGCCATGTAAGTATCTAACCTGCTATTCATGGTTTGTGTGTATGTTGTTTTTTTTTATGAGCTGTGCATGGCTTCTAAAGGTCTCCTTGGTATTAACTCATTTAATATTCCCTGCAATCCAATAACAATTCCAGTTTACAGATGGGAAAACTAAGACTCAGAGGGAAAACAACAACAACAATAACGACTCCCTCATAGTCCATGGGAAATAGTACTAGAGCCAGGATTTGAAAGCAGGGGTGATTGAAGTCCTTTACAGTTGTATTTGGTCTCATATGGGGGTCTGTGGGTGTGAACGTATAGTGATTCATCTCACCTTCCAGGCTGCTGCTACCATGCTCTATGACTGGCGAACTGTTCCATTCAGGTGACCCATCACAAAGACAGATGACCTAATTGTTTGGAGGAATAATATCTGCGATACTTTCTAGCTCTAACTTGGGTCTTTAAACACTGATGAGGGAAGAGGAAGAAGGATGGCACTTAGCCATTCACCTCTTCCACTGTGATCCTGGGGTTTGAACTCAAGGCCTTGAGGTTGCTAAGCAGTGTTCTATTTAAACCACTTTCCTAGTCTCTTTTACTTTAAGTAGTAATTGTTTTTTATGCTGGTCCTGGGACTTGAACTCAGGACCTAGGTGCTCTCCCTGAGCTTCTTTGGCCCAAGGGTAGTGCCTTACCACTTGAGCCACAATGCCACTTCTAGGTTTTTCTGAGTAGTTTAATGGAGATAAGAGTTTCAGGGACTTTCCTGCCTGGGCGGGCTTTGAACCATAATCCTCAGTTCTGAATCTCCTCAGTAGCTAGGATTATAGGAGTGAGCCAACAGTGCCTGGGACCTTCTTTAGTTTTTAAATGGGGTCTTGTGCTTATGCCTGGGACCAGCCTGAACTATTTGTTTATGGTCCTCCTATTTGGGAAGGGCAAATCTACCACTACACCTAGTTTCTTTAAATTGGTTGAGAAGGTTCCTGCCAGCTTTTTGCCCTGGCTTGCCTTAAACTGTGATCTTCTCTATCTCTATCTTATGAGTAGCTAGGATTACAGGTGTGAGTCACCATACTGGGCCAGTTAGTTTCCTTTGAAAGGTCATCCCCTGCTTCCTACTCTAGTAAACCATAGGCTGAATGTTCCAATATCCTTCCTAGCTCTGAATGACCTGGTCACCATGATGAGTGAAGGCTAGAGACATCAGACTGAAGAAGACACGGTGGCCTGGTTTCTTGGCCCCTGTGCTGGGGAGTAACACAGAAGCAACTGGTAACACAACAGCATTGTCCTCCTGTACACAGGCCCCCTTTGTTTCCCCAAGCCACACAGCAGGGACTGTAACAATGGCCTTGAATGGCACTTTACCCTCCTTTCTCCAATGATACATTTGTTTTTCAGTTCTGGAATCAACTACACAACGATTTCCTGTAGGGCGTATTGGTGTTTCATATTTTCCGCTTGCTTCACCATTTCACTTCAGGCCCTAGGTCAGTGAGTAGTGAGCTGGGCCCAGAGAGAGCTGAGCCTGTGGAAATGTCACCTTCTCAGCAGGCTGGAGGGCCAGAGAGCTTCCATCTCTCCCTTGTAAGGTAGGATCCACCCCAGAGGAAAGAACCAGACCAGGTAATACAAAGAGCAAGGGAGCTGGGGGGTGGAGGGAGGTACTGCAGGTGATTGGCTGAGAATCCAGCCCGGAGTGGATGAGCTCCTGGGTTCAAGATGCCATATTTGCTTGAGAGTCATTTTCTGCTGGTAAACAAAGAAACAAGCAACTGAGGTCAAGTTTGGCAACTCCCCAGTTAGAGAAATGGAGTTCTGTCATAGTCACAAGTTCTGCATTTGAGAGTTCAAACAACTTTGGATTGAAAATGCTTTTTTTTTTTTCAAATGTTGCATCTGTAATGAACATATAGATTTTTCTCCTTGTCATTATTTTCTAACCAATGCAGTACAATAATAACTATTTGTATTCTACTAGCATTATAAGTAATGTAGAGATGATTTGAAGAATGTCGGAGGCCTTGCATAGCTGATACAAAGATCTACACCATTTAAAAAATAAGATACCAGGGGGTCTTGCAACTATTTTCTAGTAGCTAATGAGGTATAACCATACCATTTAACCCTAGATATCTTTGGGTGACGAGAATCTTCAGGGGTTTGTCAGTTTATTGAAATGACTATTGTCTAATAACAGCCAAAACAAGCTCTCACTCTATTATTTATTTGCTGAATTAATAACAACAGTGGATAATGCTGATTCGGTGTGCCTCACCTTCTTGCACAATTCAAATCCAGGCAATCTGGCTCTAGATTCTGCTTTTTACCACTGAATCCTTTGTAAAACATTCTCTCTAATGTGGTCATACTGATAATATAAGTATGGTGAGATTTCATTTTGAGAAGTAATGCAGTATAATGATAACTGAATGATAAATTAACTGAATCCATTGCACTATGCCAATGTTCTAAATTTTTTATTTCCTCATCTACTCTACACGATTATCCTATCAATATGGATACTTTGCTACTCCTATCTTATAGAAAAGATAATTAAGGTACAAAGAAGTCAACTACCCAAGGTCACACAGGTGTTAAGGGACAGATTGAATTATGCTAAGTTTACTTTAGTGTGTTGTATTGATCTAGGCCTGTCTAGACTTAGATGAGTATCCTCTTAAGTCATTAGGTAGAGAGGGTAGCATCTAGTCCATGGCTTTATAGAACAATGACAATCAAGTTGTCAGCTTAAGGCATGCAAGAACTTTTGTTGGTCTACTGTCACCAGCTTCTGTCTTGCTTAAGAAAAGTGGAATTTTTCAGAGGCAGTAGGGACAGAATCTAGAATGCTAAGAACTCATTAATAAATAGTACCTCTTATTTGAAAAGAGACTAGGCTAAGCAGCTGTTGCTTATGAAGGGAGATTTATGTTAAATAAACAATTCATGATGTGTATTTAAGAAGCCAATTTTATTTTTTGCTCATTGCTGTCCTTACTTGTTTCCTCCCCTTGGTTTGCACTCTTCCCCTTGCCCTAGAATGAAAATTAAAACAAATTTGTGACGCTTTGGCTAACTTTCAAGAATTCAGGTTTTTCTCGTCGCTTCTAGTTCCTAGTTCTAACCCTATCTGTTCAACAAAGGATGTGGTCATTCCTGTGGGAGAAGTCAAATCTTCAAACTCTATGCCCAGTGGGGATGCCCACTCTAATCCAGTGGAGCTTGCTGCTGAGAAGAGGGCCTGTAGTTACCATCTCATACTCACTTTATATTTTCATCATTCCCTTAAGTTCAGTGAAGGTTCTGACTCCAGCAGGGGGATCAGAGAGGATCTGGAAGTTCCACTTAGTACTGTAGTGTGTTGGCCAGATTTCTGTTATTGTGACAAAATGCCTGAGCAAATCAACTTCTAGCAAGAGAAAATGTCTATTTTTTTCCTTTCCTTTTCGTTTTTTGTGGCTGTGGGGCTTGAACACGGGGCCTGGGTGCTGTCCTTGAGTTTTTTTAACTCAAGGCTAGCACTCTACCACTTTGAGCCACGGCTCTACTTCAGGTTTTCTAGTGGTTCATTGGAGATAAGAATCTCACAGACTTTCTTGCCTGGGCTGGCTTTGAAGTGCAATCCCCAGACCTCAGCCTCCTGAGTAGCTAGGATGACAGGTGTGAGCCACAGTGCCAGGTGAAAGGGTCTTACTTTGTCTTGTGCTTTCAGAGGTGTCAGTCCTTGGTCATTTGGTCTTGTTGCTTTGGGGCCTGTTGTACTATAGCATGGTGGAAGCATGTGGCAGAAGAAGGCTGTTTATCTCCTGATGGCTAGGAAGTGAAACAGAGAGAAAGAGCCATGTTCAAGTATCCCTCTCAAGGCCACACCCCCAAAGACCTAATTTCCTTTCAGTAAGCGCTGCCTTTTAAAAGTTCCACAACCTCCTCGTAGCACCACGGGCTGATAAGGCCAAGCCTTTAGCATATGGGATTTTGGAGAATGTTAAGATCCAAATCAGTAGTAAGCTGGGCTGGGCCTGGAGTTTCTATTAAGCTTGATGCAATATTTCCTGGCATGACTTTGTGGATACTTATTAGAAGTCTCTGCACTGCCTTGGAGCTGTTTGTCTACAACTCCTTCCTTGGTTATCAAGGCTTCAGAGTAGTGCCCTACTAGTCTTATAAGGTTGCTGTAATAAAATATCAGAGCCTGGCTGGTTTCCATGACAGAAATTAATTTTCCTACACTCGTGGGAAGTAAATGGTTGGCTGTTGACTAGGCCTCTCTCCCTGGCTCACAGGTGTCTTCACTCTCTTTCTTCTGGGTAGGTATACATTCCTGGAATCCAGATGTGCAGTCAGATTGGATTCTTATTTTAACCTAATCACACTTTGAAAGTCTTATTACTAAATATAGTCACATTCTGAGGGAAGGAGGGAAGGTGTGTATGGTGGGAGGCAGGGTGAGACATAGATGGAGAACAATGTGATTTATCCACAGATGGAAGAAGAATCTGGAACTCAGGTTAAAGAATTCATCCAAGATGGAATATTCTAAGTGGAGGAGCAGAGTGGAGATTCTGGCTTTAGCCCACTGACTGCACAGTGTTTTAGGTTTTCAGCATTTGGTACTTTTTGAGCTATTGCCTATTAGAGTTTGGGTTGTGCTGGTAGAAATTTTCTCCTCAACACAGAGTTATAGAAGCAATTAGCTTCTCAGGAGGCTGAAATCTGAGGATTGCAGTTGGAAGCCAGCGTGGGCAGAAAAGTCCCCATGAGACTCTTATCTCCAATTAACCACCCCCAAGAAACAGAAGTGGCACTGTGGCTCAAGTGGTAGAGTGCTAGCCTTGAGCACAAAGAGGGTCAGGGACAGTGCCCAGGCTCTGAGTTCAAGCCCCATGACCACGAACAACAAAAAAGTAAAGCAGGTTGTTGTTCCTGTGTGATCTGCTTGCAACATAGGGGCTAGTGACAGGAGTGATGAGGGTCAGGAGCTTTCTCAGGAACTGTGAGGTGAGTTTCCTGCACAAAGGAGGTGTCTTTGACTGTTTGATAAATCTGCCACCTCTCCCCTGCTCCACCCTCTCAGATAGCTTAGCCAGTGAAAGACTGCGGTGTGGAATGTCTCATTTGTTGGCACTAGTACAATAATACTGGGTTCTAGGAGTCCCGTGCAAGGTAGAAAGGGCTTAAGTATCTTACCTTCTGTGTTTTAGGAAACACTTCACCTTAAAGGACTTTGAGATACAATATTATTTATTTCTTTAAAGAGCTTCTTTAATTTAGATGCTTAATTATTTCCTTTAAAAGTAAAAGACCTGGTCTCTGACTGTCTATTTTTCCCTAAGGAAGGGAAGAATGCTCCTGGTCCTAGGAAACTTTTGGGAGGAACATGCTAAGGTTGTTGTCAGGAGATTGTCTGGTAGCAGGGCAGGGCTGGGAAGGGATGGAACAGGATTAGGCTGGGCTGGGAAAGCATGAAGCTGGGGCCCTGGACAGAGCTATGGCATGGGGGAGCTGGGGCCTAGAAACAGGGCAGGGCATGGTGGGGGAGGAGTAAAGTTGGAAGCTGGGACCTGGTAACAGGGCTAGGCTACACTAGGCTGAGCAGGAGTGGGGCTGGAGCTCAGGACACAGATAGGGAGGGGCTGGGAATGGATGGCTATACAGCCCCAAACACAGAATAGGAGCAGCCAGGGCTGCAGCTGTCTGGAGTACAGAGGAGAAAGTGGTGATATTCTGTTTGCTCATACAGCTAGCAATTATTTAATAGACTTCTATTGTACCTAAGATCTCTGTGATCACTCCCCAGGGCTGGGCAGATAGTTGAGTGGACCCTGGAAAACATGTCTGAGGAAGGAGGTGTCTCCGTTGGAGAGAATGGAGCATGGTCAGGCATGATGTGTGTGTTTCTGAATTGTTCATACTCAGACCAGAGATCAGAGGTGGGCTGGAGTCAGGAGAAGGCGAAGGAAGAAGGTAGAAGCCTCCAGCTTAGAACCTGAGTCTGGACAGCTAGTCTGGGTAGAGTTCTAGGCAGAAAAGTGACCTGACAGGAAGTTGTTCTTTCAATAAGTACATACTTTGGGGTAGAGATGTGATTCAAGTGGTAGACACTAGCCTTGAGCAGTAAACTTATACTAAGGACATGCTGTGATCTGGGTGCTGAGTGTAGAAAGCCAAGGGCTACATCCTAGTCCTTATGAAGCTGACAGCCCAGGGAAGGAAAGCCAGCTGATAAATGAGATTGTAAGAGGAATGTGGATATGGACATAAGAATGAGTATGTCTTATTTATTATTAATTATTATTATTTCGTCTTAAGTATTTTTCACAGATAGGGTCTCTTGCATTTGCTTTTTGCCTGGGCTGAACTTGAACTGTGATTCTCTTACCTATGCTTCCTACGTGGCTGAAGTTACAGGTGTGCGCCAGCATTTCCCCTCCCTTCCCTTGCTTTTTATCTTTGGGAGGAATACAAGTTAAACTATCTAGAGATGAAATATCATGATATCTGTAATTTGCATGGAAATATATGTACGTATATATGGAAAGAGAAACAGAGAATATAGGACAATACTACCAATTGTTGGGATAATGTGTAGGAATTTACCTAGCTATATTATCCTTTTGGCTTTTCAGTATGAAATACTTCATAATAACAACAATAGAGTACCAAGGATACAGACAAGAAGGAAAGGCACTGGAGGAATACAAAAGAAGGCCCATGACTGGCATGTGATGGGTGAAAGAAAACCCCATCTCAGAACTGGGAGGTAACTCAGTGATAGAGCTGTCACACACAAGGCTCTGGGTTCCATCCCAGCACCAAAAAAAAAAAAAAAAAAGCATGTTTCTACAAGCTTAGTGAAGTGGTACAGGCCTGTCATTCCAGGAAGAGGCAGAAAGATTGTGAGTTCCAGGCCAGCTTGGGCTATTTTTGGAGGAACATAGCAGGTCTTTAGAAAGTAAAAAATGATGTCACTCCAGATTCCACTGAATATCTGTTCCCATGTTGGTATGAGAAATGATATAAATAAAAGAATGTGGAGATACCTTGTTCATTAAAAAAAAAAAAAAACAGAGAAGGTACTAGTAGACCCTCAATATTCTCTTCAACTATGTGGAGTAGTCATGTTCTCTTGTCCTGGCCACTGTTAACCACCATATTTGGGACAACTTGTCATTTTCACTGTTAAAATCTTGTAACCTGCAACTGCTGTAACATGTAGGTCATTCTCGTACCCTAAGGTAACTGGCAAAACAGTAAAATCATAGCTTCTTGTCCCCTCTCCTAATGGTCTCCCAACCTACCAGGCGAATCCTTAGCCCTGAGTGATGTGATTACACACCAGTCTGTAATTCAGCAGCAGCCCTTGATCCTTGAGGCTCTTCAGAGTGCTTAATCAGAATGAAAACTTAAACAAATATTGAAAAGCAATAGAAAGAAAAAAAATACATAGTTTTGTCTCCTAATGCTTATTGATTTGTAAGATGGTCTCAAGCATGAAAACAAGATTCACTGCTGTCATCTTGCCATTGGATTCCTGTTACTTGGAAGAGTGGCTCATTGATCAGGTGGGGTGCCCAGTGGTCAGGAACAGATAATCATCCCCCAGAGATGGGACGTGGCTGGGAGTGAGTTGTGTTCACTTTAAGTGATGAACCCTGTAGCCTAGGAGGGTCCTCACACAGCCTAGGAAGCCACCTCTCAGTTCCATGTCAACTCCCTAGGCCTCTTTATTCTTGATAACAACTCTTAAGAATTTCTGTACCCACATACACACAAGTCCCTCCCCCGCCCCGCAAGTACTATATATTTCATCACAGCAGATGAGGCTCTACTGAGTAAAACATGGACTATTCACATTGTTCAGCCTCTGTTTCTCTCTTAGGAGGAGCTGTTCAATGAATAACAAACATTTATTTAGCTACTCTTACACTGTTGTATGCTACTTCCTGTGTTAAGGTGTTAGTGACACAGGTATACACAAAGTGACAGAAGTCCCTAGTCTTCTGGAGGCATATAGTCTAAGGGTATTGTGAACAATTTGGTATGAAGCTTTCTAAACCATCTGTTTATACTTACCCAAATAGGTCCATGATGCACATGGCCACAGCTCCATTTCTGGCTTTTTGGTAGTAATTAGATATACAAGTTTTGTGACCTTTCCTGCCCAGGCTGGCTTCACATTGAGGACCTCAAATATAGCCTTCTGAGAAGCTTGGATTACAGGCATGAGCCACTAGCACCTTACTGTACAGTGTATGTGTATGTCCTAGGTGTGTGTGTGTGTGTGTGTGTGTGTGTGTGTGTGTGTGTGTGTGTGTGTGTCCTAGGTCTTGAAATCGGGGCCTGAGTCTTGTCCCTAAGCTTTTGTTTTGCTCAAGACTAGTATTTGTGCCACAGCTCCACTTCCTGCTTTCTGACGATTCATTGGAGACAAGAGTTTCATGGACTTTTTACATATTTACTTTTTGGTGGATGCTAAGATTTGTTGAACTCAGTCCCTCATTCTTGCTAAGCAAAAGCCCTGTCACTTCAGTTCTTTTTTTTTTATTTTAGTTTATTTTTAAGAAAGAATCTCATGCTTTTCCATGGGCTGGCTTCAAACAATGAATCCTCAACCTCTGCCTCCATAGTAGCTGGGATTACAGGAGTAAGCATCTACCCCCAGCCCTGTGGTGGGCTTTTTTCACTTTAACTATGCATCTTGGAATGCATTCTATATTAGCATCAATGGACCTTCCTCATTCTTTGATACCTCATTCTTTGATAGTACTCTGTAGAGGAAAATCCCTCTGATCAACAAGCAGTTATACTTTCATTGTTCACCAACAGTGCTGTGACAACTTCCTTCTATGTACATTATTATACACACAAATCTGCATACTTGCTGAGTCACTGTGTATAAATCAGTTATCTTCTCTGTGCCTTGGTTTCCTCATCTGGACTATTAAGGAAATTCTAAGACCTATTCTCTGCAGTCATCAGGAAAATGTAAACCCAAAGCATGATGCACTAATACTTCATACCACTGGGATAGACTCAATACCAAAATAAAATAGCGAATAAAGTTTGACAAGGATATGTAGACATTGTATACTTGTAAGCCACAGAGGGCGATAATGGTGCTGCCACTTTGGAGACAGTCTAACAGTTCCTCCAAAAGTTAAACACAGAGTTGCTGCAATTCCACCCCTCAGGGCATCCCTAAGAAAAAGGCAACCATTCTTCCACACAGAAAATCACTCAGCCTTAATTAGAGCAACCAGAAAATAGAATATGACCATCAGCCAATGAATGAATTAAAGAAATGTGGTATATCTTTAATTGCAATATTATTTAGCACACATGGTACCAACACATTCTACAATGCAGATACTCCTTGAAAACAAGATGGTGAGAGACAGAGGCCAATCACAACATTGACATGATCACATGATCTATTCTCTTGACTTAGCCAAGGTAAACCTTTGATAGATCTCATTATATGTAATATGTTTTTGAAGTAGTGTTGGAAATTTAAGGGAAATTATCAAATGTAAAGGTATTACATGATAGCTATAGAAAGACTTAATTAACTATGTTAATGGTTGCACATATTTCATACCAAGCAACTAATATTCTATTTTGCTAACTGTTGTTTGTGAAAATAAAAACAATTTTTTGAAAAAAATTATGAAAAAAATTTATGAAAAAAGCAATTTTATTTATACAAATGAATATGATTTTAGGGGCTGGGAATGTGGCTTATTGGTAAAATGCTTGCCTAGCATGTATGAGGCCCTGGGTTCAATTCCTCAGTACCACCTAAACAAAAAAATAGTAATAAAAATTAAAAAAAGCAGTTTTATTTATATTAAAAAAGAAAGCTGGATACTAGTGGCTCAAGCCTCTAATCCTAGCTACTCAGGAGGCTGAGGTGTGAGGTTTGAAGCCAGCCCAGGTAGACAGATTCAAGAGGACTTTTTATCTCCAAGTAACAAGCAGAGTCAGAAATGGAGATGTCTCTCATGAAGTTATGCCAGTTGTGAGTAAAAAAGATTAGCAAGAACTAGAGGCCCTGAGATTGAGCCCCATTATTAGTATGTACACACACACACACACACACACAGCTTGTCAGAAAAGAATACGTGTTGTGTGTATCCATTTGTATGAAATGTCCCAAGCAGACATTGTACAGAGAGAGGATAGATAAGTAGCTGCCAAAGGCTTGGTGGGGAGGAAGAAATGGACAATGACTGGCAGGGAGTGCAGGATTTCTTTGGGGGATACTAAGAAAGTTGTAAATACTGACAGTGGTGATGACTGTTCTCTCAGAGTATACTCAAAATCATGGAATTGCACCTGGTAAATGGTTCTGTTTTAAGTAGGTGCTACGATCTGAATACTTACATCCCTCAAATTCATATGTTGAACCCTAATTAACAATGTTGGGGCTATCACATGAACCTTTGGGTGGGGGTGAGTGGGTCATGAGAGTGAGATGAATGCACTTATAAAAGGGGCTGTTGTGAACGCCCTTGCCCTTTGTCCCTTGAATTATGTGAGAACCCAGCATGAAGGTGCCATCTATGAGCCAGAAAATGGGTCTTCACCACATATTGAATTTGCCAGAGCTTTGATCTGGGACCTCCTGGCTTTCAGAACCAGAGGAAATAATTATCTCTTGTGGTAGAAGCCATATAATTTATGGTATTTTATTATAGCAGTCCAAACAGACAGTGCTGGTTCTATCCAGCAGATACCAAGGCAATGGATGAAAAAAATGCCCATGCAGTATTTTCTCATAATTTTTAAATAACTCCATGGTGTGAGGAATGAATTCAGCCAAGAGACATGGTTAAACCAAAGATGTATCCCCCCACCCTCTGCTTTTCTAGAATCAGACTGTCCTAGGGCTAGTTTACAGGAACAGACCAGAAGGACACATTCTAAGAGGTAGATAACAGGGTATCAGGAAGCAGTAAGATAGTTTCAGTAACAGATCTAAGATAGCAGGAAGCAGTAAAATACAGGCACCCTTATCCTGTCTTTTGACAGGATTACTGCAGAAGGTCAGACACACTCAGCCTAAGCTATCCACACAACCAGCAGTTTTCTGCTGGCATCATTCATTCTTCATGCATTCTTTCATTGTTCCCATGGAGCCATAGGGTTCCCACAGGACAGTGTGTGAGTTACATCTCAATAAAGCTGTTAGTAAAAAGCATCATTATAAGATTTCTCTGAGGATAGACAGGACAGACATGAAACATGTAGAAGAGTAGCCAGGACCTTGCCAGTTGTTCATCCAGAGCATGCATTCCTAGAACCAAAATCACAGAGCCAAAGGGTAAGTACATGATCTTTTCCAAGATGCTGCAGAGTTGCTTTCTGAAAAACAGAACAAAACTTCACCAATTCATCCATGTGACATAGTGCATGAGAGCAGCTGTCTGTCTTTCTCTTTGTCCTTCTCAAAGCAGCCAACACAAGGGTTTCTTTGGGAGCATGGAATCAGATGTGAATTTTCTTTTACTTTACTTGCGTTGCTTGTCTAATTAATGTTGTGTAATAAGCATATAATGTTTAAGACATAAAACATCCCTACCTTCCACCCCTTAATGTCTTGGTAAGTGGTCTGTGGTTTAGATACACCCTAAGCAAGCACATGGCTTCTTCCTATAGGAAGTTTATTTGTACATTTCTAAAGGAAACAGCTAGGGGGCGCTAAAACTCAGCCTGGGGAAGTGCAGTCATTGTCCCAAACCTGTGCTTTCTTGTCAAGTGCCAACCACCCCCGGGAGCAAAATCAAACCTGTGAGTCATTGCACCCTGACCAGCTGCCTGACCCTCATCAGTTTGCAAATGCTTCCTTTGCACTATCATTACTCCTTGCAACAATTCTATGGCATAGGCACAAAAACAGAGTTCAAGAAATTAGCTGATCATGAGGATTATGGTTTGAGACTAGTCTGAGCAAAAAGTTGGTGAGACCATCATCCCAATTAACAAGCTGGACAATGTAATGTCTACCCGTTATACAGGAGGAATAGGTAAGGGGATCATGATCCAAGACTGGCCTGAGTAAAAATCTCAAGACTGTGTGGGAAAAATAAAGCAAAAAAAGAGTTGTGATCATGGCTCAAGTGAGAGATGTTTGCCTGGCAAGCATGAAGAGCTGAGTTCAAACCTTGGTACATACAAAGAAAGAACTTAGGTGACTTACCCGGAGACTAATTAATGCTAGTGAGTAGCTGAGGTTGGATATTTTAGGATACCTGTAATTACAAGCTGGATGTCACAAGCAAATATTTTGTCAAGTCACATGAAGGCTAGGGCAGTTAGGGCAAACTTCAGGCATGGGTGCCTTAGAGGTTCAACTGCATCCTGGAGATGTCTGATCTTTCCATCTGGATTCTCTGCAGTCTGCTTGTGGCTTTCATCTTCAGACAGAAGCTGGGCTCTAACAGTGACAGCAAAACACAGCCAGGCCATAGGTTCAAGGTGAAAGTTCCGAACTAGGATGTTCTCCCTGACGTGAATAAACTTTTTCTGGAAGCTACTCCTTCCACAAGATTTCTTCCACCCTCTCACTAGTGTCTCGTGGTGCCCATTCTAGGTTCCTTTCAACTTTAGAATCAAGCACTGGCTAAGGGAATGGAATTACCTGGAAACAAATTAGACCCGTTCCTAAGGTTTGTGCTGGAGGTGGGTCATTGGTCCTTGATGAGGAGAGTTTGCTGAAAAATTGTGTGTGCGCACGTGTGTGTGTGTGTGTGTGTGTGTCTGTGTGCGCGCGCACGCGCGCGTGCGCATGGTGGGGATCAAACACGGGGCTTCGTATATTCAATAGTCTACTACTGAACCATAGCCTCAGCCTGAAAAATTGGAAGGGAAAGGAGGGAAATGAGGTGGAAATGAGGTGGAGGAAGAAATGGTGTTCAGCATCAGGAGGCCCAAACTTACACCCTCAAAGTCAGGAGTCTCTTTTCCTACCTGCTGTGCTGTTCTGCATCTTGGCCAAGAATCTCACTGATAGAAATTGACCAGAGGGTAAACTTGGAAATCACTCCAGTGTGAGGGTCCCGTCCACTCTGAAGATGTGGAGGTGGGGGCAACGGAGTAAGGGGAGGTTTGACTTGGACAGATCATTAGGAGTGAAGGACTTGTCTTATAAATATCCCAATATCAACTGAATAGGTTAGTCTCAGTTTGGAAGACAGTCATTTTCCATCCCCATTGGGTCTCTTGTGAAAAATGTCTTCAAAAGAGGATCTTTTTTTTAATATCCTGCAGATTAAATAGGGAAGTATTTTTATCAAGTATTTATCAAGTATTTGATCAAGTATTAACTTGAAGAGTTTCAGAAAGATTGCATCCTTCATGGAAGCACATTCTTAGCTGACAGGATAGATTGATAAATCATTCAGCCAATCTCCACTCCACCTTAGGATGTGTGAAGTCAAGCTTGGCCAGTCACTGACTTGGGCCAATGGAATGTAAATGGATTTTACTCCAAGAGAGGCTATAATAATGTTTGCACTGTTCACTTGGCTGTGTATTCCTGTGAGCACCAACCAAGGAAAGAGCACGCTTTCCATGGTTATTGCCTTTTCTCCCTGGACTCTAGAAGTTAAGAAACAAAACCAAGTTGAGCAGCATTGTCCTACTAGCCCTGCAGACCTGTGAGTAAGAAAAAACAAGTATTTCCTTAGGTGGCCAAGTGTTTGTTTTGCCACAGCATCACAGCAATAACTAACTGGAATTTGGGGGGCTTTGTTCAGAAGTATGAGCAGGGTGGACATGAGGGACAGGCTGGGAGAGTTTGTCTTATTAAAGAAGTTTCTGGAACAGCAGTGTTGAATAGAGTTCAGGGAGGGACTAATCTAGAGAGGTCTTGGTGAGTTTCTTGAGACAGCCCAAATTCTAGGAACTTTCTATAACACTGTTCTCTGACCCCTTATCACCAAAACAAACATTATGGCCAAGAAATTGCCCAACTGTGCATTTCATCACCAACAGTCAAATGTAGTATAATGTAGAGGAAAGAGTGCTGGATGTGGTGCATGCCAGGCCACAGTTGTATGCTGCAGTGTTGCTCGCAGCTTGTCTCTGACTAAGTCATTTAAACCTCTTGGAACGTGCAAGCTGAGATGGTTATAAAAATAAAATGGAGACAAGTGTGTTGGCACATGCCTATAATCTCAGCTACATGACAAGTGGAAATGAGAAAATTGCAAGTTTGGGATCAGCTTGAGCAGAGGTAATGGCAAGACCCTATCTGAAAAACAACCACAACAAAAACAACAACAAAAAGTAAGCAGAAGGTTCTGTGCTTACTCGACATGGCTCAAGTGGTAGAATACCTGCTTTGCGAGCACAAAATCCTGAGCTCAAATCCTAGTGGGGGGGGGGGCGGGGCGGAAGGTGGAGAGAGATTACACTTATTATTTGGTACTAAATTGGCTGGACCTGCAAAATTCCTCTTGTGAGGCCTTAAACTGTGCAATCTGTATGAATTCAGATGCTTAACAACTTCGACTTCGTTCTTGAGTTTTAGCCCAATCTACTCTTTGGCTACAATAGCGGAAGATCTTCCAAGGAATCTCTGGTGTTTACACTATAATCCCAATGATAGGTGGTTGATGTGAATATATGCCATCTTCTCCCCTCAGTGCGCCTATAGCAAGCACTTACCCACTATAACTTTTCTTCCACGTGTATCCCATCCTTACTGCCTATAAGATCTTAGATAGACCTTGTGTCTCTTTAGTACACTAGAGTTTAAACACCTCTCACTCGCCACAAGCAACTGATCCTGAAAGGATCTTGTTTGTTTTTTTCTTGTCAGTCCTGGGGCTTAAACTCTGAGCCTGAGAGCTGTTCCTGAGCTTTTCTTTGCTCGAGGCTAGCACTGTACCACTTGAATCAGAGCACCACTTCCAGCTTTTTCTGCAGAGTATATTGGAGATAAGAATCTCATGGACTTTCCTGCTCAGGCTGGCTTCAAACCAAGATCCTCAGATCTCAGCCTCTGAGTAGCTAGGATTACAGGCTCAAACCACAGGTGCCCTACACCCTGAGAATTTTTAGTGGTGGATAGTGTTGGAATTCTGGGATGCTATTTTCTTCCTTCATGTTCTAACCAAAGGAGTCAAAATAACCACTTAAGTATAACAAATTACTGGAAACCTCTTGGATTGTTTCTTTGGAAGGGAAAGTGTAAATGAAGTAGAGTTCATAGTATTCCACCATAAGATGAAATATATGCAGCTATAAAAAGAGAAAGAAGGTGCTCTCCCTGAGTCTTCACATGCAATAAGCACAGAAAAGATGGGCAGGAATGAGTGGAATAATATATGCTTGTGGTACCTAACATATCCATAAAGTTTGGAATTAGACATGGAAACAAGGTGATTGGGAGCTTGAGGTGGGGGGGGGGATTTTCCCCTGTTTCCCTGTTTTTGCCTGTTATCTATCTACCTGTGATCTAAAGAAAGACTCAAAGAGAAGAAGGTACAGAGGTACCGACTGCAAACAGTTGCTGTGATCCTTTTACCTCTTAATTTCTGAGTTATCTGGATGCCTCTTACTCTGATTTAGAGAAAGGAAGGAGGAGGAAGGTAGAAAAGAAAAGTGTGGATGGTATAATGGGGAGAGGGAGGTACTAGGCCTGCTAGTTGAGAGCTCCTTCTCCGTATGATAAATACATCATTGGTGTGCTGTCACTGCAGATGTCTTTACAGCAAGCAGGGATCTAGAGGTTCAGGTGCCGAGTCTGAGCCAGCCAGTCAGAATATGGTACAGTGTGTCTGGAAACTCTTCTTGGGTGCCAGGGCAAGATGATGCTTCTTAACCAAGCTTTCTGGGTCTGAATCAATCTGTGTTCAAGTCCAGGCCCTGCCACTAGACAGACAGGCGCGAGAGCCTGATTTGTCCTCTCCGATCCTCAGCTTCTTCACTTGGAAAGAGGAATGGCTCTGACCCCCTCCTCACTTCTACAGAGTGTATCAGAGTACACAGGGCAGTGTCTGGCTCATTAGACGTGCTCAATAGATGTTAGTGGTGATTGTCACTGCATGCATGGTGGAACCAAGGCTGCAGCTTCCCAGCCGAAGCAGGGTAACCTGGGTCTTTTCCGGCTTCATTCTCTGATACAACAGCTGCCTTTCTATTCCAGCCACTGAGGGCTCAGCATGGGGCTCTCAGAAACTGCCGCGTTGCTGGCTGACATGTTCAAAAGGAGTCCAGAGGCATTGCCTGCCAGATGTTGCAGTGCATCTGGGCTGTTGGAGCACCCTATCAATGTTTATTCCCTGAGTAAGTGCTAAGTAAATGGCTTAATGTCATCGTGAAAACGGCTCTAAAAGTTAATGGGTCTTCTAATAGACAATCCCTCCTCCCACCACCAACCACACAAAAATTGTTAGTTCTTAGTCTCCTCAGCTTTTTGAAAAGCAGTAACAGACCCCAACCACAGCCTAGTCAAGACATTTACATGGAGTCCCATTCATGATAAATCAGCCGTGGTTAGTGCAAAAAAAAAGTAAAGGAGGTGACAGCCAGGTTCTTGGGATTCCCTTTTCTTAATGTTATTAAGTTTTGCTTTGTCTTCCACAAGAAGTTTTCACTTCTGCTAACAGTGAGTTCAAAGAGCTCTGTGTGTTTCAAGTTTTAAAAACATAAAAATGTGGTGCCATGGTACCCATATATAGTCCCAGCTATATGTGTCCCAGCTCGAGAGAGAGACAGAGGCAGAGAGAGAGAGAAGAGAGAGAGAGACAGAGAGAGGGGGGAGGGAGGGAGAGGGAGAGAGAGAGATGGAGCTGGATGTGCCCCAAAGATAGTTTTGCCCTGGTCCTCACAATCTGGACAGTGCCATGCTTTGCTTTATTGTGTCACTAAAGACTGCCTTCTTTGGAAGTAGCAGGTGAGCCAATAACAGACAAGCCTGCTCTTCCCTGTGATCAGGCAGGGGCAGGAGGAGGGGCTGGGGACCAGATGGCCCACGTTCATCGCCAAAGTGTTTTCCTGTATGAGCTCAGCAGCAGGCAAGCTGCAGTCTTAACGGGGTCGTTGACCTTATCTGCCCTGTCAGTGAAATCTGCCCTCAGCAAGAACACTAAATACAGTGTAGACACCATCAACTCAGGAACTGGAGCTGCGATTAGAGGGCAACTCCTGCCATTACTGATTTCTCCTCAGGCTGCTGTGCTTCAAGCATCCTGCACATTTAGGGTAGAGAGTCAGAATGTGGGCTTTGAGGTCATATTATCTGAATTCAGATCCCAGCTGTGCTTCTTGCCAGCAGTGGTATGGTTAACATGGTGATCACCATGTTTTGCTTTGTCTGTGCTTTGATTTCCCCTCCATAAAAGGGTGGTCACACCAAGACCTGGTTCACAGGCCTGGTGAGAGAGTTAAATGAGTTAATAAGAGGAAAATAACTTTCATAGTAAGCAGTAAAGAAATGAAGTCTCAGATAACCAGTAATATTGTTGAGTACCAAGTACTCAAGAGTATTTAATCCAGTGGAATCATATGATTGCCGCAAATGACTCAGAATCAATTCACTGTAAATTATTTTTGTGACTTGGACAACAGGCTAGCTGTTGCTTGCATGTGGTTTCCTGAACCCTTATAAGCAATTGCTGATTTTCTCTTGCAACAATCCAGACTTAAGAGTCACTCAACAAGTGACTATAGAGTCTCCTTACACATCAGTGGACAGGTAGACTTTATTTCCAGTATTCTGATTAGATCTGAGGAAGTTTGAGGACATACGCATTGCATGTACACAGTGCACACAGGCACAACTTTAATATCTCTCAACATTTCTTCCCTCCAAAGTTCCACTTGGCTAAACTTGGAGGGTTTTCCTCCATGCCCTTTTCCCCATACAAGCTGTCAGTGTTGTTCTCTCTCTGCCTCTTGGGAAATCCAGATTCCTTACTCGTTTTAGCCAGTAGAGCTTTTGGGTTCTGCTCCAGCCCTGACCCATGATCGTACCCATCAAACACGTAACAGCTCAACAGCCACAACTGGGTTCATTATTGAATCAACATGGCCCTTTCCTGAGGGGCTCTGAAGCACTTTCCACTACTTGGTTATCTTACTGATTCTGTAATCCTGGGCAAATTAATTTACCTCTCTGAGTCTCAGATTAGTCATCTGAACAGTGACAATGATGGTAGAACTGTTGGGGTTGTTGGACAATGAAGGGTGCCTTGAAAACATAGAACAATGCCTTGTGTATAATAGGATGGCAATATGTGCTTTATGAGTAAAAAATTAACTGGTCCCTCTCTCCAATGGGCCTTCTAGTAAGAGATGGCATTGATAACTTCTTATGATGTGTGCATAAGACATTATGGGAGCAGAAAGGAGTGAAGAGTTAAGGCTATAGCCAGTGTGGGAAACTTTTGAGATTTTTCTTTACCACATTACTTATTCATTTCCTTCACTACAAATGGAGATGATAAATACTTCCAACTGCTGGGCACCAGTGGCTCAGGCCTACAATCCTAACTACTTAGGAGGCTGAGTTCTGAGGATCAGGGTTTGAAGTCAGCCTAGGCAGAAAAATCCAAGAGAGTCTTATATCCAATTGACCACCAAAAAGCTAGAAGTGGAGATGTGGCTCAAGTGACACAGTGCTAACCTTGAATAAAACATGCCAAGTGAGAGAGGAAGGCCCTGACTTGAAGCCACATGACTGCCACAAAGAAAGAAAGGAAGAAAGGAAGGAAGAAAGAAAGAAAGGAAGAAAGAAAGAAAGGAAGAAAGTAAGAAAAGGAAGGAAGAAAAGGAAGGAAGAAAAGGAAGAAAGGACAAAAAAAGAAAAAAGTATGAAAGGAATATTGTAGTATCTACTTACTGCTGGGGAACTTAAATGAGATAATTTATATAAAAACAAAACCTAATCTCATTTAAGAGTTCAGCTATTGTTAAAAGGCTTATTCAAAGCTTTGAACTGAACTCTCAGTTCAGACTATTAGTTTTAATATGAAAATATATTTTCTGCCTTTCTTGCTATAAAATTCAAGTTTTCAGGGTTCAAATATACTTAGAAAAGCTTAGTGTTATTTATTGAAGCCTTTGGTAGGAGAGAAATGATTTAATTTAAGCTAATGGCTTTGGCTTTAGATATTTAAACATACCACACAATCTTTAAAATTGCAAACAGTTGTCTCTTGATATTTAGTTTAGGAAATGTCAAGTTCTTTTTGGGTTGTTAGCTTTATAGTGGTTTCCTTTTATCAGTTACACGTTCAGAATTAATTTGGGGTATGAGCTAATATCCCAGCACTCCTGGCCAGTGTTCCCTTTGATCTTATGTAAATTGTGAGCAATTGGCCATATTCCACAAGCAATTAGTTTTGAAGACGGAATATGCATGAGCCCGTGTTGAGATGCAGTAGAGAAAGAATGTTCAAAATCAATATTGTGGGGCTGGGAATGTGGCTTAGTGGGAGAGTGCTTGCCTAGCATACATGAAACCCTGGGTTCTAGTCCTCAGTACCACATACACAGAAAAAGCTGGTAGTGGCACTGTGGCTCAAGTGGTAGAGTGCTAGCCTTGAGCAAAAGAAGCTTAGTCCAGGCCCTGAGTTCAAGCCCCAGGACTGGCAAAAAAAAATCATTATTATGCTGTGTGGCATAAATGCTGTTCACAGAGAAGACTCTAATTGCCGTGCTCAAAAGAAGCCTTTCTAGTATTAGTTACCAGAGGAGGGAGAAGCAACTTGAGCCCTAGGAATCCCCCAGAAAATCAGAAAGCATGTTGTTAAGGGCCAGTACATTTTAAAATCAATCCCCTCCTAGCCCTTTAGGGGAACTGACTAAAAGGGAAGTTTATTAATCTAGACTGGGGATCAGCACACTTTTTCTATGAAGGAAGGGTCAGATAGTAAACATTTTTGCCACCGAGAGTCATATAGTCCATGTTGCAATATTGAACTTTGCTATTGTAGGGCAAAAGCAGTCGTAGCTTGTACTACATGAACAACCATGTTTCAAGAAAACTTTATAAAAACAGGTGATGGGCTGGCTGGACGTGGCTCATGGGCTATAATTTGCCAGGTTCTGGTCTAGACTAAGTCTCTGAATGGAAAACTGGAGAAGGGCAAAATGTGAACCAATACTTTGTAGAAGCAGGCTAGTCCCTGTGTAGGTGAAGAAGTAATAGCATAGGCAGGTGGGGGGGGGGTACAGGAGCTATTTACATCTCCTTTCTCTTCTCCTCCTTTACAGAGCTGGCTGCCTGAATGAAGGAACCAGCGGGAGAGTTCTCACAAGATAGAACATCTGTGGGAATTGACTCTGTTCCTACTTAAATCCCAACATTCTTGGGTTAGCTGTGTAATCTTGAGCAAGTAATTCTACTTTTGAGGGCCTGTCTGTACACCAGGGGTTGGTAGGATCTATCTCATTCAGTAGGGGAAGATCAGATGAACTTTGGTAGGACAACTGCTCAGCATGCATTAAACGGAAGACTTGGTATGCCTGTGTATTGTACTTTATGGACGATTCAAGGAAAGTTCAAAGTCTTTGGAGGATTTATCACCTTTCATACAAATTTGCAACTCCCCAGCTGGGTCTGTGCACAGAGTTCGTTGACCAATTCCATAAAGTATCTAGGAGTGAAATTGTTGATTTCAGCATTAGGTTGCATATGTTCAGCAAGTACTGAAGTGCCTCGTGTATAGCTTTCTAAGATGATTTTTATCTATTTGCATGTCTCTGAGCAACAGAATTGCAGTTGTTTACCATTCTGGTTTCTGGTAGTTTTAATTGGCCTCTTTCTAGTGAATAATGATTTTGTATAATTTTCATATGCTTATTAGATATTTGAATATCTTTTAGTGCTTGTTCAAGTGCCAAATTTTTATTGAGTCGTGGGAATTCTTTATAGAGTCTGGGTATAAGAAGTTAAGCTGTAGATGTCCTTCCTTCCTTCCTTTTTCTTCCTTCCTTCCTTTCTTCCTTTTTATAAAAATCCTGACTTGAATATATGTCTACTTTCCTATGCCTTTCTTTTTAAAGTCAATGATTTTAATATATTATGTAATGCTATGGATGTAGCATCACTTATAATATTTTACACCAATATTTGAGCACTATTGGAGAAATTGGATAATTTCCTTCCAACCCTTCAATTTGATGAATTATGGAACTCTACCCATTTCCTTTGAGCTCCTTGCCAACACACCTGAGAAAGATGAATGTATGGCGCCACTGCTGGTTATGAATGATCACATATACTCAGACAAGATTTAGTTGAATCCATTTTTTCAGAAGAGAAAATAAGAAGTTTGGAGGACATAGCCTGCATGAGGGCAGGACTTCAGAGGAGAGGCTAAGTGAGATACAAAGATGGAGATTGAAGCAGCTGTTGGATATAGTCGGGGAAAGGTCCGGTTATCTGGAAAAGGAGTAAGAATGGAGAGATGGTGGTTGACCAAAGGGCCCATTCAAGGCAAGGAAGATGGGGAGTCAGGGAGAAAGGAATGTTTAAACAATTGGGCAAATGCTAACACCTAAAATATAACAACAACAATATATCATGAGCTGTTGGCTTGATGAGAGCTGGTTTCCTTACATTTTTCCATTTTTTTTAAAAAAGCAAGGCTCTAATGGATTAAATCACATAGCAAAGCATTTTTGATAATAGAGGCATTTACTATCTACTGTTCTCCCCTCGTAATGGGGAATAAAATGGGTTATTAAGTCTTGGATAGGTACTGTCTAAAATACAGAGAAGGAAGGAAATTTAGAAGCAGAAGCAAGCTCTGTAAAAACTACACACACCATGTCAAGATAATGGAACTAGTCTAGCCTAAAAACTCCTTATGTAAAAATTGGAGTGACCGAAAATCCAACATGAGGGCCTCAACAGTGAACAGAAGTTTTTGGCCTCAACAGAATGATCTCAAGCAGGCACAGGCCTCAGATGAGGCCTTTTCTGGAAGCTTGCCAAAATTGGGATGATCTACATTTCTTGAACCTTCTTTCACTATTGTTGACTTCATATTTTGCCTGCCTAAATGGCATATCCTCACCCTTTAATAGCTCCCAACTCTACTCTTTTTTTTTTTTTTTTTACAGTTGTGGGGATTGAACTCTGGGCCCAGGCATTGTCCCTGCGCTCTTCAGCTCAAGGCAAGCACTTTAACACTTGAGCCACAGCACCACTTCTGGTTATCTGGTAGTTTACTGGAGATAAGAGTCTCACAGACTTTCCTGCCCAGGCTGCCTTTGAACCACAATCCTCAGATCTCAGACTCCTGAGTAGCTAGGATTACAGGCATGAGCCAGTGGCGCTGGGCCTAGCTCTGCTTTTATGGCAGCATAATAGTTGCAGCAATTGTAGCTCTCCTTGTTGTTCAAGGAATCATGGAGTGGTAGAAGGCACCTTGTAGTGTCTCATGTTGCAGACCAACTCACAGCTCTTCATGAGTCCATACTGGGTCATGTGACAATAGTTTTATCTAATCAGGTAGCCAAGAGTTTGAAGTAGGTGAATGTCTTAGACAATCAAGATCTAACATGGAGTCATCTCTACCCACACATCAAGGGTGAAAATAGAGGACAAATAAAAGGAGGGGTGCTGATGCAGGAGAGGCACAGTCATGCCCTGCAAGGGAACTTGAACTATCAAGGAAGGTTCATGAACCAATGATAGCCACATGATTTAGGAGCCAGAAGTCTAAACAATGGCAACTTCCTGGTGTAACGTCTGGGTTAGAGGATTTGTCTGGATTGTGGCTCCAAAGCCTAATTATCAAGTTACCTAACCTTTCTGGGTCTCAGATTCCCTTTCTATCAGGTGCAAAATTCCTATCAGATACCATTCATCTCATATTAAACATTAGCATCTATTAAACTCTTTGCCAAGCACCATTTTAGGCATTGTTCATTTATATCACTTACAACTTAAACAGTCCTCTAAGTTGAAAATCATTTAGTATTCTCTTTTACAGGTGAGGAGACTAAGCCACAGTTAATAAACTTGCCCAACATCACTAGCTAGCATTGGCAAAGGTGGGCTTTGAATCTAGGCAGCTTGGCTCTAGAACCAAAATGTTGAACCACTATATCACCCACACCTAAGAATATTGAACCTACTGCTTTATTAGCCAAAATATGGAACCAAGTTTAGGTATACCCGTTTGGGCACTAATAGGTCTAGCAAATACAAAATATCTTAGATAAATCATTAGCTATGAAAGTAAATACCTAAATCAAAACACATTTTATTATGCTGGTGCTTTTTGTTGTGACTATTGGCTCTTTCACTGATCTATGGGAATGTGAACACTTCCCAAGTAAAAGCATGTCATCTGTAGGATGATAGTTAGAGAGAGTTTGAAATCAGAAGACTGGAATCTTGGGCATAGTTCAAGCCATTCCCTGCTGCAACCATTTAGAATTACTGTATTGCTATTTGTAAAGTAGAGAGTGAGCCTGGGAGTCAGAGCAGATGTTGTACAGAACTGTCCTGTGAGAGTCAGCCCTAAACAGATCCAAGATGTTTACTCTCTGATTAATAATATTCCCAGAGATGATTTATGCAGTCAATGGATTGTGTTCCACAGGAGTAGCACTTCCTACATATTTCCATGGGATTGTGCCTTCAATTTTTAAAAATCTAGTCTTCCTAAGCGCCCTGATTTCTTTCTATGAAGATGTCTGGACCAGATATCAATATGAGGCAGTGAGTGACTATACCTTAAATTGGCATGAACTCAGTGTTTCCTGGAGATCCAAGACAAACAAGGCACAAGCTGGTTTCAGTACACAGGGCCCCAGCTCCTGCTTCACACTCATAGGTACATTTTAATCCCTAAACCATATACTGTTTCCATATTCCCTGGCTGATCAACTAATAAGCCAGAGTGTGGGGGTGGGGGTGGTATTTCTCTTTTTTTCAGCATCTAATATTTCTTGTCAATGTGACGAAATAACTGCCATAATGGTTTGATTTGGATTTAAACCAGCACTAAGCCAGTGAGGGCCAAGTGTAAAGTATAAGCTGGAAAAGGCAAAAGTTGAATGATAAGCCAGTAACAGTGCCTCATGCCTGTAATCTTAGCTACTCAGAAGCTGTGATCTGAGGATCATGGTTCAAAATTAACCCCTGGTAGAATAGTCGATGAGACTCATCTCCAGTTAACCACAAAAAGAAAAAAAATCTGGAAGTGGAGCTGTGGTTCTAGTGGTAAAGCACTAGTCTTGAGTACAAAAGCTCAGGGACAGCACCTAGGCCCAGAGTTCAAGCTTCAGGACCAGCAAAAAAAAAAAAAAAAAAAGAAGAAGAAGGAGAAGGAGAAAGAGAAAAAGAAGGAGAAGAAGGAGAAGAAGAGGAAGAAGAACAAGAAGAAGTCAAGCTATACAAATGTACAGTTAACATTCTAAAAACAGAAGTAGCAAATGTTCCAAGTTCATCACACTCTAATTGCTTTGTTCTATTTTGGTGTCATCAGCTGGCTGAAATTATTTTATCGGTTGCATTTACAGGGTGCAAGTCCTACAGTGACTTCTATAGTTTGGATATCAAATGTTCTCCCAGAACATTCTTCCAGGTCCCCAGTACAGAAACATTCAGAGGTGGTGGGGCCACTGGGAAGTAATTAGATCATGAGGACTTGGACTCATACCTTCCTGTCCATTTTCATTAACACATGTTAGTTGTATAACTGAGTTTCACTGTATATTTACAAATATGCATACAATGAATCCTGATCAAACCCACTTCTTACCACCCTCCCTCCTCTCTCCTCTCTCTTTCTTGTAACAATTTCAATACGTTTCATTATTCTGTTTTCAATACCTATATGAAATATTTTTCTATATTCACTCTCCATACACTTACCTTTAGTCCTTCCCCTCCTACTGGTACTCAACCCGAATAAAACCAGTTTTACATTCCTGTCTTTCATTTTTTAAATCTAGATTCCACATATAAGCAAGACAATGGGAGATTTGATATTCTCAGGCTGGTTTATTTGGTTGAAAATGATGATCTCCAGTTCTATTAATCTTCCTGAAAATGACACAATTCTATTCTTCTTTATGGCTAAATAATATTCCAGTTGTGTAGATATACCACATTTTCTTTATTTGTCAGCTGATGGCCACCTAGGTAGATTCCATGTTTTGGCTATTGTGCATATGCTGTTTGAACTATGGGTGTGAAGCTATCTCCACTCTTACATTTTTTTGACCATATGCCCAGGAATGGTACAGAAGGCTCATATGGTAGTTCTGTCTTTATTATTGTTTTTAGGGACCTCCATATCGATTTCCATAGTGGCTGCACTCATGTACATTCCCATCAACAGTGTATAGCAGTCTTTCCCTCCCTCTCCCCTCATCCTCACGATGTTTTTTGTTGTTTGTATTCTTGATGATGGCCATTCTGACTGGGGTGAGTTGAAACCTCAATAATAGCTTGATTTGCCTGCCTTTATGGCTAAGAATGTTGACTGGTACTTCTTAGCCATTTTTACTCGCTCTTCGAAATCTTACTTCATAGCCTTAATGGGCTCTGAGGAAGTAGTTGAAACTTCAGGTGATGGGCCTTAGTTGGAGAAAGTAGGTCATTGGGAGGCCTTGCTCATGAAAGGTGTGCTTTGTTCTCAGACCCTTCTCCCTCACCATCCTCCCTCTCTCCTTCCAGGTCACCATCAGATAAGCAGTTTTGCTCCTTGTGTTCCCACCGTGATGTTCTGTCTCATCACAGCCCATGGACACAATCCTTTTTTGCTTAAGCCTAATTATCTTGGGTTTTCTCACATGTAAAACTAGAAAAATAAGTCCTTAGTCATTAAGAGCGTGGGGTTGTAAATAGTAGAAACAGACTCTGAATTCTTTAAGGAAAAACAAATATATTATCAAAATAAACCATATCTCAAATTCCAAAGAGTTCAGTGGTTGTAATTCAGGTAATATGCCTGGGTGGGGGAAAACTTCCTGTATCTACCTTGAACAAGTTCTGAATATGAGATCTATTCCATGAAGACACAAAGAAGTTCCCAGATCAGAAATATTCATCAGACCTTTTATACATGTAGCTCATCAAAAACAGTGCTGTGCATTGGCAAAATGTGCCAGTTGACAGAAGACTTGTGCTCTGGTTGCCTCTTGTCAGTAACAACATCCAAAGTTTTGGGTCTTAGTGGTTTATGAAGCAATAATCATAATTCTTTTTGAGTGCTGAGATTTGATGGTTTTACCACATGTCCGTCATCCTGCCTATTAATCTATTCTGTGCCTTTCAGTTCACCTTTTCATGTAATCACTAGCAGTGGGAACTTCCGCCCATGTTACTTAATTTATGTATTAATTTCTTGATCTGTTTTCAGCTCTACTTTGCAAGGTTGTTTGAGGATTAGCATTATATGTGCTACGTGCTTAGACTGGATCCAGTGGGAGCCTTGAATTAGATAAGCAGGACTCAGACTTTGTTTAGCCTTTCTCATAGTACAATATAGTTATTTAAACTTTTGTTGTTGTTGTTAGTTGTGGGGCTTGAACTCTGGGCCTGGGCACTGTCCCTCAGCTCTTCAGCTCAAGGCTAGCTCTCTACCACTTGAACTACAGTACTACTTCTGATTTTCAGGTGGTTTATTGGAGATAAGAGTCTCATGGACATTCTTGCCCAGGCTGGCTTTGAACCATGATCCTCAGATCTCAGCCTCCTGAGTAGCTAGGATTACAGGTGTGAGCCACTGGGGCCTGGCTTAAACTTTTATTTTGTCAGTTGTGTGTTGAGCTCAGGGTCTGGACTCTGTTCCTGAGCTCTTTTGCTCAAGGCTAGTGCTCTACCACTTGAACCATAGTGCCATTTCTGGGTTTTGAGTGGTTAATTGGAGATAAGATTCTCACCGGGACTTTTCTCCCCAGGCTGGCTTCAAACTGAGATCCTCAGGTTGCAGCTTCCTGAGTAGCTAGGCTTCCAGGCATGAGCCACTGGCACCCGGCATTATTTAAACTATTGATATCTTCATTTCCTTATATACAAAATGGAGATATTTATCCATTCTTCTCCATAAAACAGTTGTGTGGATTAAATGAGAGATTATAGGTAATATGCTTAGTTTAGAGCCTGGTACATAGCACTCTCTATATAGTAACTATTTATTATGATTTGGTTTCTAGAAATGGTTCCTGATAGGAATCTTCTCTTATTGGTTTTTTGTTTTATTTTATTTTGTTTTGTACTGCTCTTATTATACAAATTTTAGAAATTCTTTGGATTTTTGATACTATTGATTGTCTTTTGCTATTTCTCTGCAAAAGAATTCATGCCTATTCTTAAGAATACTAGTTTTTATATGGTACTTCTTGTATTTCTTAAAAGATTCTATATCTCCATTGATATTCATTTCTGTTTTCACAATTTTATCTCTGGATAGATCAATAATGAACTGCATCAATAGTTGCCTCTGGGAAAATAAGGGTCTGGGATCTGAAAAGCATTTTTTTCCTGTGTTCCCATTTGTGCTATGGGTATTTTTGGAAATTACATTGCATGTAGTATACATTGAGATAAATAAATGGTTACCAGACAAACAATATTGGCTTTATAACCATTATACTAGAGGTTTTCAGTTATAGTAACAGATTTAAGAATGGACAACTATTGCCCCATGTAATTGCAAAGACATCTAACTTCAATACAGAGCTCTATAATGACTCCAATGGTTTCTTCTTTTCTTTATACTTTGCCTTCTATGAGACCATTTCACGGTAAAATTATCTCAACTCATGACCACAGGATGACTGTCAGCAGATCCAGGGACTAACGGCTTCCTCTTCCACGTCCTATAGAAAGAGATAAGAATCTCTCCCAAGAGATTTTCTCAGAAAAGCAAGAAATTTTCTTTCAAGAAGCCTCTAGCAAATATTTTTCCAATCCTGACTAGCCCAGATGAGATCATCAATCCATTTCTTTAAAAAAAAAAATTGTACCAAAGAGGCTGGGCGTCACTAATGTGCTTATACTAATCTGGACCTACCCTGAAGCTGGCTGACTTAGCTCAGAGCGTCCCAACAAGGAGATGCACGTTAAAAGAAACACTGTGATGGGGTGGTAATGGCAGCACATGGACTTGGGCCTCTGTTTTGTCCCTGTGTTGTTTATAAGTCCCTGTATTGATTTGCTTGACCTACCACAACAAAGCATGGCTGACTGGGTGGCCCAAACAACAGAAATGTATTTTCTCACAGTCTGAAGTCTACAAGTTTGAGATGAAGGTTTCCATAGCAACTCCTTATTATACCTTTGTTTACCTATCTCAGAACTTTCCAACTAGGGCACCAAAGGCAGCAGGGTTGTAATTATCTTGACATATTGGTTCCTTCAGTCTGGTAGTCGGGCTGAGTTAGGGCAAGCAGCCTGCCTTCAAATGTAACCATAATTAACTCAATTTCAGATGACCCCTTCATGCTCTGATATATGATATTTTTTTGTGTGTTCCATGACATGCAAAATTGAGAAATGTCAACTTATCTCTATAGTTTCCCCGTGCTTAGAACCACACTTCTCATGTTTGCTGCACTTCTTTTTTTTTTTTTTACCTGAATTGATATCATGTGCTATTATTAAAAAAGACCTAGCTTATTCAGAAAATCATGAGCTCCACAGTGGTAGAGCGCTTGCCTTGCATGCATAAGGGCCTGGGTTCGATTCCTCAGCACCACATAAGCCGAAAAAATAAAAAAGCCGGAAGTGGCACTGTGGCTCAAGTGGTAGAGTGCTAGCCTTGAGCTGAAGAGCTGAGGGACAGCGCTCAGGCCCTACGACCGGACCCAAAAAAAATTAAAAAAAAAAAAAAGAAAATCATGAGCTCCAATCTGCTAAGCATTTGGAACATATTTGTAAAAAAATTACTTAGGCTGAAATTCAAAAGACCACTAATACTATGAATTAGCAACTCTGTGGAGCAACTTGTTAGTAGGAACATAAAATAGTTCAGCTACTTTAGGAAACTATCTGGCAACTATATTAAAGTTAATTATATAACTAATAATGACATTTTAAGGTATATGCCCCTGAGAAATGAAAGTATATGTCTACAAAAAGACTTAAACAAAAATATTTATAAAAGAATTATGTCTAGGACTGGGATGTAGCTCAGTGGCAAAGCACTTGCCTAGTAAGTGCAACATCCTGGGTTTGATCCCCAGTACCAAAAAAGAAAAATCAAACAAACAAAAAGAATTATGTCTAATGGTCAATACCTTAAAAAAATCAAATGCCCCAACAACAAGATAATAGATATATGTTACTATATTTTTATAGTGAAACTCTGTATAGTTCACAAAAAAGAATTAAGCATTGGAACATACAGGAAAATAGTTGTAGTATAGACATTGTGCTAGTTCACAAAATCCAAGCACAAAAATGTACCTACTACATTTATATGATGTCCTTAACATCACAAACTTGTCTATATTCATGCATGTGACAATAATGTTTACTTCTACATGTGGAGTGGTAGCATAGTGTCAACAGTCAGTGTGTTGGCAATGCTCAGAGTCCCACTGGGGATTCACAACTTCCCGGCATGTCATATTTGAAAATACAAGCTTGGTACTTCACACTAATATGCTTTACTTTAGCTATTTTGCCACTGAAAAGAAAAAAAACCTAGCAAATAATAATGTTTCCTGAGTTTGTAAAATGGTTTCATTTTACAAATGAATTTAAAATGGTTTCAGGCCCCGGTCGTGGGGCCTGAACTCTGGGCCTGCGCACTGTCTCTCAGCTCTTCAGCTCAAAGTTAGCACTCTACCACTTGAGCACCACTTCCGGGTTTTTTTCTTTTTGCTTAGGTGGTGCTGGGGAATCGAACCCAGGGCCTCATACATGCAAGACAAGAGCTCTACCACTAAGCCACCTTCCCAGCCCCCTGAGTTTGTAAAATGGTATTTAACATTTTAAAATAAATGTTAACCGGTGTGGTAGCTGGCTGCTGATGGCTCCTGCTGATGATAATTCTAGCTATTCAGGAGGTTGAGATCTGAGCCAGCTGGGGCAGATACATCCTAGAGACTCTAATCTCCAGTTAACCTGCAAGTAGCTGAAAGTGGAAGTGTGGCTCAAGTGGTAGAGAGCCAGATATCAACAACAACAACAATAAAACTGAATGAGAGTGCAAAGACCTAAGCTCAAGGTCCACTACTGGTAACAAAAACAAAACAAAACAAGAAACAATCTTAACCTATTTTGAATTTATCTGAAAACAGATACATATTCCTTTTTAAACTTTTAGACAACAGAGAAAACTAAAATGTAGATAATAAATCATCGATTTTTTTGTCACTAGAGAAAATCATTGCTGACTTTTGAGACTTTAAAATGTTATAGTTACACGTAGATATTACTGTTTATAGCTACATATAGAATTTATGTGTAAAATTTATATTTATACATATATATTTTATATTGTATATTTCATCCTGTTCATTCTCCTTAAATTTTTTTTTTTTGTCAGTCATGGGGCCTGAACTCTGGGCCTAGGCGCTGTCCCTCAGCTCTTCAGTTCAAGGCTAGCGCTTTACCACTTGAGCCACAGCGCCACTTCCGGCCTTTTTTTTTTTTTTGCTTATGTGGTGCTGAGGGATCGAACCCAGGGCTTCAGGAATGCAAGGCAAGCGCTCTACCACTGAGCCACCTTCCCAGCCCCGATTCTCCTTAAATTTTTAATAATTTATGATATACTAGCTATTTTATCACTTTCTTGGCGGGGGGGAGGGGGGGAGTCCGGTCTTGGGGCCTGAACTCTGGGCCTTGGCACTGTCCCTCAGCTCAAAGCTCAAAGCTAGCGCTCTACCACTTGAGCTACAGCGCCACTCCCAGCTTTTTTTTTTCCTTTTTTGCTTATGTGGTGCTGAGTAATCGAACCCAGGGCCTCATGCATGCAAAGCAAGCGCTTTACCACTGAGCCACCTTCACAACCCTTTTATCACTTTCTTTTACCCTTTTGTGTACATGTTTATTGATACTTTTTTATTTATGTGTTTGTTGTGGTTGCTTGAGTTGGTTGGGATTGAACCCTTGGCCTTGCCACTGCTAGGACAAGCACTCTACCACTGAGCCATACCCAGGATAACATGGATGCTAGGCAAGTGCTCTACCACGAATGCAAAACTTAAGCTCCTCATAAGAAATTAGTTTAATACTTTGTTTATTGGAATTAAGATTCAAACCAATATTGCATTTTATTGGTCTGCTCTCTTTACATTCTGCTCCCACCATTCCCTCCACCCCTCCTTTCATGCTTTCTATTATTTGAACACCCTGGCTCAGCATTTGTCCTAGGGCAGGCTTCATATTGTTCATTTACCTGACTGCACCCCACTGGGGCCTTTGATAAGGTCCTGTTCCAATGGTAGCTGAAAAGAGGCTGTATTAGATTGTTTAAGGCAAAGTTGTCAAGCTCTTGAAGCAATTGTTAAAATGTTCCCTGGGAAGGTCATGACTATTTAAAGAATCTGAATGGTTCTTAAGAGCCCAATTAAACGTCAGGCTAAGTGGTTGTTCAAAGCTTGTTTAGTTAGGGACAATAAAAAACAACAACCCTGTTATTACATCTGGGCCCATGCTCTCTAGCAGCCAGTGAGGGTATAAGCATAAAAGAGTGCCATGAACTCTCTACAAGCCAAAGTAGCATGGGAAAGATAATTCATTCCAGGTTACTTAGTGGTCTTTCCAGCTCTTGTACCCCTTGGCTCCATCCATCAGACACATAACTATTATCATACAGAGTGTTGACAATTGAATATCATCTGTAGGGAAGGCTCTGCTTAATTTACTCTGGGAAGGGGAAAACCTTTTTTTCCATCTTTTTACATTTACTAGGTAGAGGACTGTTCCTTAAACTGGCCAAAGACACATGGGCAAGATTTCTGTTCACAGTTTTAACAGAATGACTATCAGGAAGCTATAACTCGAGGTGTTGAAGGAAGGCGTAAGTCAAAGAGAGAAGAAACAAAGAGAGAAAAGGTGGAAGTATGAAGCCTGAACGAAACGTAGCAATTTTAGGTTTGGATTCCATTTTGTTGGGGAACTGTATCAGAAAGTCCCCTTGAACCCGAATTCCAGGAAATCAGCAACTCCCCTTGATCACCTTGAGTCCAAATTCCAGGAACAACCCCCTTTCTGTTAACCACAGCTAATCAGCAGCTATCAGGATAAGGACCACTCAGTTGGGGTTCAGACCATCATTTAGAAGAGCATCAACCCCATTAACCAGCCAACCCCCAGTACCTGGTCAGGTTCCACCACTGGTTACACGAATCATCTTTTAGAATTACTTTATGATTTTCCCGCTGTGTGATATGATTCGTTAGGGACTCATAGAAGTCCCTAAAAACTCTATAAAAACTTTGCTAGAGAAAGGGTCGGGGCTCTCAACTCTGACCTGCTTGTGTCATGGTTGTGAGTCCAGGCTTGAGCTTATACTAAACAACTCTTATATGCTTACATCGGAATCGACTCCTTGGTGGTCTTTGGGGATCCTTATCTGGGCATAAGAGAAGAATGCAATCATAATATTCAGTGTGTATATGTGTGTGTGTGTGTGTGTGTGTGTGTGAAAAGTGGAACTAAGAAAATGGTTGTATTGCGAGAGATGGGAGAGAATGATGGAAAGGGGGACATTGATCAAGATGCATTGTAACTACCTAAAGATAATAAAAATAAAACCACAAAAATTTCTGTTCACATATGTATATAGAAATCCATAGAACAATGTAACCCAAGAACAGAACGTGAGGCTATATACCGTCATAATGGGGTGATGAGAGGGATATTTACAGGTAGGCAAGTGACTTTTAGGGAAGATAAATGGACTCCTAAAAGAATGGATGGGACAGATGATAATTTGTGATAAGGTCTGATGAGGTGATTTCTGCTCTTCCTGTCAACTTATGTGGTGATATGGGTCCATCTGCCCCAGTTGCAAAATTGCCAGAGGAGATTTTATGACTTGAATTCCTTTGCGAAGCTCTGCTCTCAGTCAGATAAAGGAGTTAAGGAAACTCTTGGTGGTATATTCTGGAGCTTGTCACTTTTTTCCTGGGACCCTTCCCTAGATTTGTACAGATAAGGTACCAAGTGCTCCCCATCCCATGGAAACTGTCTTTCTTGGGAAAGGTCAACCCAGTTCAATTGCACAATTGTGTCTTAACTTCAGTAGGCTGTGGTATGGTGTGAATGGAGCCACTCTCTTCATTGAAGTTAGTTAGCCCTTTCTATGGTGCAAGTCATCCTGTTTTTCATGAAGGACATTTCTATGGAAATTAAAGTTTAACCTCATTCTTTAAAGTTCAAAGTATAGCCAGGATGATTTCTACAGGTTGGATCTATGTGTCACAGTCATGGCTATGTTCTGGAGCAGAACAAAAAATACGATTCCATGGGGCTCTTTCTGATGAGCCCAAACCATTGGAATACATCCTTTAAGGTTACAAGAAGTTGTCCCATTTCAGCTCCCAGGGTTTTCAGGAGAAAGGACAGTTTTAGTTTTCAGTAATGGAAAACGTAAGCCATGGACAAACCGTGTAAGACTGCAAGATCTGGTTTACAGATGCAACATTAGCTAATAGGCAACAAATAGGACTTGAATCTGTCCAATAGCTTTCCATTGGGCATATGCGTTCTGTCTATATTTGCTCCCATTTTGATCCAAGATGGAGTAAGATTACTCTTGCTTACAAAATAAATTTAGCCCCACTAAAATTGGTCTGGCCATTTGCATAACTTAGCCCTTTTAAGTTTACTTTACTAGAACTTTTATAAGGAGCCTCAGTCTGGACCTCTTTTTATTATTTTTTTTTCCAATCTAGACTTTTAAAAAGCCTTGGAAGTCTAGAAAGTTGCCACTGAATTAACTTCTACCTATAGATTTAGGTGAATTCTTCTTTTCTAGAGGTCTTCAAAATATCCTAAGTTTAGAACCAGACATGATGGTACACAGCAAGGCCTTGATTCAATAAACAAACAACCAGATTTCTAAATATCTCCTAAAGTTCTGGAGACTTCCAAGCAGTGACCTTTATTACTCACCCGAAAGGCTGAAAGCACTGTAACCCAGGTACCAGGAAAGGCTGTTTCTGAGGGGACTTCATTACCATTGACTCTACAAATCCAAACCTAGTTCCTGGCCATATTGGACTCGATATACATCATTCTTAGATACAATGATCTAGTCAAAAGTTGGTAATATAAAAAATGTTTCCAATGATGTTTTGTTAGAAGGAGAACAGATTCTTACTGAATTTGTGCAAATAACTACATTACCAAAAAACAATGCTCAACAGAGCCCTTAAATTCTTGAAGGAACAAGTGGGGTAGGGGGAGATGGAATGTTTCATTTCTCTTTACATAATCAATTTAAATTTCCCTAAGTTATAAGAAGAAAGAGACAAGAGTTCCTCATAGCCAAAAAGAATAACATTATAAACCAAGACTGTTCCAAACAAATAACCATAAAAGTATAAGCATTCTCCAGTGGTTCATTTAGTCTGTGGAATTACTTCTTGTTCTGCTTGATCTTGGCTTAGCAGTTTTATAGAGACATCAGCTTCTCCATCAGTTCAAGAAATTTTCTCAGTACCCTGGCTGGATCTTGCATTTATTTAGGCCATGTCATCAGGCACCCATATTTCTGAGTGCTGTCATCTCCCTTCTGTGGGTTCCTTTTGTGGAAGAGGAATCACTTTGGCCTGTGGCTGATTGCAAGAGCACTCAGGAGAGTAGCTGAGTAAAACAATAACTGTCTGTGAATGGCAAAAGTCTCAAAGTGCATGATTAAAGATCTTGAGGCGAGTTCATTATAACAAAATGGATAAAGGAATTTGGTCTTCTCTGTGACATATGACATATACCAAGGCATATGCCAGGATAGCAAAGACATTGATAGACTTCTAAGAACTTTATATAATTTTTGAAATACATTCAGGCTAAGTGTTTCTTCCTATTTGACAATGCTTCCTGTGCTTTAGAATAATCAGATGAGTCTTATTAGTTTAACATCTCTCTTTTGGCAAGGTAACAGGAAAAAGCCTTTGAGATTTTCCAGAGCACTCTTGATATCAAAGTCAGTTTGAGGTCAAGATTTCATTTAGAATTTGATTTGGGGAAGATGTCAGAAACGTTAAAAGGTTT
This sequence comes from Dipodomys ordii, assembly GCF_000151885.1. Classification (NCBI taxonomy): domain Eukaryota; kingdom Metazoa; phylum Chordata; class Mammalia; order Rodentia; family Heteromyidae; genus Dipodomys; species Dipodomys ordii. The sequence goes on from NW_012267262.1 coordinate 13,740,949, forward strand.
AAACAGGTGATTAAGTAGGATCATAGACACTTTTTCTTAAAAGAAGATTTGGTTCTCTTAAATAGTGGAAGACATGGAAATTGTTGTGATCAGACACTGAATCTTCATTTCTTTTATCTTTAGATTCCTTACAAGGTAAAGAAAAACCTTTTACAATTTCCTATTAGGAGCCGAACAATAAGCCAAGAAAATTTGAGTGAGAGAACAGCAAGTTGGTGATACTTAAGTTAATGCTATTTATATGAAGACCCATTATATAGCTTTATAATAAATCTGTTCAATCTTAACCAAGTTGGCACATGAGTTAACTGTGAGCAGAACTGACAAGAGACTGGAAAAAGAAAAGGCAGAATTTTATTCACAAATGTAAATGAGAGTTCACAGAAAAGTGTGACTGAAGGGAGTGATTAGGATTTAGGACTTATTGTTAGGATTCTCCAAAGAAACAGAACCCATAAGAAATAGACACAGAAGTCATGATAGAGAGACTGAGATTTATCTTAAGGCATTGGCTCCTGTGATACAGGGGCTGAGACATTCCACAATCCATTGTCTGGAAGCTGGTGTTCTAGAAAAGTCCATGGTATAACTCAGAGTCCCAAGGGCAGACAACAAGGTGGTTCAATCCATTTGTGCTGCTATAACAGAAATATCCCAGGCTGGATATTTTATAAGATCTGGAGCAGGGAGGTCTACCAACAAGGAACAAGCGCATTCAGTGTCTGGCAAGGGGCCCCCTTGACACCTTGAAGATTGTATCCTTTCATGGTAAAAGGGGCAGAAGGACAGAGGAGCCTTGCTAGTTTTCTCTAGTCCTTTCTTAGGCTTCAAACCTCATGAGGACAGAATCCTCCTAGTCACATGACATCCTTGTTAACACTGGGCATTGATGTTCCATGTGAATCTTGGAACCACAGCTGAAGGGTAGTTTGTGGTGGAAATTCTAGCCTGAGGGCATAAGGTCAGTGTCTCACCCCAAGGAACAAGGAGGGAAGGGGAAAGGCTTTCTTCCTTTACCTTTTGTCCTAAACACCCTCAATGGGCTGAACCACACAGCCATGTCAGGGAGAGCTGTGTGCTCCACTGGATCTCCCAACTCAAATGTGAATCTCATCTGGAAACTTCTCACAGGTTCACTAAGAAACAATGTTTAGCCAAACATTTTTACACCCTCTGTCCCAGTCAAGCTGGTGAAATATGAAATTATCACAGGATTTTTTTGTTTCTTTTTACTATCTTCACCAGAAAAGGAAATAGGGAGAAGGGCACTCACTGGGAAACAAAAGACTTGTAGAAAAGATAAAGAAACTCTCAAAGAAAATGAATGGGAGATGAGCTAGTTTTGTGATGCCAATGTTACCTAATTTCCTACCCTGGTAACATGCCAGGTGACATTAGTCACTCCAGTCCTATTGCAAAACACTGGTGAGGGGGTTGATTGCCTTTGAATTCTTCTTGGGAAACTCTGCTCTTGTGCACAGATAAGGAAGGATTCCCCCAAAGGGAGTTCTTAGTGATACATTCAACTCCTTTGTTCCCACATTCTCCAACATTTCTCCCTGTAAGACCCAGTAGAGCTTTTCTCATTTAACTGATTGGGAAACTGAGGCCTGTAGTGACTAAGGTCACAGAACTAAAAAGTCACTCCTGGGCTCCAATCCTACTTCTTATGTGTCTTCCTAGTGGGATGTCTTACAAATAACTTTTTTTGTGTGTCAATTGTGGGGTTTGAACCTGAGGCCTGGGTATTGTTCCTAAGCTCTTTATACTCAAGGCTAGCACTCTACCACTTTGAGCCACAGTGCCACTTCTGGTTTTCTGGTAGTTACTTGGAGATTGAATGTCTTATGGACTTTCCTGTCCAGACTGGTTTTGTTGAGATCCTCAGATCTCAGCCTCATGGGCAGCTAAGATTACAGGCATGAGCCACCAGTGCCTAGAAGAAATAACTTTTGAAAGAGGATATATTGTAAAAATCAAGTATAGATTGTGGGGTAAGAATGAAATCCATGCAAGAATTTGGTAAGAAATTGAAGGAGGACAGGCTGGGAAGGCGGCTCAGTGGTAGAGCGCTTGCCTTGCATGCCTGAGGCCCTGGGTTCTATTCCTCAGCACCACATAAGCAAAAAGAAAAAAGCCGGAAGTGGCGCTGTGGCTCAAGGGGTAGAGCGCTAGCCTTGAGCTGAAGAGCTGAAGGACAGCACCCAGGCCCAGAGTTCAGGCCCCATGACCGGACCTCCCCCCCAAAAAAAAAGAAATTGAAGGAGGGTGAATATAATCAATGCACATTTGTATATCTGTGTGTGTGTGTGTGTGAGAGAGAGAGAGAGAGAGAGAGAGATGAAATCCTCCAAAATTGTTTTTTAAAAAAGGAAGGAGTTAAAGAGTAATAGAAGGAGTAAATTCGATTAAAGCACATTACATGCATGCATGGAAATATCATAATGAAACTCCATTGTACAAGTAATCTACTGGAATAATATAGAAATTTAAAACTATATGTAAAATGCTGAAAGAAATCTCCTAGTCCCTGAGGCTGTGTTGGGTTCACTGCAGGGACACAAGGGTGGCCTCCCCCCCCCCATCCTAACCCAGCATATCCCTCTTCAGAATTGTCTGCTTGGAAGCAAAATTCCAGAGTATAAGAAACACCACTTCAAATCAGCTGTGTGACCTTGGGCAGGTTACTTAATCTTTCTGTGTCTTAGTTTCCTTATCTGTGAAATGCAGGAAAAACACCGGGTTTGTGTGAGCATGAACTACAAAAATCATTCGTCTCAAGCATTTCACCTAGGTTATGGCTAAAGGTAGACTCATTCTTAGTTATGACTTCTGATTTTTCTCTCCTCTAGAATTGACATTAGAAAGAGAAGGCACACATAAAAGATAATAATAATAATGCCATTAGTAGTAACATATAACAATACTATGAAAGAAATCCTCAGTAATGACATTTCCTTCTCTCGTCTACTAAAACATCTGCAAGTACACAGGGACAAAAATGGCTTCACCATTATAAACTAAAGGTATGAGGCTGAGCACTTGCCAGTTCTATGTGTGATTTGGGCATCTGAGGGGCAGAGAAAGCAGCCAGTGGGGGAATTCTCTGGCATTAGGTAGGCCTGGATCTCAGGCCTAAATCCTGTTGTACAATCCCAGAGGTTTTCTTAACCCTCTGGACCTAGTCCACTACTAAACCCTAAATCCATTATCTGCTCAATAACTCTCCAACCTATCCTCTTTTCTGTATCTCCACAGCCTTCCCTACTTTAGTCAGCTGTTAGCTCTTGTCTGAACCACAAGAGTCTGCTGGCTGGTCTTCCTCCTTTTGCTCTTGCCTTTACTATTCAACATGATTTACCATGCAAACCTCCCAATTAATCTGTGAGTGAAAATATGAAGCAAGAAATCCAAAACAACATGGCTCAAATGCAATGAAGAAATAGCTGAGCTGGGTGCCAGTGGCTCTTGCCTGTAATCCTACCTACTCAGGAGGCTGAGATCTGAGGATTGTGGTTCATAGCCAGCCCAGGCAGGAAAGTCCATGAGCTCTTATCTCCAATTAATCACCAGAAAACCAGAAGTGATGCTGTGGCTCAAGTGGTAGAGCACTCATTTTGAGCTGAAGAGCTCAGGGATAATGTGAGCTCCAGAGTTCAAGTCCCATGACTGACAAAAAAAATTGTTCATCAAGAATCCATTAAAATTTGAAAGACTAACAAGACCAGGTGCTGGTGAGGATGTGGAACAATTGGTACTCTTGTTCTCAGTGTAAGATGGGTATGGAATGTTACACCAATTTTGAAAAAAGAAAAAAAAAGACTGGGTGTTTGTTATTGTTACACATATCCTTCCTCTTCTATAATCTTTTACATTCTACTTCACAATCTAAGGTGGCTGTTTAGTTCCAGCTATTGTGTCCATATTCCAAATTTGCACAAAGGGCTTTCTTTTTAAGTCTCGTTTAGTCATATGGCCACATATAGATACCAGTGAGACTGACAGATAAGTCAATTTGTAGCCAATATATATTACATGTTTTCTTTTTCTTTTTTTGTCCATCATGAGTCTTGAACTCAGGACCTTTTGCTCAAGATTAACACTCTACCTCTTTGAGCCACAGCTCCACTTCCAGTTTCCTTGGTGGAAATAAGTCTCATGGACTTTCCTTCCTGGGCTGGCTTTGAACCACAATCCTCAGATCTTAGTCTCCTGAGTATCTAGGATTACAGGCATGAGCCACCAGCACCTGGCATGTTTTCTTAAAACTCAAGAAAGCAGACTATCTATCATAGCTAAGAATGAAAGCCCTTTTCAATCAGATAGCAAGCCAGCTTTTCAGATTCCTTTCACCTATCTGGCGTGATGAACTCTCTATCCTCCTTGAATTCTGTTCCTTTGTGTTCATAAACCCCACCAGCAACCTTGTCACCTTTACTCATCCTCTTGGAATGTCTTTTGCTTCTCCTCCTCTTTACCCACCACACTTTCCTGACTGCTGAGGTCCAGGGTGCCTGCAGAAGCTAAACTCTTCCTGCAACAAACCTGCTGTGCTTCATGTACAATCTACTTCTCTGCCTCTATTCTGTCTTTTTTTTGGGGGGGGGTCAAGTCGTGGGGCCTGAACTCTGGGCCTGGGCGCTGTCCCCCAGCTCTTCAGCTCAAGGCTAGTGCTCTACCTCTTGAGCCACAGCGCCACTTCTGGCTTTTTTCTTTTTGCTTATGTGGTGCTGAGGAATCAAACCCAGGGCCTCATGCATGCAAGGCAAGCACTCTACCACTGAGCCACCTTCCCAGCCCCTCCATTCTGTCTTATGACTTGAGTGGCTTAAATCTCTCCCGGTTGACATTTTTAAAAATTATACTTTTATTATCTTTAAGTAGTTTTACAAAGGGGTTACCATTCAACAACTCAGTTTTTAAATACATTATATCTTGATTGATAGCACACCTTTATTATTTACTCCCATTCCTCCCACCCTAACCTCTCCTCTCCCCGATGACATTTTACACATTTAGGTCTAGTCTCTCACCCTTGATTTTTGGTTTCCTGAAGGTTGATCCTGTTACTCAGTGAAGATTTATTGGCCTTCCATCTCACATTTTGCCATGTGTTCCATGTTGGGGATTTTCTAGCAAATAAGAGGCAAGAATTCTCCTCAAAATCCTAGTATTTCCCATGGTTCTATTTTTTAAGCATGAGAATGTCATTGGGTACTTCATAAATCTCTGAGGAATAAATATTTGAGGAATAAATCCTGTTATTTGTTTAAATAATAATTGCTCATAATGCCTACTGGATAATTGCTATACTAGGTACTATGCTGGTCTTTTATGAGGCAGGTACCATTTGCCCCCTCTTTTTGCTATAATAATGGGATAGTGATGGGGGAAGTTAAAATCAAACAGGACTCAAGAAACAAAAGACAACCATCCATTTTGTCCTATCATTGCTAAATGACTCCATGTTCTTATCTATATATATGGTAGATATATGCACACAACAGGGGGAAGCCAGGAGAAGGAACAGAATAAGTGGGAACAGTCTACACTAAGCAAAAGGAAAGAAATGCAAACATCACCTGATATGGAAAACATAACTTGTATTGTCAAAGCTCATAGAATTTACAAACTGTGTAGACCATGATAATGACGATTTGCCTTGTGAAAGTTAAAATGTGTTTGTGACTCTTGAGTATCACTATTCCATAATACTGTGAAATATGTGAAATTTATGTAATCACCTAATCTTAATTAAGGAAAAAAAGTGAGAGAAGGGATGGGTTAAGAGAGATGGGCGACAACATTGTCAGACACTTTGCACTCATACACTGTTTTGTAAAATGGGAACTTCTTTGTACAGCTACTTAAAGATAATAAACAAATAAAAGTAGAGGCATTAAATAAAAAAATTAAGGCCTTGTACTTGCTAGGCAAGTTTCCAGCACTTGAGCTATACTCGCAGCCTTTTTGCTTTTACTTTAGTTTTGAGCTAGGCTCTCATGTTTTTGCCTGAGCCAGCCTTAGAGAGTCCTCCTTTCTCTGCCTCCTCTAAGTAGTTGGGATTAAGGACATGCCTCCTCAAACCCACGGCCAGTCCCAGACACCATTAAATTTTTACAGCTACAAGTGAGGCACAAAGAAGTAACTTGCCCAAAGTCACACAGCTAATAAGGTGTGAGGCCAGGATTTCATGTAGGTAGCATGATTCCTGAGTCCAGAATCTTAGTCTAGGCTCTTAGTTGACAGGGAGCAGGATGGTCTCATGATTCAAAGACTGACTGACATCATTTAAAATAGCCATCCCTAACAAGGACTGGGCCTCCCACCCCACCTTAATGCGAAGTCTTCCTGTGCTGAGATGTCCCTTCCTCTCCAAGTCCCCCATGCTGGGCACTGCCAGCTTACCACAGTGAGCATCTAGGTCTCAGGTGCCAGCCTCTATTTCTGCCTTCCCTTTGCATTGTCAAATCCTACTTTGGACACAATAAAAACCAGTCCCACACTGCCATATCTTTGGGGGCTGCAGCCCTCTGATCTCACCCACCATGGTAACGGGGTGCAGTCACTGAGGAAAGCCTGTGCCCCTCCGTCCCCAGGCTACATTCAGATCTCCCACACGTTCTGTTTAGTCCAGCCCACCATTTCATGTGTTTTGATTTCCTGTCAGCATTTACAGTCTAGAACACACTGCACCAAATCTGGATTTTGCACTTCTCTTGATGCACATGAAGGGTTTTGGAAACCCAGGGACTGCATGCCGTAGCTCAGGAAGCCAAGTTCAGGTGTGACAAGCACCATCTAAGTTGATGCAGCTCCCTCCTCCTATCACTCAGACACCCGTGGCCACATTCATTTTCCTTACAAACCTGCCACGATGAATGACAATGAAAAATGTGTGTTAACACAGTGCAACAGAATGTGCTGTATAAACTGTACCCTTTATCATCTTTGGACAGGGTACTGTTATTTCCCCCGCCACACACACACACACTTTACTGATGAGGAAATGGAGAGCCATGTTAGCAGCAGGAAGGCTGGAACTCACAGACACGCATTCTGGCCACACACCCTTTTGCTTTTCAGTACTGGTACTGTCACCTCTGCTACAAGCATTTGTGCAGTGAGAGGGAAGAGGAAGGGGCCCTGCCCTTGAACCCCCTGTGCTGACACATTGAAATACATAAGCCTCAGAGACATACAACAAGAAGGAAAAGGCCTTTTTCCCCCATTGCTCTGGTCAGAGCTGAACTGGCAGAGAGCAGAGCTGTGGAAGGAAATGAGCTGAGCAGTGTCTTGGAAGATGCTTCACATGTAGTCTGGTAGAGGAAGGAAGGAAGGAAGGAGGTAGGAAGGAAGGAAGTAGGTAAAGAGGGAGGGAGAGAGAGTGAGGGAAGGAGGAAAGAGGGAGGGAGGGAGAGAGAGAAGCTTCCCTTATCTCTCTTGAAACTGAGAATTAATCACTTCTACCTGGCCTCCATCTAGCTCTCACTTGAAACCTTAGCCGATAAACAGGTGCAATCCATCTCAATCCTATGTCTCTGAGGAGGAGGCAGGAGGGATGGGGAGGCCGTGGGGAAATGTAAAGCCAGCAGAGCAACCATCTTCCTGTCAGGACCCACAGTGGTTGCTCAGACTCCTTGAGTCCCCAGGCTGTGACTTCACAGTGTGACAAATAGAGCTTGGTGAACAGACAGGGATGAACTTGATTGGGTTTTCAGTCTTGGGAAACGGAATCCTCTGCACAGGCCTATGCTCAAGTGAGACTTTCACTTGGAAACCGCCATCATTTGGGGGCAGAGGGAGGAAGGCTGGTTCAGGTGAGTGGTCCTGACCTGAGATTCACCTGCAAAGTTGAAGATATTCATTGGCATTAGTTCGTGTCAACTGGTAAACCTATGGTATAAATTGTGATGATGATTGTAATATTCTAGGCCAAGGTACTTGACAGGAAAGAGCACAGGCTTAAATTGGAGCTCTCTGGGGAAAACTGAGACTTGTGGATACTGTAAACAGTTTATTTAAACCACTCAGCTCTCAGGAACACTTGAGTCTGAATGTAGCCAGGTGCCAGAAAGCAAGGTGACTTCTGAGGTTTCATGTGGGAAGGATGACATTGTAGAGTCTCGTCTCCCAAGATTTTCATGAAGATTATAACATATGATTTGCTGTGAACCATCTTCACCACAGCTGAACGCTATGGGCTGACCCACTTTCCTTAAGCTGGGTTGCCTAGAGGCTTTGTAAGCAAAGAGCTGGTGCATAACAGCTATGGAAAATCGAGTCTTACGGAGGCTAAGGAGGGGAAGAGAGTCAGGACAAATTAGTCCCCACTGTTAGAAATACACTTTCCAAGAACCACTGGAGTCACAACGATAGACACAAAAATAAAGAATTGTCTCAACAAGGCAAAATGTACTTCTACAGAAGGGTTTCCCATCAGCCCAAAATGTGGCAAGCAGGCACACAGAGCAGGCAGGCTGCTCTCCTATTTATTCCTAATGTAGCAGACCCCACCTCTCTGCTCAGATTGGTTGAGCTCAGGTTCACAATCTGATTGGCTAGTTTGAATAGGGTAAAATCTATGTACATAAGGTGACTTTGCAATAAAATTGCCAGTACATGAGTAATACCAAAATATGCCTGCACCCTCTGCGATTTCTTGGACAAGCTGAGTTATATCTTAATTCCATCTTGAAAAGAAACCAGTTTAAGACAAAAGCCCTACATTTCAAAACCCCTTCCTTATCCCAAAGGAAGTTCCTCAACAAGAGCCAAGTCACCAGGCCAAAGAAGGAACTTTTAAGTAACACACTTTGATAGAAAAAAAAAAAACAGTTTTTCTCACACCATCTAGCAGAAAGTTGGCTGATGCTCAGAGAAGACAGATAATGGGAGCTTTTTAAGTCATTGCTGTGTGGTCTCCCTTGTAACTTCCCCACCTACCTGCCCACCTCTCAGCAAAACAACCATTATTGTTCCCAGAAGTACTGTATAGAGACAGATATCTGGGGAGCAGTCAGAAGCCTCCAGTGGGCAGGCAGCAAGAACTTGCCATGTATTGATTTGTGAATGCCAAGTGTTTAGCCTGGTACCAGTCCATGGAGAGTTCTCCATAAATGTTAGTTCCTGTTATTATCATGACCATTCTCTTATTACACAGGTTGGTTCTGTCTGTCAACAGCAAGCTGCAATTACAGAGCTGAGACTGGACGAGCACTCCAGGAGGGAAAAACAAAATCTGCTCCCTCCCCAGAAAACAAAGAGGAGTATTATTATACAGTGAACTATCTCAGAAGAAGCCTGGCAGCCAGCAGAAAGAAGTAGCTTAGGAAATCCCAGGTGAGCTTTGGTCAGTGCGCAGTGTCCCCACCTGCTTCAGTAAGATGTGACTGGTCTGTATGTTGCAGAATGAGAAGAATGTCAATTAACTTTGTTATCTGAGCCAAATACTTTCTGCTTTAATTTCTTAGATAAGATTTAAAGTGAATGGAGAGCTCTCCAAATACCCCAGCCGGCCTCTTTATGAGATTCCTGAGGGGCGGGAGGCCTCCAGTAGGGTGGTAAAGGGGGCCCCTTTTCCCCTACTAGGAACCTTAGGGGCAGCAGCTGCTCTTTCCTCTCTCAGTTCTGACCAAAGACCCTTCCCCACCCAGTCTTTCCCCTCCATCAAACACCGCTGCACTTTAGAAAAAGGAATAGAAAAAGAATAAATTCTTAAAACAAAATGAGCTCTTCTCACATTGGGTGATTCTAGCATTTTGTTTTTTTCCCTGTAGTCTTGTCTTTAAAAATCTGCAAAGTAGGAAAAACAATCTGCAAGGTGCTTTTACATTCCAGTCATGGGCACCCAGTCTCCCCCAGCCCTCCCTCCCGGGCCTGACACAGAGCCTCTTCTCACTACGGCAGCCGCAGCAGCACGGCACAGCATGCTTGACTTCATGCTCAGCACCCAAACTGATGGTGAGACTATCCTAAAAGGACTCCTGCCCATTTTCCAGGCACAGGGAATGGCAGAGTCCGTGCATACCTGGCAGGAGCATGGCTATTTAGCAACCTATACCAACAAAAATGGCAGCTTTGCCAACTTGAGAATTTATCCACATGGATTGGTGTTGCTGGACCTTCAGAGTTATGACAGCAATGCACGGGCCAAAGACGAGATGGACAGCCTTCTGAACCAAGTAGAAGAAAGAATGAAAGAACTGAGTCAGAACAGCTCTGTCCAGGTGAAACGACTACCAGCCATAATTCGAGGAGGGGCCATTGACAGATACTGGCCCACTGCTGATGGACGCCTGGTTGAGTATGACATAGATGAAGTGGTGTACGATGAAGATTCGCCATATCAGAACATTAAGATTCTACACTCAAAGCAGTTTGGAAATATTCTCATCCTTAGCGGGGATGTTAACTTGGCAGAGAGTGATTTTGCCTATACCCAGGCCATCACAGGAAGTGGCAAGGAAGATTACATGGGCAAAGATGTCCTGATTCTGGGAGGTGGAGATGGAGGCATACTGTGGGAGATAGTCCAACAGCAACCAAGGATGGTCACCATGGTAGAGATCGACCAAATGGTGATTGATGCATGTAAGAAACACATGCAGAAAACATGTGGTAACATTTTAGACAATCTTAAAGGAGAGCGCCATCAGGTTCTCATAGAGGACTGTATCCCAGTACTGAGGAGGTACGCCAAAGAAGGGAGAGAGTTTGATTATGTGATGAATGACCTGACAGCGGTTCCAATCTCCACATCTCCAGAAGAAGATTCCACATGGGAGTTTCTCAGACTGATTCTTGACCTGTCAATGAGAGTACTGAAACAGGATGGGAAGTACTTTACGCAAGGGAACTGTGTCAATCTGACAGAAGCCCTGTCACTCTATGAAGAACAGCTCGGGCGTCTGTATTGTCCTGTGGAATTCTCCAAGGAGGTGGTCTGTGTCCCTTCATACTTGGAATTGTGGGTATTTTACACTGTTTGGAAGAAAGCTAAACTTTGAAGATGAACCTCCCTAATCAGATGTACTGTAAACAGTCTTCCTGATCTCCATATTCTGTATATGATCTCTAAATGAGCCAGGTAAATTAATTGTGAATTCCTTCAAGTTTTCACTTTTTAATAATTATCCTTGACTTGAAAAACATCAATGGAAAATGTGTATTTTGATGAGCTAGGATGTTAATTTTTTGCAAGTCAGCTGAAGGACAATTAGCACAGCAAAGACTAAGATGTGCACTGACCCCCCATGTGATTTTTGTTACTTTTTATTTCTGTGCGGCTTTTTTGTTGTTTAGTTTGGGCAGATTTTAAATTTGGACATTTAGAGGAATGAACATCTTTGTTTTTGTTCTGGAAGGAAGTTCTTTCCTACAAAATTGACTTAGACATTAAATATGGTGCTTATGAGAGAGTTCAAAATGAGTAGAAGTGCATTGATTAAAATTATAAAAGAGACATTTCATGTGTTCTGTTTGTTTTATTGTAGCCTGGTCCCTTTTCTCACTCTGATGGCCTAAAACAAAGCTACCTCATGGATTACTTTTAGTTCCCTTACAGCATCCTGCACCCCTTGTCACTTCTCTCTTTAAAATGGGATGGTTGATGGGTACCAGTGGCTCATGCCTCTAATCCTAGCTACTCAGCGGGCCGAGATCTGAGGATCATGGTTCAAGGTTCAAAGCCAGCCCTGGCAGGAAAGTCCATTAAACTCTTATCTCCAATTACCTACCAAAAAGCCAGAAGTGGAGCTGTGGCTGAACTGGTAAATTGCCATCCATGAGCAAAAAGAGCTCAGAGACAGTGCCCAGCCCCTGAGTTCAAGCCCAAGGACCAACACACACACACACACACACACACACACACACAAACCATGGATAACTTCGGGGCCTTTTGAAAAGTAGTAATAACTTCCTCTACCCACTATGGTAAACGGTACACAGCTAGTTCTGTATTATAAAGTTGACCTGAGATAGCATAAGATTTTACTTATCAAGTTGAAAGCCAAAATCATATTTGTGTTCCTATTCTTATTTTGGTGTTTTATATGTAGTCATAAAGATAATTTTAGATAGCTGTTATGAAACTTCAATACGATTGTAGTTTAATGTAGATATGCAATAGACTTTGTGAAGAGACCTGTGGCAAAATGAACAAGTTGAGAACTCTTCTAAGAAAGGACATGGAACTATTGACATGGCATTGTATTGTAGGTAAGAGTCCATGAACAGTAAGCTTCTATTGACTTGGGTTGTTAGATGTCATGGGTGCATCCTTTTTGTTTTTATAAAAGGCTCTCACTTTATCACTGAAATAATTTCCTTTGTAAATGTTGCAGTAAGCAATACAATATTCAGCAAGATAGAATTAGGGTCAAAATAGTAGAACATTCTTCCTCTCAGGTTAGGAACAAATGGTATAATGCACAACAAATGTTCTTTAAAAATGATTGTACACCTACTTTTTTCTTTTTGTTGGATTGGCATAGAAGAAACAATAGCATAGACTAAAGGAAGTTAAGAGAGTCTAGAACTAGATTAAACTGAAATATTTTTGTATGTTCTGTATAAGTCATGCTTATCCTTCAAATTCTATAGTGCTTTGAAAATGATTGTACTGCAATTGCTAGAATACTGTTAAGAGGTCAACAGAATTGTTTGCTTCCCATTTTAGAAAAGAAATCAAGTATATGTGCTGTTTGGATAGGGAGCTATTAATGTATGTCTGAGACCTTGTATTTGGTGACTGAGGTTGAGGCGAGACCTTGTGTTTGGTGACTAAGATTGGAGGCCAATGCAACAGAGATGCACTGTTAAGAAAGCAGCGACAGAAGGTAGACAGACATGGAGTGGATCAGGTTGTGCCAGGCCATGGGAGAAACATTAAGGAGAAAGTAAATGAAGTAGTCAGGGTGAGGGGGGAAGAGATGAATGGGAAACTTTTTGTCTTGGGGATAATAGCGAATTCTGACCTAGCTCATTTCTCTGTATCAGGGAAAGGTTGATGTTTGATTGTTTTGAATATCCTTGCTATTGACTTAAAATGAAAGCATCTAAACTGAACTCTGACAGGTAAAAAAAAAATGGCTCTGCTTTTGCTTCCCTTTCAAGAAATGTTAAGAGATTAACACTGCTATTTTATTTTAATGACTGTAGGACTATATAATGTTGAAAGTTTCCTTTATAATCGAATATATCATACCGTCCTATAGCTGCTTTTTAATGGAAGACCAGACAAATCTGACTGCAGTTTAAATTTTATTCAACACATCAATTATCAAGGATTATTAAAAAATGAAATGCTTAAAAAAAGAGAAATACCAGTTACGTGTCAGGGACTGCACGCTGGGATTCTTACAGCAACTGTCTGCCCATGACTAAGACTCATGATACAGCTTGTAAGACTCAGGATTTCAAAGGCCACTGGGTGAAGAGCTCAAATAGTTCTTCAAGGCCCGGTTATGATTGGCCTGCATGACTTGATTCGTAAGTCCTTGTTAATGTGAACCTCAGAAGTGTTTCAAGTGTTTAAAGAGGAAAGAAAGAAAGAAGGAAGGAGAAAGGAGAAAAGGAAGAAGGGGCTGTGAGGGCAATCTGGCTGCCACATCTGTCACCCCATTGACTTGGCCTGTATCACTGGCTGGACTGGCCTCATTCTTCCTCCCTCACCACTCCATGTGGCTTTATGTGCGTCCCTCGGTAAGCTCCTCAGTCCCTGAAAGAGGAAGAGGAAGATTGTTCTTTGCTCAAGGGTAGTTATTTTTCCTTGCTAAGACCTTCAATCAAGCTCTCAAGAAGTGGGAGGAGGGAAAAAGGGAAAGGAAGAAGAAAAAGGGAGAGGAAAAAGAAAAAGAGGCAGGAAGAAGACTATAGTCAAAATCTGCAAAGGAATGCATATGGAAGTATAAAATTCAAAATACAGAGCTTTGCCAAGCCCTGGTGGCTTCTAGCTAGTCGGTAGGCTGAGATATGAGGATCACAGTTCTAAACCAGCTCAGGGCAAGAGAATTCATGAGACTCTTCTCTCCAGTTACCCACCAAAAAAAGTCAGCAGTGGAGGTATGGCTCAAATGGTAGAACACCATCCTTTGAGTAAAACAGCTAAGGGATAGCGCTCAGGTCCTGAGGTCAAGCCCCAGTACTGGAACATTAAAAAAAAAATAAAAAATACTGAGCTAATTAGCATTTTTTGCATCAGATTTAGTAAGCACATAGTTACTAAGTGCTTACCTGGCAAAGGACTGTCTTTCTTGCTTTACAAGTACTTCCTGTGCAATTATTCTGGGGCGCTTCAGCAGAGGCTGTGAGTACATATGCAGATCATCTGACGTTTTCATTCCATTCTAAACAGTGGTGGTTGGCCCACTTGGCATCAGAAAAGCCTCATTCCAAAGAGCCTGTTTGGAGTGTTCCCCGTGCCACTCCTTTGAGGGAGGGAAACAACAACAACAAAACATCTAAACACTAAATGTTTTCCTAAGTAGAAAACTCAATGTCAGAAACAGGTTTTCACTGTGGAAATCATTAGCATGTTGATGAATCCTTGAAAGAGGCCTTCCTGACTTGTGGATTGGCTTAAGTGATTTGTCATTGATGTCTTCACCCAGTATAAAAGGTATACAAGAAATTGTGACTCTTGCCTGTCTATTAATGTAGTTAATTGGAGACTTTCTTTGTTACTGGAAGCTGTCTGTCAGGACCCATATACCTGACAAAAATGTGGCTTCAACTACATTGGGGACCTTTTCATAAAAGATGGAGGTAGGTCTAAAAAGGAAGCAAGCATGGATTTCACTAAACAGAAGCCACATTATTTTTGGTCACTAATAAAAGCTTAGCCAGTGTTGGTGGAAGATTTCATATGAGATGTGCTTCTAGGAAGTGATGAGCCACTTTGGAGTGGCTCCTATCACTTACCAAAACCACCTAAAAGTAGCACTTATACGTGATGGATACATGATCTTCACAATATCTCTAAGAGGCAGGCACTATTTTTACCTCCACTTACTATTAAGGGAACATGTCAATAGAGCTTGAGTCACTTTTCCCAAGGACACAGAGTTTGGACAAAAATCTAAGAAATTTGATTCTAAAGCCTTGCTCTTGTACCCTGCAGAAATAAGCTTTATGCTTTTGTTCTTGATTTTAAATGTATGATATGCTCACAGGAAAAAGTATGAATGTATAAAACTAGCCTAATTTGAAGTTAGGCACCCAGTGGCTCATCATTCCTGTAATCCTGAGATCTGAGGATTGCAGTTCAAAGCAACTTAGGCAGGAAAGTCCATGAGACTGATCTCTAATTAATAACCAAAAAAATCTTGAAGTGGAGCTGTGGCTTAAGTGGTAGAGGATCAGCCTTGAATGAAAAAGCTAAGGGACAGTATACAGGCCCTGAGTTCAATCCTCACCCACCCCCATACACAAACACACAAATACCTCAGAAAAAATATATATATATATTTTTGGGTCCAGTAGTGGGCCTGAACTCTGGGCCTGGGCGCTGTCCCTCAGCTCTTCAGCTCAAGGCTAGCGCTCTACCACCTGAGCCATAGCGCCACTTCCAGCTTTTTTCTTTTTGCTTATGTGGTGCTGAGGAATCGAACCCAGGGCCTCATGCATGCAAGGCAAGTGCTCTACCACTGAGCCACCTTCCCAGCCCAGAAAAATATTTTTGACCATCAAAATTTATTCAAAAAGTTATGGTCACCCACCACAATTCTAAACAAAAGTGGGATCTGCCCAATAAATGAATATGAGCAGGTATATATATACACATGCATGCCTACTTTCACTATTCATAGGAAACCAAATGATGCGTTGGCTGTATTACTTCCCAGCTTATTTCCATGAATATTTAGTTGATATTGTATAATACTGATGGAACTGTGTGTTGCTACTTAAACTTCACATGGTATAATGCTTCACGAGCATTATTTTTAAGGCAAATACCATATATGTACCATACGTTGTTGGACACTGAACTTCATTATAACATCTTTATTTTTTGCCAGTCCTGGGGCTTGAATTCAGACCTGGGTACTGTTCCTGAGACTCTTTGTACTCAAGGCTAGTGCTCTACCACTTGAGCCACAGTACCACTTTGGACTTTTTCTGAGTAGTTTACTGAAGATAAGAGTCTCATGGACTTTTCTGCCTGAGCTGGCTTCAAACAGAAATCCTTACATCTCAGTCTCCTGAGTAGCTAGGATTACAGTCATGAACCACCAGCTCATTCTGACTTTTGTGTTACTGCAAATAACAAGAGATTATTTTTGAGTGTAATCTCTTGTTTACATTTCTTATTCACAAGACAGATTTCTGGACAGATCAAATAGTATGGACATCGAGACATCAAATAGACCATGGTATACACCTCCTTCATTATTAGCAAAGGCGAATGCCTTTCCAAGACTAGAACTAACAATAAAAAATAATACTAATTAAACTGTGAGCATTTTGATCAAGACTGGACTGACCAAATCAAGTTTACTCAGTAGCATTTTTGAACCCTTAGGGGGCAGCACAAACACCAACAGACATTCTCAGGCCCATGATATTTGTCATATTGTTGTAGCATTGTTTTTTTGTTTTTTTTTACCAAGTTTGCTTTGCTAAAAATTAGCAATAACAGAGTCATCAAATTTACAAGTAGGAGCCAGAAAGGAAAGTCAAGTTTGCAAAGATTTACAGCCTTCAGGAATATTCCGGAAGACTGTTCCAGATGGCAAAGGGCTGGAGCTAAAATGGTCTTTCCCATGTGGGCCTGCACAGGAGGCTAGGAAAGCAGGTCAGGGTGAGAGGAAGAACAGTGTCAGCCTGTGGGATTGATGCTGGTGTTCTGTTACCCAGTCAGAGGTGGGCTGAGGGCTCGGAAGTGAGCTTATCTTCCCAGACAGGATGGCAGGAAGAAGACAGCGAGCACATGACGGCCAGCTTGAGGAAGACCTTTGGAATCACAGACATAAGGTCAATGACCGCAGGAAACAAAGCCTTAATGAATCACAAGTCACAGAGCAATATGCTGTGACTTTAGCTATTACCACAGGGAAGGAAAGCCTTACCTGGAGCTGGATTGACAAACCCGAGGGGAGCGGAGGGGGCTGCCATGAATACCATCTTTAGGACAGCTGTCACTCTGAACTTTCACAAACTTCATATAGAGAGAGAGAGACTTTTTCTTTCTAGAGAAGTTCTATAGTTTCACTGATAGTAAACCATTGAGAAATTGTTAAATTTTAAATAATTATGACATAGATAGCTATTTTAAAAAATATGAGATCTGTAAGTGGTGACATAGAGTACCCAGAATATTAAGTGAAAAACTGAATTGGAGCACAAAGAGAGGCAAATTTTCTCTGTAATTCTTAGCCAGGTGGTAAATATTTTAGGCTTTGTGTGCACATGACTTGTGTCATAACTACTCACTTTTACAATTCTGGTTAAAAAAAAAAATCTAGCCAAAGACACCATACAGATGAAGAGATGCGGCTGTGTTCCAATAAAACTTTATTTACAAACAAATACTGCAGGACAGATTCCGTCTGCAGGCCATCGCTTGGCATAGGTCATGATATCAGGGGGAAAAAGAAAATCCTTTGTCTGTTGTGTCCTGTGGGAGAATAGGCTTCAAACTGCTCATACTGGTTAACCTTGAGAAGGATAAAGGTGGGAAGAGGAATGGGGGATGATAATTCATTTTTTTCTCCACTTATTATTGTTTTCTCTGATTTGAAACAGAACACATGTACTGCTTTTGTAACTTCTTCTTTGAATTCCTACAATGATGTAATTAGGCATTGGAATTCCCAGCAGTACAGAAATGTCTTTGCCTAAATGCTTTGGCTTGGTGTAAGGGGCTTTTGGTTGACCACAAACTCCAGAGAAACCATCTGTTGCTAAAAGCCTGACTCAGTTTGAGATGACAGTAAGGAGAGCATGATTTTCTGATTAATAGGGGGCTAGTCCCACTGGGTTTTGCTTTGTTCCCCAGTCAAGCCACATCTATGGCTCCTTTTTTTATTTGGGGTTACTAGGTTGTAAGGCAGATATAAAAAACTAGATGACCACTGAAGACAGAGGCTGGGGAGGTGAAGGGTGAAGAAGGTTTGCCAAGAGGCACAGAGCAGGCTTAGCTTGCTAAGAAGAAGTGGCATGGTATGTGTGTTGGGGAGTGGGGGAGCTGTCCTCACCTGTGCAAATCTAAAGGAAGGTCTCACCCCACCTCCAGACTGCACCTTGAACCCAGCAGGCCAACACCTCCTGTCAAGCAACCACTACCAGGTTACCAAGGGAAGAGGAGAACTCTGTGTGACCCGCTTTCAAAAATATTCCAGAAGGAGCAGATCTCTGCAGGAGTGAGGAGCCGAACAAGTTGCCATAGTGGTTTAGAACCTGAGCATTAGCATGGAAAGTGCTGAATTAACAGCCTTGGGGAGAAGTTTCTGAATCCCTCCATACCTCTAGCATTCCTCTGAAGGGGAGAGAAGATAATAAGAGAGATGCTACATGCTACAAATACATGCTACAAACTGCAGGTGCTTTGAAACCCAAAGCCTGCCATTTTTCACCTCACCTTTTGGTCTGTCTAACTCTTGCTCTTCCAATCAACTCAGGGTCTGCCTTTTCTGGTCACAGGATATCTCTCCTCCCGAGGCTTCTGGGGACTTAGGTTTGTTTGTCCTTGTGGGCTGAATTGTACACTTCTACATTACATACAGTTACATATAGGTGTGTGTGTGTGTGTGTGTGTGTGTGTGTGTGTGTGTGTGTGTGTGTGTGTATGCATGCATACATGCATCACAGCTAAAATTGAATGTAAGGTCTTAGGGATTTAGGATATGGCTTTACATAGTTTCATGTGAATAATTAACTTAGAACAAACAGTGATTGCCAAATCCAAGGAGATTGCTTTGTGTCAGACCTAGTGCTAGATGTCTGCATAAAGAATTAATATGCAGGCCAGATGTGGTGTCTCATACCTATAATCTTAGCACACAAAAAGTGAGGCAGGAACATCACAAATGTCTAATAATACTATAACCCCTAGAAGGCAATCAGTGCCTCTATTTTATTGGAGCAATGGGGTTCAGGAAAGTAAAGAAGTTTCTTAAGAGCACCCAAGTATGTTAAGAACTTTTTTCCCTATACCCTCAGGGCCAAGCTGAGTTCTAGGCCCCTGGTGTATTCAGAGTAAATAAGAAGCAAAATATCTTTGCACACATCTCTGATGAATTAGATATTTTAAAGGTTGCTCTCTGAATGTAACTAACTTAAAAGCAAATCATCTGACCTTGGCTCGTGCTGCTTCCTGGCATCTGCTTAACAAACAGCCTTCCGCTTACCTGGAACCCAACCAGGGCAGCAGAGGGAGGGAAGCTGAGGCCCCAGTTGGATCCCGTTTCCTGTGGGGAAGTCTAGGGCCTGGCATCTGTGTCCTTGGATCCATTGTTCATGGGAAGGAAGGCAATGGCGTCTGGGTTTTCTCCAGAACCTTGAGGTACCTGTCTTTCAGAGTAGGAATAACCACTCTCCTCCTGTACAGAGTATTGTAGGAAGCAGGTCTTCCCTTTCTTTGGAGGTGGGAGACATTGGTGTGTGTCTTCATGATTTCCTTTATGGTTTGTTTTTTTTTTTTCCTACTCATTGGTAAGGTTGTACAGCTTTAGTTCACCATGTTATTGGGTTGGGTTTTTTTTGGTGTGTGTGTGTATGTGTGTGTGTGTGTGTGTGTGTGTGTGTGTGTTGGTCGTGGGGCCTGAACTCTGGCCCTGGGCACTGTCCCTCAGCTCTTCAGCTCAAGGCTAGCACTCTACCACTTGAGCCACAGCGCCACTTCTGGCTTTTTCTGCTTATGTGGTGCTAAGGAACTGAACCTAGGGCCTCATGCACACAAGGCAAGCACTCTACCACTGAGCCATCTTCCCAGGCCTATCTTTCTTTCTTTCTTTCTTTTTTTTTTTAAAGCTCATCTATTGTTGTTGTTATGTGCCGATACTAACACCTGAACTCAAGGCAGAGGCACTGTCCCTTAGCTTTTCTGTTCAAGGCTAGCACTCTACCACTTGAGCCACAGCTCCACTTCAGGGTCTCTGGTGGCTTATTGGAAATAAAAAGTCTCATGGACTTTACTGCCCTGGCTGAGCCTCAGCTGAGCCTCAGTCCTCAGATCTCAGCCTCCTAAGTGGATAAGGATAAGAGGCTTGAGCCACCTGCACTTGGCTTATATTTTGTATTCTTTACTAGCTGTCTTGGGAGTGGTCCAGTGTACCTGGACCTGTTCTCACACTTTCAGTGGTCACCTGCTTCTTCAATCACCAGAAAAAACCAAAACTGCTTATCCCCACAGAGGATTCCATGAAGAAGAGGACCAGCACCATCTCTGTGCTGAACTCCTTCAGTCAGCCTTTCTCCATTACTTCTAGCTTCATGGGATGGATGTTTGAGGGCTCTCTCTACCCTTTTGTCTCCAGGGTGGAGGCATACATTTAATTATCCCTCAATTATACTTCCCAGATTTTTCTGGGCTAACAATTGCAATCACAGACCCAACATAGTCTCTTGTTGCCAAAAGCCAAGACTTTCAAATCTCACTGCCTGAGTTCAAGTCCCAGCTGTGGTTCTTATCCTGTATGTGATGTTAAGCAAGTCCTTCAATCTGTCTGTGCCATAGAGTCCTCAGATATCAAAGGGAGAGAATAAGTAGTACTGTCTGTGGGCTGGCATGGCAATTAAAGGACCTAGTCCTCACAAGACGTTGGAATTATCCTGGCACATAACAAGCACTAATCAGTTATCAAACAACACCACAACATTTAGCAAGCTTTGCTTTTGTCCTAGCTGGCTTCTCTGTGGCTGTGGCCTATGACTTCCCTTACCCTGAAGAGAAACTTCTTTTATTCTCTTCTGTCCTGTGATTCTGGCAGCTTTATGAGAAGAAGAATGGAAATCTTTCATCTTTCTTTGTTTCTGCTTCCACATTCCAGTCTGAACTCATACCTGAAAGGTTTTCACACCTAAAGGCTTATCACTATTTTCCAAATAAAATCAGTCCCCTCTTTCCCAGCTTCTCTCATTACAGGAATAGTTATTATACCAAGTGTGCACACAACACGGAAATGGTTGTGAGCAGTTGCTCTTGTGTGTCTGTTTTTCAGTGCTCTCACAAGGCTGTCCTTGTAATCCTCCTACTCGGGAGGCTGAGATCTGAGGATCATGGTTCTAAGCCAGCCCAGGCAGGAAAGTCCTTGAGACTCTTATCTCCAATAACCACCAGAAAACCAAAAGTGGCACTGTGGGCTCAAAGTGATAGAGCACTAGCCTTGAGTGGAAAAAGCTCAAGCACAGGACCCAGGCCCTGAGTTCAAGCCCCATGATGACCGATGACAAAACAAACAAAAGAGACAAAGTTGTTCAATGTAGCCCAAGCTGGTTTCAAATTCACCATCTTCATGCCTCTGCTACTGGTACCCACCTTAGTATTGTCTGTTTTGTTTTGTTTAATGCCTAAAACAGGGTGGTAGGCATTCAGCAAATATTTACTGAAGAAGCAAATTCATTCTGTCATCAGACAGAACTTATAAAGAGCCTTGGGGATCCATGTAGAAGGGTATCTTCAACAAATTTTGACAGTGGCTGGGTGTTGGGATTGGAGATGGTCTTAAATTTTCTACTCTTTTACTTTCCTGAATGTTTTATAATGGCCGTATATTTACAATCAGATATGACCCTAAGAATGTTATACAATAGAAAAGACAATGGTGCAGGTGAGCAAGACATGTTTGCTTGCTCAGCAAAGTGCTCTCCTCTTCCTCTCTCTTCAAGCAAAACCATACTTGGTAAGAGAAATCTATATAAGAAACTCCTTTATGAGTTTTTTTTTTTTTTGAGAAGGGATCAGATGAGCTTCCGTATCTCACATTGCTCCACCTGCCTTCCTCCCTGCCCGCCATTGTAGGCATTTGGCTTATTGGTTTTGAATGGGGTCAGGCACTAAGGAAAAGCCTTGAGACAGGATCTCAGTGTTTCCCAGGCCAGCCTGGAGCTCAGTCCTCCTGCCTCTCCCTCACAAGTAACTAGAATTACAAGAGCCACTGACATACCCAGCTCCTAAATTGAGCTATGTTTCTATGAATTATACTTCACACAATAACTGTGAAGTGTCACACTAGTGTAGCTACCACCAAGGTCAACAAAGATAAACTAATCCACACTCCACAAATCCCATCAATCTTCTTCCAGTCTGACCCTTTCTCTCCTTTCCAAAGATAACCAGTTCCTTCTACCACCAGAGCCTTAGTGTTGCTTATTTTAGA
Organism: Dipodomys ordii; assembly: GCF_000151885.1. NCBI lineage: Eukaryota > Metazoa > Chordata > Mammalia > Rodentia > Heteromyidae > Dipodomys > Dipodomys ordii. Next base: position 13,763,268 of record NW_012267262.1, read on the forward strand.
ACTTCACATAAATGCACTCAGAAGGTACAATATTTTATGTGTGCCTTTTTTATAGGACATTATGTTGTAAAATTCAAGGGATGGGTAAGATTTTATATAAAGTATAGAGGAAAGGGGAGAACATATTGCGATAAGCAGGGTGTGAGCCAAGGCCTAGGAGAAGAACATGTTGGGTGTGCTTAGGGCACCTCTGTTCTGTGCTACGTGAAAGGAAAGAGGCATGAGTGAGGAAGAATAGTTGGGTACATGTTGGATCAGACCAAAGGTCTTGTGGAAGAGTATAGACTCGATCTCTTAGGAAATAGACATGGATGGTATCTCCCAAAGGCCAAAGTGTTAACAGAGGTTAGGCTCAGGTTGGCACTGGTGAAGATATGGTGGATATTTTGGTAGTGGGGCCTAGTTGGGGGACTCTTGGGTTATTTGGAGCTTACCTCTAAAGGAGATTCTAGGACCCTCTCTCCAATCTCTCTCCTCTCTCTCTCTCTCTCTCTCTCTCTCTCTCTCTCTCTCTTTCTCTCTCTCTCTCTCTCCCCCTATTCATGAGGGGAGCAGTTTGCTCTGTCATATGCCCCCCCACACACACTGCCATCTGACACTACCAAATCTACCCATCTTGGGCTTTAATGTGTAGAACTGTAAGCTAGGCAAAAACATTCCTTCTTTAAGTTAATTATATTAGTAAGAATATATTAATAAGTAACAAATATATTAGTAATTTCATTAGGGTATTGGAAAATTAAGTAATATAATGTAGGAGGTTTTAAGTGAAGTAAATACATGATCAAGACTACATTTTAGAGAACATTCAGAGGGCTAGAAACATGACTCAAGTGGTACAGTAGCTGCCTAGTGTAAGAGCCTGAATTCAATGCTTACTACCATAAAAAATGGAAAGTGCTTAATGTTAAGTACAAGGAATTACTTTAATCTCGTGTCCATGGTAGGGATTGCCATTCCCAAGTATAGTAATTTAGAAAATATTTAATTCTGATAAGCAATGTAAGAACTTTTGCTATCAAAGTCCTCTTGACCTATACAATGCTTGACACACCGAGTACACAAGCATATGAAGTTTTTTCTCTGCTGACGTAGACCCAGGATTTGTAAACTCTTCTACCCAACTACTGTGCTGACCACCCTAAGTCAGGTGAGTATTGCTCTCCTAGCTGTAAAGATGTGGTGGTGCTAAGTTGCCAGAGAGGAACTGTGGGAACCAGAACTGGAGTGTGACTTCAGAGAAGCCTCTGAAGGATTCTGAAGCAAGAGCAGCTGGCCAGGGACTGGGGCAAGAGCATGAGAAGGAGAAAGAAATGGAACTTAGGTCATACACTCAGTGCTGTGGGAATCCAGGTCGAGCTCTTGGATCTCTCACGGATTAGCCCTGAGGAAAAAGAGATGGATTAGGAATTTTGCTTTACGGTCCAAGTGGCAACAATAAGGACCTAGTAGGTGAAGAGAGAGGGGCAGAGAGAGATGAGGGAAAGAATCCGATGAGTAAGAGGGGCAATTGAGAGAAGTCCTTAAAGGCAAAGAGAAAGCATGGCTTGATATAGAAGAACAGGTCTATAAAGTTCAAGTTTCAAATCCAGTTAAAACTAGAGCATTTCAGAGCTAGAAGGGTTCACCTCCCCCTCCTTTCCTTACCCCTTTCACAGATACAGACAGAGGCTTAAACAACCTGACTACAGATTGTACAAGGTATTGGGGTCAGAAGTTATACTTCTGGATCCCTGTGCCTTCGCTCAGGATGGAACAGAGTGATACTACACACTTGGGAAGCATGGGACTAATTCATCCCTGGCCTGCTTCAGCCACCAAGCTATCAATTTTAGGGAGAAAGAAAAAAACTCCTCATATCTGCTTTCTTAACCTTACCACCATCAATTTTTAGAGCCAGATAGATCTTGCTGTGGGTCACTGTCACGAGCATTATAGGACTCAGTGTGACATTAGTAGCATCCCCACGCTGAGTTCCACTGGCATCCTCTCTCCCCCATCCCTGCCCCTCCAGTGTGATAGTTAACCGTGTTTCTAAATATTGCTAGATATCCCTGGCAGTGTCTGTATTGTAGGAACAGAATTACCCCAGGTTAAAAACCAGTGTCTTACGCTGGATGTTGGTGGCTCACGCCTGTGATCTTTGATACTCAGGAGGCTGAGATCTGAGGGTTCAAAGCCAGCTTAGGCAGGAAAGTCCACAAGACTCTTATCTCCAATAATCCACCAAGAAACGGAAGTGGTGCTGTGACTCAAGTGGTAGAGCGCTCACCTTGAGCTAAAGAGCTGAGGGACAATGCCTAGACCTAGAGTTCAAGCCCCAGGACCAACCAAAACAAACAAACAAACAGTGTCTTAGGTCAACATATATCAAATGAGTCAAAGACAATTGAAATGTCAAGTGATAAAAATTTTGTTGTAAAGCTCTTTTTTTTTTCAAAGTCCTGGTACTGGGGCTCTTTTGCTCAAGGCTGATGCTCTATCACTTGAGCCTCACTGCACTTCCAGCTCTTCACTGGTTCATTGGAGATGGAATCTTGTAGACTGTTCTGCCTGAGCTGAGAACCAAACTTTGATTCTGAGTTCCTAAAGAATTATAGGCATCAGCCACTAGCACTTAGCAGACCATTTGTTAAGAATTAAATGATGAATCCTTTTCTAAGGAGTCTTGTATTAATTAGCTTTGGGTCACTGTGATTAAATGCTTGAGATAACTTAAAGGCTCACTGTTTCAGAGGTTTCTGTCCATGATCACTGCGCTGTTTCTTCTGGGCCAATGGTAAGGCAGAAAGATTATGAGGAAGTGGGCATAGTGGAGAAAAGCTCCTCACCTCATGGTGGCCAGGAAGCAGAAAGAACCAGTAAGGGACCAGGGATACGCATACCCTTCAAAAACATGTTCCCAGCTGGGCAACAGGAGCTCATACCTGTAATCCTAGCTACTCAGGAGGCTGAGATCTACAGATCATGATTCAAAGCCAAACAGGCAGGAAAGTCTGTGAGACTCCTATCTCCAGAAAATGAAAAGTGGCGCTGTGGCTCAAGTGGTAGAGCAATCGCCTTGAGCAAAAGAGATCAGGGACAGCCCCCAGGCCCAGAGTTCAAGCCCCACAACTGACTAATAACAACAACAAACAAACAAATAAACAAAAACATGTTCCCAATAACCCGCTTTCTCCAAAATCCCTGTTCCTGGTTTCTACCACCTCCCAAACCCTTCTAATCAGAACCACCGAGGACTGGATCCATCAAGTAGAGAACAGGATTTCAACACATAGGCCTCTTTTTTTTTCAAAGTTTCAAAAGATAATCTAACAGCAGGAACTATAATCTAATCACATAATATCATATTATATGACATAACATTACATATTTTGCCTACAGATAAGTAGCACAGTTAAGTTTATTAGAAGCATTATTTCCTAAGACCATTGTGTAAATGCTCCTTTTGAAGTATTATAGCTTATTTAATAGTATTTTATATTATAACATTAAATTAATGATAAATCTATATAATGTAGTGCATGGGAGTTTTAAGGAACACCTCATCTACACAGGAAGTATACAAAAGGTGAGTTCTTCCTTTATTCAACAAATATGTATTGTTTCTCTACCACATGCCATAGCCACCCTTAGAATTTCTAGGTTTTCCCAGATAATGAGAGATGAAAGAAAAGCCAGAGAAGACAAAGGATTCACAGTGGAAATGGCTAGAAAATAAAGAGAAGATCCTGCTTCAAAGGTCAACCCAGAAACTTACTGGCTAGACCCTGGGCTTTGTGGGCAAGTGCACCTATATGAGAGGCCCTGGCTTGCTGGGTCTTAGGCAAATTGCTTTTTACCCCTGGTTTCCTTGTCTGTGAAATGGAGATTGTAATAGTTATCACATGATTGTTTTGGAAACATTCATAAGATGATGCATGCGATGCTCTTAGCTCAGGACCTAGAGCCTAATCAGCACTGAACTAACCTGCAGGAACAATTCTAGTCATCTTGAAGTAGTTTACATTATTTTATAGTTAGGAGCACATTAGATGTTCTCAGTAAATGTACATCAAGGCAGCTGAAGATGGGAGCCAAGTTATTGGAGTAGTTCTTTTAATGTTGGCCATCTGGGTAACCCTAAGTAAAGGGATGTTGATTTTATCTGTGTTTAGTTTTGAGGTATCATAAATATTACTAATTTGTTATTTCCTGTACACTTAGAAGCAGTGAGAGAGGCAATTAAAAGAGACGATCTCTCATAGTGAAAGTAGAGGCCAGTTATTAGAAATTGAAAGCGAGGAAATATAGGATGCTGCATATGCCTTTGAGATGCAGCACCGATGGTGGTGGTGATAAAATGTCTATCAAGTGCTTAGAAATGAGCTGGCATAGGGAAAACCAAGAAATGACTCTCAGTATGACTAGTATACAGAACAGAGGGGGGGACGTATAATGTATGAAAATGTTGAGCTTATGCACAGTTACTGTATAAGCCTGAGCTTTCACTGGGACTAATCAGCTATGTCCCCATTTTGTAGCTATGGATGCTGAAGCACAACTTGCTTATAGTAACCCCGTAGTCAACTGTGGAAGCATCATTTGGAGAAGGTGATCTGGCTCCAGAGTCTGGGCTTTCACCTATGTAACTTATCCATAGCCTTTAGCATCCGACCTACTTTAAAGTATAACAAAAGCTTCTGTGCTATTAATATAGTGATTAATATAGAAAAGCACAGCCATGGACATCAAGGAGAATTACAAGCTATATAATGTAGCAATGAGCACATCACTGACCTTTGAACAGGAAGTTGCCGTAGAATGCTGGGAAGGCATCTAGCCTGCAAAGACTCATGGGAGTCAATGGGGATGAAAAAGAGGAGAACTCCAATGTATGCATTGCTCCCAGGGGACTGGCAGTAACATGAGAGAAAGAAAAAGAATTACAACTACAAGGAGCAACCAGCCATGGGAAGGTTTACTTCTCACAGTGATGAATATTCACTGGAAGTAAGGAAAGGGGGTTGCAGGTGGAGGGAACAGGACAAAGATGCTGATGTTTGAAACAAACATCAGGATGGCAAGTGATCGATGTACTTACCCGGCTGGATTTACAGGAGATGTTTTGGGGTTTACATTGTAATAAGAGTTGAGGTTTCAGGATGCCGTGGTTGGATCTCCAATAATCTGATTCTGTACTGTTTTTTCCAGGCCCACATTTTCTTAGTGCAATGGTTTAGTTGTTAATTATTAAGTTTGATCTCAGGGCTGCTGTTCAATCTCTGTGTGATCTTGGTCAAATGAATCACCTGATGTCTCTGAGCCTGTTCCTTCATCTGTAAAGAGGGAGATTGGAAGTAAAGATCAGGGGGTCCTTTGTACTTACAGCAGTATTAACTTCTAAGGTGAACAGAAGGACATTCTGTTAGTTCAGGGAAATGAGGTCTTTATCCTTATTATGTGTTTTTGGTGTTTTTGTTTTCTTTTGTCTTAGAAAAGGAGAAAGGCCACAGTGACTTCCTTCTGTGCTGAAGAGAGAGGGGTGATTTAACCAAAAAGAGGAACAGCATTCTCATGTATTTTATATTACATGTATAATGTTCACCAGGATGGTGGGTTAATTCTTCATTATCTAAGGACATTGTTCTTGATACTATGAAAGCTACATTTTTTTTATTAGTCACATGTAGCTCTGAGTTGCAGGGACACCATGAAATACCGGCAGCCTGTTCCTCCATATTGTTGTATCATTTTTTGTACATGAAAGGCTACCATACCAGTAGGATTTCTGATCTTGTGAAGGAACTGGTTCTCAAGAAGGTAGGCAGAGTGACACATTGGTGATGCCAGCCATCCCTGATTACCAATGTTAAATCAGTAGAATTTTCCCTAATGGCCATCGTGCAAAATTCAACTTGGAAAATGTTTACAATGCCTGCTATGAGTAAGGTACCAAGCAGGAAAATGAGTGCTATGGCTACCAGTATGGCTGATCAAAGCCAGTGACCACAATAAAAATGCAAAACAGGAAACTGTAACCTGTATCTGATTAGTTGAGGTGCAGCCATTTGGAACACGAGGGTGTAATTGATCAGTCTGCAGTGTTTGTAAGAGGGTGTAGGTATGCACATGCTCTGAGAGAGGTGGGGGAGGAAGAGAGAGATCAGACTGCATAAAAGTAGATGGGCCAAAATCCAAGCTACTCGGGAGACTAAATCTGAGGATCGTGGTTCAAAGCCAGCCTGAGCAGAAAAGCTCCTGAGACTCTTCTCTCCAGTTAACCACAAAATGCTGGAAGTGAAGCTGTAGCTCTCTAGCCTGGAGCACAAAAGCAAAGGGAGGAGCTGGGAAGGTGGCTCAGTGGTAGAGCATTTGCCTTGCATGCATGAGGCCCTGGGTTCAATTCCTCAGCACCACATAAGCAAAAAGCCGGAAGTGGCACTGTGGCTCAAGTGGTAGAGCACTAGCCTTGAGCTGAAGAGCTGAGGGACAGCGCCCAGGCCCAGAGTTCAGGCCCCACGACCGGACCCAAAAAAAAAAAAAAAAGCAAAGGGACAGCATCCAGATCCAGGATGGGCAAAAGGAAAAAAAGAAGAGTAGATGGGTTTGTAATAGTCTTCCAGTGGAAAACTTTATAAGGGATGCTTTGATCTTTTTTGTGTACATGTTATTACTCAAGAAACTGATTCCTGGTGATAGTTCAGTAGCTCAAATATACACAACAACAACACATACTTGGACACTTTTCCTAATTCCAAATCCACTGAAAACATCCATTACCCTAGACATTCATTGACCCAAGATGTAGGTAGGACTCTACAGTTGTAGTCCCTATGTCCAGGCCCTGAGGGTAGTCCCCAGGTTCAGAAAGTCTCTAAAATATTTTTTTATGCTCTACTGTGGCTTGAACTCAAGGCTTACATTAGGCTCATGGCTGGTGCTCCGCCGCTTGAGTGCTCTACCACTTCAAGCTTTTTGCTGGTTAATTGGAGATAAGAGTCTCTTGGATTTGTCTATCTGGGATGATTTTGAAATTTGATCTTCAGATCTCAGACTCCTGAGCAGCTGGCCTATAGGTGTAAGCCGCTAACGCCCTGTTGCAGGGCCTCCCAAATACTGGGCAAGTGATCTACCACTTGAGTCACACTCAAGGCCTTTGGGCTCCTTCTAATTCTTTGCCATTACTATTATGAAATTCCTGGTGGAGACTGAACAGAGGACTCTGATTTTCAATTTGCTCTCATCTTCACAGTGTGGGGCTTGTTTTGATTGCTTGAGAGCCTTACCTGGCAGGGCTCTGTGAGCTCAAAATGCAAGAAATTTGTTTTGTTTTTTCTGGTCTCACTTCACATATGTGTACAGTATTTTCCAGATGCCCCCAGACATTGTCTTTGCAACAGAATGCATGAAGAAACAGCTATGAGGATCTCACTCTCTTCTAGGCTAGACGTCAAAGAGATTTGCAGAAATGAAAAAAAATTATTCTTTTCATTCTAGATATTTTGTTTTTGAAAAGTATAACTTTTTTCATCAAGAATGTTATTTTAGGGGGCCGGGAATGTGGCTCAGTGATAGAATGCTTGCCTCGCATACATGAGGCCCTGGGTTCAATTCCTCAGCACCACATAAACAGAAAAAGACAGAACTGGGCACTGTGGCTCAAGTGGTAGAGCGCTAGCCTTGAACTAAAGAGCTGAGGGACAGTGCTCAGGCCCAGAGTTCAAGCCCCATGACTGACAAAAAAGAAAAAGAATGTTATTTTGGGGCTGGGAATGTGGCTTAGTGGTAGAGTGCTTGCTTAGCACGCATGAAGCCCTGGGTTCGATTCTTCAGTACCCCTAGACAGAAAAAGCCAGAAGTGGTGCTGTGACTCAAGTGGTAGAACACTAGCCTTGAGCAAAAAGAAGCTCAGAGACAGTGCTTAGACCCCGAACTTAAGCCCCAGGACTGGCAAAAATAAATGTTATTTTTCAGGAGTGAGTGGCTCAGACTTGTAATCCTAGCTACTCAGGAAGCTGAGATGTGAGGATCATGGTTTGAAGCCAGCCCAAGTAGAAAAGAGACTATCTTATTAACCAGCAAAAATGATGGTCTGGAGATATGGCTCTAGTGTTAGAGAACCAATAATAAGAAAGAAAAAAAAAAAGCTAGGCCACAGGTCCTAAGTTCAGGCCACGGTACCAGCATAGAAAAAAAAATTATACTAACATGTGATACATTTAAGACAATTTTTTTGAAATCAATTAATACATTACTGTCAAATATTTTCTTCCTTGAATGGGTATGTAGCTAAGTGGTAGAATGTGCGTTTGGCATGTGTGAGGTCCTGGGTTTATCCCCAGCAGCAAATAAACAAAGTTAAATAAATAAATTACTCCATTTTAGTTTCCGATATTGAATATCAGTAGATGCAACCCAGAAAAACCATGTCATATAAGTTTTTTTTAAATGATACACATCAACATGATTCATCAAATAAATACTGAATCTTTGAAAAACTTTTTTCTTTGTGTATGTGTGTGTGTGCATGTGTGTACGTGCACGCATGTGTGTGTTAGTTTTATGGCTTGAACTCAGGGCCTTGTACTCTTGCTTAGCTTTTACTCACTGTTGATAATCTACCACATGAGTCACACTTCTGGCTTTTTGCTGGTAGATCTCAGCCTCCTGGGTAGCTAGGGTTACAGGCATGAACCTCCAGGGTTATAATCAGAGGTAAGATAATAAAGGGATTATTTCTACTAGAGGGGAGAGTACATTGAACAAACATGGTCAAAAGATAGTGGGATTGTTTTTATTCATGTTTGTAAGTATATCAGTGGCTAGTAAGGAATAAAAAAATGTGAGACACAGAAACAACCACACTAGAAAGCACGCAATATTTCCCATGGTCTAACTGAACACATATCATTTGTTCCTGACTTTTCCTGGTTAACAGAGTTTCAGAGCACAGGTTCGCTCCCGGAGCTTTCTAAGACAGCATTGCTGCTGACTTGTTCCTTCCAAGGATTATAGTCTACTTTCTAAGGGAAGTGACAGCATAGCCCACAGAAGGCAGACCGCTGAGGGCCCTTTCATACCTGGGATGTCAGCAGAGCACTCTTTCTTCTTGTCAAGTCCAGTGACACAGGGCTGAAGTCATTTGGAATGGGGAGAGAAAAGGCAAGGGGGGGAAAAAAAGGAAGAAAGATAAGAATAAGAGTTCCAGTGGCAGTCTGTCAGCCTAAAGGCTGAGAAGCCGTCACTATACAAGTCCCATCTTAGGAGGGAAAAGCAGGCCACAAAATAGAGCTTGAACTTACTTCAAGTGAGGTACAGAAGAGTGAAGGCTTCGGATGGGAAGGGGGATGTGGGGGATGGGTATGGCGTGTTCTCATTCTTATGACTCTGACTCACTGAAAATGATCCCTCCCTTCCCTTTTGGGGGCCCCTTTCCTCCACTTTCAGCTCCAAAGTGCTGTTGTAACTTTCTCCCACTTGTCTTTACAAAAATCCATCTTGTGAATGAATGCTAAGGTGCATGGGGGTGATGTTTCACACACGGAGAAGAAACCATGCGAGACCCCGAAACTAAGCCCTTTATACTGAGGGAAAACCTTCCAAGGCAGGACACTTTAAATGTGGGCAAGTAGAATGGGTGTTCTCCAGCAAGGCAGATTTCTAGCTCTTCTCCAACCATTCCTGTGGTTTGGAAAGGGAGTTAGTCATATCCATTCTCTCTCCATCCTTGTTTTTGCTTTCCTTCTGCAAAAGGCTGTGTCCACCTGTGATCCTAGCTACTCAGGCAGCTGAGATATGAGGATTACAGTTCAAAACCAGCCCGGGAAAGCAAGGTCTATGAGTCTCATCTTCAATTAACGACCAAAAAAGCTGAAAAGTGGAGCGGTGGCTCAAGTGGTAGAGTGCTAGCTTTGAGCTAAACAAACGCTCAGGGACAGTGCTTAGGCCCTGAGTTCAAGCCCAAGATTTCACGCTCTCTCTCTCTCTCTCTCTCTCTCTCTCTGTTGTCTGTGTCTGTTATATCCCAGGCACCACGTAGGTACTAAGGATTCCCAAAGTAAATAACATGGTGTCACTCATTGCAGAATTTGTGAGGACAGCCAGACACGCACATGGATGGTTGTTACAGGCTGAGGCAGATACTGCCAGGGGAGGGTATTAGCATGCTGGGCAGCATGCCAGGGTGGGAGGGGCAGCACAGTCATTTGCTCTGGCTGCTGGAGAGAGAAGAGATACTTCTAAGGGAGAAGTGGGAGAATAAGGAGCCCCAGCCTGGAGAGATTAAGTTACATGCCCAGTTTCCCACGAGATCTGTGGGAATCCCCACAACCCCAGGCAGGTCTTTGGGAGTCGGGGTAGGTGAGAGGAGAGGGAAGAATGTGACCCCAATGGAGCCCTGTCAAGGATCCACATTCCTTTCCTCATACCAGGAAACAGAAAGGAGGTAAATGTTTACAGACCCGGAGAAAAGTAAAGGGCCATTCTTCACATTCCTGTCCCAAGTCTATGTATCTTGGCCTGCAGGGAACACCTGCCCTGAGCCGAGAATGACATCAGAGCCTTGGGTCTCCGCAGATCTGCTCAGGATGGAGTCATTGTGGAGGATTCCCCGGTAACAACTCAATTTCTGCACATGCTGTGCATTGTAGAGCTTCCGGCCTCTTCCTTGAAGAAGCCCTTTTGGCTTTCTGCTAACAAATGACCTGACTCAGGTCTTTCCTGCTTTCCTTCCTTCCACTGCCTCCATCAGAGGGGCAGAAGAGCAGACTGCTGACCCTAGGCAGGTTTCCTGCAAAGTGGGGAGGGGAACCCAGCTCCTGGACCAGCAGAAGCAGCAGCAGTGAACCTCTTTCTAGGCCAAATGCATGGGACAGAGGAGTTTGGTCCTAACTTTCAGTCTTTCTCTACCTGCCTGATGCTGGCTGGCAGCTTAGTCTTCTACGGACAGCTGGGCCCAAGGAAAGCAACCACCACCCCACAAAAATGTCCAGAATCAATCTGCTGAGAATTTGCAGTAGGGCCAACAGGAACCCATTCAGCCAGCAAATCTAAATTGAACAGTGATTAAGTCATTCAACTGCCTGGCCTAAACTTCCAGGACTACAGCTGGGTCTGGTTTTTGTTTAGGGACGGTTCTCAGACCCTGTCTTTGGAGGGTATTCAACCTGCCTAGTCTCCTTGACTAGGTTAAGCTCCAAGACCAGGGAGACAAAATGTCTGAGTTTCAGCCTCTGCTCTGACACTTACTGTGTGACTTTGGGAAGAGGAAATTAACTCTCTGGGCCTCTATTTCTGTATCTGTGAATTGGGAATAAAAACACAGAAGTAGAATTGGCCTTATATTGTTGTTTCAAGATATTTGGAAAACTAAATGAGTTTGTATTGGTTATGTTCTTAGAACTATGCATGACGATTTTTTTTTCAGTAAGAAAGACGAAATCCAGAACCTCTGTATGCTCATGCTAGGCTAGCATGCTTCCACTTGAGCCACATCCCCAGTCTTTGTGTGTATATTTTTGCTTTTGAGATAGAATACTATACTAACTTTGCCTGGGCTAGTCTCAGATTCGGATTTTCCTGTCTCTGCTTCCCACGTAGTTGGAATGACAGGCATGCACTACTGTGCCTAAGCTCATAGTATATCTAATTTTTCAGCCCTGCATGCTACTTGCTCATGTAGCAAGTCCTTTTCTCATGTATCTGCCATTGGACAGAAGGGAGAGATTTCATAAAGCAATGAACAGCAGATGTTTGGGGATTAGATTGCTTCAGTTTAAATCCTGACTTGCTTAAGTAGAAGTTACATTACGTAATATCTCTGCTTCTTAGTTTCCTCATCTATCAAATAGATGTTAATTGTGTCTGTTTCTGAGGTTGGCTGTGGAAAAGAGCTCTGTAAAGTTTTCAGGGTAGTGCCTGGCACTTTGTAATCCCTTTTTCAATCCATTGCCATTATCAGGTCACATATACAATGGTTTTGATTACAAAACCTGCAACTGGAAGAAGTTGATATGCTGAGGCCGTGTGGCCATAGCCTCCTGCTCATTACCACAAAGCCTGGTGCTTCTTTGAGTATCAAAGAGCTCAGCCATCCTGTGTTAGAGGCCTGGCTTTTCTTGCTAGAGGTGTGAACCCAATTGGGTGAGTTAATGTGTCCAATTTGTTTCCTCCTTTCGTTCCTCTTTTTGGCTCTGCTTTCTCCCTTTAGAGTGAAATTACTGAGTGCCTCCTGGGTAGGCAAGGCACTGTGTTAGGCTCCAGCTATTCCTCAGTGGATGGTTTCACACTACATATATCACAGCCAGCCAGTTAGGATTCACCAGGCTACTGTCAGGAGCAGGAGACAATGCACATCCAGTAAGTAATAGCTGCCTGCTGGGTATAGGAGCCCATGCTTATAATCACTGCTCCTTGGGCAATAGGCATAGGAGGATTAAAGTCTGAGGCAGGCCTGGGCAAGAGCCAGAGACTGTATCTGAAAAATAAAGCAAAGAAAGGCTGGTGGACACGGCTAGCAAGTGTGAAGCTCTGAGTTGGAATGCCAGTACTTCCAAAATAAATAAATAAAATACAATCTGATCATGCTAACTTGCTCTCAGACATCCTTGAATTGCATCTCCATTAGGTCTCATCATGGCTTCTCAGGAAGGCTGGCTCTTAAAAGGAGGCACTCAGGCAGGGCACAGAGAAGATTGTTCAAGGTCACTCGATCTGTTCCTGCACTAGAGAGTGAAGCAGATATATATATATATATATATATATATATATATATATATATATATAATATTCTTTTCTCTGTAACTTTGGGATACTATCAGCAGACTAGTCAGCCAGGAAATTAAAAATCAGAGAGCAGAGTCTATAGAGCACACTCAATTAAGATCTCCCCTTGATCTCACATAGTTCTGGCCCGTCCAGAGCAAGTTTGACTGACATAGAATTCTTTTGTCTAAAACATTACCTAAGCTGCCTTCTGCAGAGCACCATTTCTTTAAGCTGCTAACTAAAAGAAATCATTGAATACTTTTTTTTTTTCTACAGACCGCTTCCAAGGTCTTATTGCAAATGATAGTTGTATGTGTGGTATCTTGCTGAAAATTATTGGGGTAGGGTCTTCGTTCTAGTATATTAGTATACTAGCAATCTCCTGCAGTATATGACCTCTTCTTGGAGATGCCCATCTAGCAGAACTAGGTAGACTTGCTTGAGACATGCCATGTGTAAAACCGGGACTCGAGTAATGTGAGGATGATACCTAAGAGAAGAAATGGAGTTTGATATTGAGTGATGGATGGACTAGTCTGAGTTCTTGTCTGATCAGCACTGTGCCAGTTCATGTGAGAGAAATAACAGAGCTCTTTGGGAAGGGAGGCCAATGCACTAATATGGCATGGCTCACCTTCGACAGGCCAACACTGGCAGGTGCACTTGCTCTCTGAGAAGTTTCTGAATTTTCCTTACTTCCCACATTGAGCAGAAACGTTCCCTGCAGTAGATGAGAATCCTTTCCCAAACAGGTCTGCAACTTTTTCTTCCTAAATAGGAAGGTCAAGATGACTGAAGTTGGGATGAAGGGCTGGAAATAAAAGCATATAATTTCTGGTTGTTTCTACCTCTGATGAGCTGTGTGACCTTGAGAAAAGACTTACTCATTTCTTTCAACCTTTTCTGTAAAATGAGATAACTGTGGCACCCATTTCACAGCACTGTTGGGAGAGTGAGTGAGGCTTTACTTAAAAAGCCCTGTTGGCTGGGCCCTGGTGGCTCATGCCTGTAATCCTAGCTACTCAGGAAGCTGAGATCTAAGGATCATGGTTCAAAGCCAGCCCAGGCAGGAAAGTCCATGAGACTCTGATATCCAATAAACCACCAGAAAACCGGAAGTTGCACTGTGGCTCAAGTGGTAGAACACTAGCCTGGAACTGAATTGCCCAGGGGACAATGCCCAGGCCCAGAGTTCAAGCCCCATGACTGACCAAACAACAACAACAACAACAAACCCTGCTGCCCATCCTGTGTCAACACATTATCTGTCTGAGATTAACATTATCCGTCATTTTATGTTGATTTTATGTGTATGTGTGTGTGAGAAAAAATAGACATGGAGAAAAAGTGAGAGCAAAAGAGATGTGTGTGAGGGGCTGAGAGAGTGCTTGCCTTGTATGCATGAGGCCCTGGGTTCAATTCCTCAGCACCACATAAGCAGAAAAAACTGGAAGTGGTGCTCTGGCTCAAGTGGTAGAGCACTAGCCTTGAGCTGAAGAGCTGAGGGACAGTGCCCAGGCCCAGAGTTCAGGCACCCTGACTGGCAAAAAAAATAAATAAATAAAAAATAAAAAAAGATGTATGTGAGAGAGAAGAGAGGTTAAGGAAGAAGACAGACAGACAGATCTTCAATGTCTCCGATGTGAATCCTATTTGCAAAGCAAAATTTAGATTGAAGTGGAAAATGAATGCATTTCCTGCCAATGGCATCTCTTTCTTCCACCTAAAAAGATAATTTATACATGTGATTCTAGGCACTTTAGAAATCAATATTAAGCCAGGCGCTAGTGGCTCATACCTGTAATCCTAGCTACTCAAAAGGCTGAGATCTGAGGATCGTGGTTCAAAGCCAACCCCGGGCAGGAAAGTCTGTGAGACTCATCTCCAATAAACCACCAGAAAACTGGAAGTGGCACTGTGGCTCAAGCGGAAGAGCGCTCGCCTTGAGCTGAAGAGCTGAGAGACAGCGCCCAAGCCCAGAGTTCAAGCCCTACGAACGACAAAAAAAAAAAAAAACACAAAAAAACAATATTATTGATGATATATTTGTTAGTGTCTACATTGTCCATCTGTGGAGAATTTACTTAGCACAAACTAACATCCCAAAGCTTACTTTGCATGTGATGCACCTTGTCTGTGCGTCAGGATACCCAGGATGCTAAATTATTAGATAGAGTGTTATGTAGAGGGCTTTAAATCCAAGGAAAGAGGCCCAGACTTGGAGGGATTTTTTTGAGCAAGTGTCTGACCACAGCCTAGATAAATTATCCTGCCTAGAAGTTTTTCCCAGTGGAGCTAAAGTTTTCCTTTCGGTTTTCCTCTCCTCTTCCTTCCTTCTCTTCTCCCCTCCCCGCTCACAGGAATGAGTAAACATACACCACAGGCTTGTTTATTACATTTGTCTTTCTAAATAGGTAATGCTGATTATTACATGGTCAATATCTGTGCTATGTTTATGTGAGTATACTAATTTAAATTTGATCTATTTTGGAAGAGGGGATGGAATGAATGCCAAGTCTTCCTTCCAAGATTATCATTTTATTTCCATCAGCATGGGCCGCTTAGTGCAGTCTCCTTTATATTCATTACTATGCAATTTTACAATACATGTTAGAGTATAAAGAAAGGCTAAAACACATGTCAACCAAGAACTGAGATTGTTTATCTGGCAAAGCAAATATGGGCAATAAACACTCAAGGATTTTGTTGTTGTTATTTTGAATGCTATACCTAATTATTGTTCCTTTGTTGTTACCTAAAAAATTCATTACTGAGTGCCAACTGCCATACCAAACCTCTCACAAGCCCCATTCAATTCTCACAAAATCCCTAAAAAAAAAGGCAGTGTTTGCAACCAAGATTCTAAGGGCTCCAGTTCATGAAGGAACTATACAGAGATGGTACACCCTGGTCTCGGTCTAAGAGAATGATGGGTAAGAATATCTGGGTTTCAGCCGGGTACTGGTGGCTCACGCCTGTAATCCTAGCTACTTAGGAGGCTGAGATCTGAGGATCACAGTTCAAAGCCAACCCAGGCAGGAAAATCTGAGAGATGGGGCTGGGAAGGTGGCTCAGTGGTAGAGTGCTTGCTTGCCTTGCATGCCTGAGGCCCTGGGTTCGATTCCTCAGCACCACATAAGCAAATAGAAAAAAGCCAGAAGTGGCGCTGTGGCTCAAGTGGAATAGCACTAGCCTTGAGCTGAAGAGCTGAGGGATAGCACCCAGACCCAGAGTTCAGACCCACAACCGGACCCCCCCCCCAAAAAAAGGAAAATCTGGGAGACTCTTATCTCCAATTAACCACCAGAAAACTGAAAGTGGCACTGTGGCTCAAGTGATAGAGCACTGGCCTTGAGCTGAAGAGCTCAGGGCCAGTGCCCAAGACCAGAGTTCAAGCCCCATGACCAAAACAAAAAGATATCTGGGTTTCAAAAGCCACTTGTATCCTGCACTCCACGATCTCAAATAAAGCAGACCTCTCACAGGCACGGGGCCACATCAGGCTTCATGGTGTCACTGGGTGCAGGTCAAGATTTGTGACATTTTTCTTTAAAAGTAGGAGCATTTCACATAGAATCCTTGACTTGAATCACAGAAGAATAATTTCTGGACAAGTCACTATGGTAAGAAAACTTGGTGGAGCTTTATTGGCTGAATAAACAAGCAGGCAGGCAGACAAAAAGCAGACAGACAAGCAGAGAGGAAAAGGAACACTCTAACAGAAGGTGGGTGCTCTGAAAGAGAGAGAGACACACACAGCTCTTTGGCTGCCAGGGAGTATTTATAGGGTAAAGGCAGGGGGTCTGACTTCAAAGTTATTTGAAGATGGTTATTTTATCTTTGCTTTCATCACTCCTGGTGTTACACTATCTGAGTTTCTAGACATGTTTTTTTGTTCCAGGTAAGAATGCATCCTGCCATAAAACAGGTGCTTATCCTTGAGATAAGGAAGACGTCCTGTTGTCTCTCTTAAAAGCATAGATAGTGCTTCTAAGTTTTTAAATACCTAGTTTCTGAATTGCCTTTACCAGGCCTCATTTTCCCCTAAAATGACTTCTGGTTCCTTAATCTTTTTTCCCCCCCCAGACATTAAAACTTTAACGAATGGCTAAACAATGTGATTCAAAATTGGTTCAAGATCAGCCTGTGCACAATATTTAGTTTCTAGCAAACATTTACCATACCTCATTTTTCTTAGTCCATCCTACATCAATGGGAGCTGGAACCAGGAATGAATCTGTCTCTTAACTCTGTGTATGCACACCTGCATGTATGACTTCTGTCTGTGGGAGTTTTGCTATCTGAAAATTCCTTCATTCTGTCAACAATGGCAGTGTAGGCTCCCATGTGACAAGGAGCTTGTGATACTGATGACAACCTCAGCAGGACTGAAGAGGGTTAAATGAAGAAAAGAAGAAAAATGAGAGACAATGAACATGGCTGATTGTTTCTTCAGTTTTCCACTCTATGTACACTTGCTCCAAACCTAACTAAGCATCACCATCTACTCTGTGTGTGTGAGTGTGTATGTGCGTGCGGGTGCACACATCTGCATATGCCAGTACTAGTACTTGAACTCACAGCTGCCTGTAATCCTTATTAAGGTCAAGAATTCACTTTTTCACTCAAAGGCAGTACTCTATGGTTTCTCTTTGGCATATCCAAATTGCCAGCATCGTTGCTTTGGTGTTTTGGTATAGAGTATGACATACTGATAAAGAGATGGTTTATGTACTAAGTGAGAGAGAGCAAGACAAGTCCAGATTTCACCGTGTTACTTAGAATGGCATGTGCAATTTCACATTTATGAACTGTTTGTTTCTCGGGTCTTCCATTTAATATTTTGGGGCCATGGTTGACTGCTGACAATTGTAACCATGGAAAGAGCATGAATAAGTGGGGAGCTCTGAACTTTCTACTTGAACGAGTCAGCTTTCTCTCACTATAACACATGCCTGAGTAATCAACTTATAGCAGTTAAGTTACAACTGGTTTGTTTTGGCCCAATGTTTCATTGGTAAGCCTGCTGTTCAAGAACCTGGGGCTAGGCAGTGTCTCTTGGAGAGTGAACATAGAGGGAGCCAACCACTAAGAAAAAGAGAAAGAACAAGAGACTGCTATCCTTCAGTCTCCTTTGAGAATACTTCCTGAATGACTAAAAGAACTTCCACTAGACCCAACCTTTTTCTTTTCTTTTTTCTGTTTTATCCAGTTCTGGTGCTTGAACTCAGGACTCAAGGCCTGGGGCACTGTCCCTCTGCTTGAGGCTAGTGCTCCATTACTTGAACCAAGCTCCACTTTTACCTTTTTGGTGGTAGTTAATTGGAAATAAGAGTTGCATGGACTTTCCAGCCCAGGCTGACTTTGAACTTCAATCCTCAGATCTCAGCCTCCTCAGGAGAGCCAGCATGATTGGCTAAACCCAATCTTTTAAGGGTCCCAATGCTTCTCATTAACACAACACTGGGACCAAGAACCTTTGGTCACTCATGATCCAAACTATAGTAGTGTCTTCCCATGGTACCCACATTCCACCTCACACATGATCCTATTTGACCAGACCTTGATCTCTTTCTTGGACCTTATCTCTCCATTTGTTTGGTAAGCTTTGACCATATGAATCCCCCTCCCCCATTTTTTTGTGGATCATGGGGCTTGAACTCAGGGCCTGGATGGTATCCCTGAGCTCTTTTGCTCAACACTCACTCTACCACTTTGAGCCACAGCTTCACTTCCAGTTTGTGAGTGGTTAATTGGAGATATGAATCTCACGGGACTTTCCTGCCTGGGCTGACTTTGAACCGAGATCATTAGATCTCAGTCTCCTGAAGAGCTAGGATTACAGGCCTGAGCCACCAGTGCCCAGTTCATATGAACTTTCTTCTCTTTCTAACTTGCCAAGCTTCTGTCCAAGTCAGGGTCTTCTCTTCTGTTTCTGTGGGTGCTTCTTCTCATCATTCAGGTTTCGCTGTAGAGTTAACCTCTTTTAAAGACTATGATTGAGGGCCCTTGATAAAGCACTTTACTTCTTCCTTCCAGCCCTCTTGTCCCATTTCATCCTCTTCCTGGCAATACCAGTACTTGAAGTGATCTCCTTTATGGATTTTTTTCTTGTTTGCTGTTTGTCCTATACTGCTTGATAGTAAACACACTATCTTTCTCATTCTTGTAGTTCTTAGCATAAGTCAGTGGCCAGCCAATACTATGGCAATATTTCTAGCTGATTTAGAATGTTGGAAAGGAATCATTAAAATCCACATTATCCAAGATAATCCATGATTATCTAACATTATTTGTGTTGGACTTCCAAATTTCTTTTTGCTTTAAAGTTTGCTTATTCAAGTTAGTCTGAAAATATATTCAGATTTAATTAATCACCAGCCCCTTTAGATTAAAGAGCAGAAAAATCCTTAATACTAAAAGACAAAAGATAATAAAATCAACAGTCTATCAATACCCCATTGTTATCAAGAAAAGGATGACAAGGACTAAAATAGTTTTCTGTTTATGTCACCTAAATTCTTCCCCCAAACCACCTTCAAGGTACTCCACCAGTTGGATATTGAAAGGAGGGCAGAAGGAGGTGGAGTTTTTCTCATCTGTGTGCTAAATCTTCTCACTGTACCAAAGGTCACTGGTTTTACACCCTGGTGTTAGATCAGATGCTGAGCACATTTCTCAAATGGTCCTGTTTTTATGGCCATTAAAGTCTTGTGAGTGTATATTGCGTGCTTATGCAAGTTCTATATCTAGATCAGTGTTTATCATGTATCATGAGTAACATTATTTTATGACTAGAAATCTGAGGACCTAAAACACTGGGTTTCAATGTATGCATTCCTTGGAGAGCTACCTGTGCTCCTTGCAAGGTCTTACCAGGCATTAGCAAAAGACCTTGGGTTTTCAGTGTCGCTTCTTTCATCTATTAAAAGAAGAAACAGTATGGAAGGATAGGCTGCCTTTCTTCCCGGGAATACTTTGATGACATGGTATGATACATCAGAAATATTCAGGTATATTGGAATGCATTTTTTTCCTTTCTTTTCTCCTCTCTCTCTTCTTTCTTTCTCTCTCTTCTCTTCCTTCCATCTTTTTCTTCTTTCTTTTTTTTATTTAGAGAATACTTCATTTGTTTCTGTAGTCAAACCCATGGAGAAAAGACCTTACATACAGTGTGTTTACCCTTGTACAAATGGAATAAAACAAGTTTAACGATTCTAGACCAATATGGCTATTCTATACAATGCAATTCAACATGGTAAACCAGGATACTTTTTCCGAAGTTGATAGCACAGCTAAAGTTTCCAAAACTTCAAATTATCTTCCTTCCTTCCTTCCTTCCTTCCTTCCTTCCTTCTTTCCTCCCTCCCTTCCTTCCTTCCTCCCTCCCTCCCTCCTTCCCTCCCTCTCTTCCTTCCTTCCTTCCTTTTCTTTTTGTCTTTGTGTCCATAACAGGGCTAGAACTTAGGGCCTGGGAATTGTTCTTTAGTGTTTTCAGTCAAGGCTGGTGCCCTACCACTTGAGCTATACCTCTACTTCTGGGGAGTGGTTAATTGGAGATAAAGACTATTCCTGCCTAGGCTGACTTGAAACTATGATCCTCATGTCTCAGTCCCCTGAGTAGCTAAGATTACCGATGTGGTTTTAATTGTAATTAGACATTGAATGCTAGGATTCTGCAAGTCAGAGATGGAAGTAGTTAACAGACCAAAAGAAAGATATAGGACTGGTATCACAGTCCCTATTCTGTTCTTTCTTGCTGGGTACTACTTCTAACCTTTCATGAATCTGGACTGGTGGAGATGAGGAATGGGGATGGCTGGGCAGATATAGTCATGGAAACAAAGGATGAGTAGAACAGGCCTCAGGGCAGGCAGGAACTGGAAAGTGCCTTTGACTTCTGGGCCAGCCTAAGGAAGGGTTTCTGCTTCTGACCACTTGCCTCCTAGTCTCTCTGGTGGCTTCCTTTACCTCAATGAAATGCTCAAACTGTACTGCTTCAACCCAAGTTTTGCTTGAAAAAAAAAATAGATGCACTTGCTAGAGGAAGAAAGGATTTTCACAGGTGTCATGCTGTGGCATAATTCCTGAACTTGCTCATAGCTCGTTCCCCTCCGAACACGGATTAGGATCAGCACTCAGGTCTCTAGCCACACCACTAGTGTCAGGCAAGGAAATGGTGGAGCAGGCCAGGAGCAAGAGGAGCAGGGAGTGGCTGTGATCACAGCAAGCTGGAAACTGTGTTCTCTCTAAAACAGAGGACAGTGTACAGAGTTAGCCTATTATTGGCCTGCAGCAAGAACAATGCCAAGACTTCCAGACTTTTATAAGGCAAGCTAACAGTCCATATTTTTTACATAAACTTTTCTGATTTTTTTTTTTGTCGGTCATGGGGCTTAAACTCAGCCTGGGCGCTGTCCCTGTGCTCTACAGCTCAAGACTAGTGCTCTACCACTTGAGCCACAGGGCCACTTCTGGTTTTTGAGTGGTTAATTGTAGAGAGGAGTCTTATGGACTTTTCTTCCCTGGTCTGGCTTTGAACTGTGATCCTCAGATCTGTCTCCTGAGTAGTTAGGATTACAGGTGTGAGCCACCGGCACCCAGCTTTTCTGATTTTTTAATATTGACAAGTCACTCAGAGAATAGCAACACCATGAGGTAACAAGTAAAAATATGATAATAAATATAGTGAATGTAAAGGTCAATAGGAAGTCAGCCTGAAATTTCTTCCTTTTTTTGTTTTTATCAGATGTGGGGCTTGAACTCTAGGCCTGGGCACTGTGCTCAAGGCTAGCCTGCAGTTTCTAGAATCTAGAGTTCATATAAAAAAATCATGACCTATATAAAAAAATCATTTGTCCTATGAACTTGCCGTGTGTGTGTGTGTGTGTGTGTGTGTGTGTGTGTGTGTGTGTGTTCACATTCTGGAAATAGAACCTGATTTATCCAGTGTACCTTTTAGGGACAGAGTTTTGTCAGAGGACAAACCTGTGCATTGGCTGAACCTAGGTAAGATACTTATCTTTAGTTCTAAAAGAGCAGCCAGATTCTTTTTTTTTAATTTTTTTATTGTGAAAATACTGTACAGAGGGGTTACAATTACATGGGCAAGATAATGAGTACATTTCTTATCAAGCATTGTAGCCTCCTCCTTGTTTCTCCTTCCCATCCCATCCCCCCATCCTTCCCACCCAACCCTCCTCCCTCCCCCCACCAAAGTTGTAAAGTTCATTTTCGACATAACAACTTGTATGTCTCATTGTTGCAATGGGTCCACCTGTATTCCTATTTAAACCATTTGTTTTTCCCTTCCCCTCCACAAATTATAACAACATCAAATACAGTGTAGATGAATGGATCAAGAAAATGTGGTCTATATACACAATGGAATTCTATGCCTCCATCAGAAAGAATGACATTGCCCCATTTGTTAGGAAATGGAAAGACTAGGAAAAAATTATATTAAGTGAAGTAAGCCAGGCCCAAAGAAACATAGGTCCCATGGTTTCCCTTATTTGCAATAACTAGTATATGTCTGAGTCAAGCAGAAAAGGTCAGTTAAGTTGATGTTAGGGAAATGAATCCTAAGATATGTATTCAAATGTTTTTTTCTTTCATGTGATTGTTTCTAACACATTTATAAGATTATTTCTTTATTGCTTTGTATGTCCTTCCCCCACGGTATAACCCCTGCTTTCAGCCAGATTCCTAACTGCACTTTAACTCGCATTTCAGAGGCTGAACATGGCAAACTGTCATTGAGGTATCTAGAATCTAGGTACCTAGAATCCTTTCTAAATGTGAATGTTCAAACAGAATTATCTGTATAGGTTTCTCATAATGGGATTGTTTCAAGTATAATATTAACTTCTTTTAAGTATAAGATTCTTAACAAGTATAATATATTGGCTCTGATTTGCACCACAACATTAGCTTTTCATTTTATGAACATTCTGTTTGCGAAATTATCAGCTCTTTAGGGCTGGGCATGGTGAAGGTAGAGGTAGAGGTAAGAGGATCCCCATCTGTCTGAGACTGGTTGGGCAAAGTTAGTATAAGACCTTATGTGAAAAACAAACCAAAAGCAAAGGACTGAGGGTGTGGCTCAACTGGTAGATGTTGATGTGAGGCTCTGAGTTCAATCCCCAGTACAGAAAAATGGTGGGGGTTAGAAAAACATTTTAAACATCTTTAAACTTCCTTTCCAGTCTTTTAATACCTTTTGTGGCATCTGCAAGAGCTGGCATCTGCCTGCATTGTGACTACTTCCCAGGGATTGCAATCCTTTTAAGGGAGCCTCTTTCATCTTTGGACTAACCTGGTGATTAATGTTTTTTTTTTCATATTGCACAATGCCCTGTTCACTAAAGACAGTCAATATAGAATAAATTGGATAGATGCATTTATTCATGGATTCATTTATTCGTGTTATGTGCCTGGCACTGGTCTAGGAGTATCAGTAAACCCACAGAATTCATGCCTGGTTGAAGCAGATGGTTGTAGCCTAGGAGTGATAAGAAGAGAGACACTGAATTTAGGCAAGAAAATGTAATTTGGCCTGGGAAGGCGGCTCAGTGGTAGAGTGCTTGCCTTGTATGCATGAGGCCCTGGGTTCGATTCCTCAGCACCATATAAGCAGAAAAAGCTTCTGGTGCTGTAGCTCAAGTGGTAGAGCCCTAGCATTGAGCTGAAGAGCTGAGGGACAGCGCCCAGGCCCAGAGTTCAGGCCATGAGTGACAAAAAGAAAGAAAAGAAAAAAAAGAGAAAGTAGGATAGCATGAGGGTATTGGGATTGATTACAACTTGAATCAATTAAATAACATTTATTTAACTCATCTATTTCATTTTCCTTTTTGTTGGTCGTGGGACTTGAACTCTTGGCACTGTCCTTGAGCTCTTCAGTTTAAGGCTGAGCTACAACCCCACTTCCAGTTTCCTGGTGGTTAATTGGAGATAAGAGTCTCACAGACTTCCCTGCTCAGGCTGTCTCTGAACAGTGACTCTCAGATCTCAGCCTCCCTAATAGCTCGCATTAGAGGCATGAGCCACCAGTGCCAGGCTATCTAGTCTATTTCTCTAGTTGGAGTTTCATTGTATAGCCCAAACCAGCTTGGAACTTTGTACTCTCCTGCCTCTCCCTTTCTGGTGCTGGGATTACAGGCTGACAGAGCAGAACAGGCCTGGTGACAGACTTGAAGGAGAGGAAGATTAACAATGGGGGAAGGGACATTCTCAAACTCAGAGTTTTAGCAGCCAAATGGAACTAGCTCCTCTCAGCCTTTCCAGACCCCAGGGGAAACAACAGTAATAGTAGTAGTAACTTCAATCCCAGCTGGGGATCTATGCACTTCCACCCTTAATTCTTGCAGTCCTCATTAGCTTGGTAAGTGATAACTATTACTTTTGCCAAGAGTAAACTGAGGCACAAAGAAGTTTAACTGATAATATCCTGAGGCCAGGAGAAAGTCCAAGGTGGTGATTGTGAACTTTGCCTAAGGCTACAGGCTTTAGCTCACAGGACTTCCCTTAAATTGAGTCCCTGCTCCCAAGCATCCTTCCTCAGTCTCTCCCAAGCCTGCTAGGTGATTCCTTGGATGAGACCTAAAGTCTTTTTTATCATCCATCCCTTCTTTTCCAAATGTTTTAGCTATAAACT
Source organism: Dipodomys ordii (assembly GCF_000151885.1). Taxonomy (NCBI): domain Eukaryota; kingdom Metazoa; phylum Chordata; class Mammalia; order Rodentia; family Heteromyidae; genus Dipodomys; species Dipodomys ordii. The sequence goes on from NW_012267262.1 coordinate 13,787,671, forward strand.
CTAACACAAAAGTTTTATAAGGTCACAGAGACAAAAAGACCAAAAATCAACTTAGGCTGACAGACTGACAGACAAAAGGAGAAAGAAAGAAGAGAAAGAAAAAGAGAAAGGAAGAAAGATGAAGGAAGACAGAAAGAAAAAGGAAGAAAAAGGAAGGAAGGAAGGAAAGAAAGCAAGACATCATTTTCTTCAGCAAATGTCACTGTGGTTTCAGAGCTAAGTGTGACACGAGATGGGCAGCATTTGAAAAGTATTTCCTGCTCAACCATAGGGTGAAGTTATGCAAGCCAGGGAGTGTACCGAAAACAGCTGCAGCGAATTCTTAACACCTGCCAGAAAAAGAAAAAAAACGTTTTGAAAAGGATTTGCTATTGTTTTTAAACATTTTTCAGCTCAGTTAACTTTTCTATGGTGTTTCAGCCCACCTCCACGCGCGACCCCCAACCCAGGAGCCCTCCGACTCATCAAACCTGCAGCTGGAAAGAATTTGGGACCTTTAAAAGAATGTTGCAAATCAAAGGAGAGACTTGTCACATATTTTCATTAATGCACTTAAAAACAACTGGTGGGATCGCTCTGTGAACCTTTCCTGTAAAAAAAAAAACACAACACAAAACACAAACACCACCACCAAACTGTGCTGTCCAGTCGGCTCCTTTACACAGGACCCCCAAACCAACTCTTGGCAGAATTTCCCATCGTGGGGTACGGGTGGGAGGCAGATCTCCTCTTTTGAGTGAGAGGAACACAAGGCTCTCTTGACCTGCGCCTTCCTCCTCTGCTTTCAAGTCAAAGAGCTTGGATTTCCTGAAATTGTGGAACTGGATGCACGCGATGCACCCCCCCCTTTCCCTTCTCCCCCTTTTCTCCAGAAGGGTGAGACTAGCAGAGGGGAGGAGCAGTGGGATGCGGTGGGCCCGGGCAGTTGGAGAGAGACTAAAGCGATGTGCACCAGACAGGAAAAGTGGGAGGAGGAGGGAGGGGGAAGAGAAGGAGGAGGTGGAAGAAGAGGAGGAGGAGGAGGATCGCGGCGTAGAGAAGGAGGAGGAGGAGGTGGTGGTGGAGGAAGAGGAGGAGGAGGCGGCCGTAAACCGCGAGAAGAGGAGGGGGGAGGTAAGAAGTGTCACCAGCCGGACTGCGGGCGCTCCGCGCGCGGGGACAGCGGGAGCGCAACCCAGGCTGGACGCCTGGCTGGAGGGCAGACTTGAAACGGGGATCGGGAGAGAAGAAGCGAGGAAGGAAAACCACCCCAGGTCGCGTGTCTCTTGCAGCGAGCAAACTTCTCTTCAGAACACCAGGAACTTTTTTTTTTCTGCGCGCGCAGTCTGACACCCAGGAGAGCGACGGGTGCGAACGGGCTTCGGTGACCCATGCCCGGGACCCCAAAGGGGTGAGTTGGGGGCTAAGTCCCAGCAGGAGACCGTATAGGTTCAGCCGTGGCCCAGGTTCGAGAAGGAAATTTCCTAGGCAACGATCCGGCGGGACCCAGGGTGGAGCGAACAGCCGGGCTGGGGACCCCACATGGTTCAGAATCCCCCCCCCCCACTTCCCCGATCAGATGTTGCAGGCGGGTTTAGGGGGTAGCAGACTCAATGATCATCAACTTGGGGAGCAGGCCACATTCAGAGTCAGCCTTGGTGGGGGGGCAGGGGTGTGTGTGTGTGAGATTTGGGGGTGGCCGCCAATGGTGGGACCCCCCCCCCACCAGCCAGAGGATCGAAAAAGAAAGTTTGCCTGCCTGTTAGTCTCGTTCTCTCTCTCGGCCCCAGGAGGCAAATCTCTGCAGGGCTGCGCTCGCTCCGGGGCGTGCAGTCTTCCCTCCCCCCCCCACCGTCGCGCCCCCTCCCCACTTTCCCGCGTCCCCCCCCCCTCGCCCCCGCACCTAGAGGAGGCGTGGGAGAGGAGGGCGGGGAAGGCCACCGCTGGGTCCTGCGCGCGCGCCGCTGGACGCACGCAGCCTTGGCCGACTGGGCGGGCCCGGGCGCTGCCCGGCCGGAGCCCCCGGCGTTGGAGGGGCGGCGGGAAGGCCCGGGACAGCCCGCGGCCGCGGCTCGGTGTCGCCTTTCCGCTTCATCTTTTCGCGCGCGCCCCGGCCTTTGGCCAGAGGGCTTTTCCATCGCGCGCCTACTTAACCGTGCGCGCACCTCCTGCTTGTGCGCGCTGGGGGGCGCTCTGGAACTCCGGTCCCGAGGCCCGGACCCCCTCCCCTCCCCGTCCCCCACCACACACACACTTTCCCAACCTTTTCTAGGGAGTGGACTGCAGTCCGTCCCATCGCTCGGTGTACTGCTCCGGGGGTGCCTCCTTGATTGCCAGCCCGCTCCCCGCCCCCCCCCCCCCACACACACCCCGTCCTACCCCGTTTCCCCGGCCCGTGATCCCATGCTCCTCCCCCTCCTCCCCACCCGTGGCCCGAGAGCCCGTGTTTTGTTTGTCAGCAGTAAGGCGGCGAATATTTATAGCCGCCCGCTCCAATCCTGTGGTGCGTAAGGTTTCAATTAACAGAACGGCGCGCCGCGCCGCACAAGATGCAAGCTGGGTTCCCGCAGGCCGGGGCTCAGACGCACGTTAGTTGCTCCGGGGTGGGAACCCACGGCAAAAGCACTGGAGCCGTAGCCCGGCCATCCCTCCCCGAGGCCGAGTTCTGACCTATTGCCAACGCAGTACGTGCGTATTCAAATACATAGTCATGAGCAATCCGGGGACGGCCAGGGTTCCAGCCGCTTCCTCCCCCAGCAACCCCTTCAAGTGAACCTCCGGGAGCTCCCCTCTTGACCTCCCTTAGGGGATCCGGGGATCCTGACCACCGAGAAAGGCTTGCCGTCATGACATTTTATTGCCCTACATACTGCAAAATGTCACAGTGCTGAGCTCTGGTAAATCGCTCTGAACGTGGAAGGCGTGGATACTGAGAACAAGAAGCAGCAAGTCGTTCAGGAGGGGAAATGGAGCTTGCAGAAGCCAAGCCACATTTTGAGTCAACTCTGGTTGAAGTTGCCCGTCCAGCTGCAGCAAGGATGTTAGTCCATCCCGTGGAACTTGGCAGGTCAGCTTCTCTGCTTGCAGCCCGGAGCCGGAGCCTTAGACTCTCCATCAAGGGCCTGGCGAACAGTGGGCGCTGCAGATAGGGTTGTGACATTTGGTCAGTTCACAAAAAGGCCTTTGGTTTCCCATCCCCAGCCATTGTTATTTTAGCGTCTTATTGATGCTAGTACTATTAATCCGTAAAGGAAGCAAGGCAGTAGCTAGTTTAGTCTTAGTCTAACCTGTTTCTTAAGAGTAGGATCTCATTTCTTTCAGGAGCAGAAGACCATGGGTGTATATATTTATTTCCGTGGATGTGATTCCTATTGAACATTACAAAAATGTTAAAGTTTATCTTACATAAGATGTTACACTTTGAACTAAGAGCTTGATGGGTACTGAAAACAGGGGTGTGGGTGCTCCCTTCTACCTTGAGAATGTAAGCAGTCTGTAAAGCCACATGGTAGAGCTCAGAATGGATATCAAGTGTAACGCTAGGCTTATGGGCTAAGATGTCTCCCCGTCCATCCCCCAGTTGTTGATGAGATCTTCCCTACATTGGTGGTTTCGTGGCACCAAGTGGCACAAGGTTTGAGAAAGCCCCTATCCTTCTTTTGAGAGAATTGTGATAGATCAGCTATCTGAACACTTCATGTTGATAGTCCTGGCTGGAATGTGTAATCTTCTGTTTGTTCGTTGACTTAAGGTATGTTCACCATTTATGCCATTTCTCTGTAGAAAAGTGAACTCAAAAGGGGCTTTGCAGGTCCATCTTTCTTTCAGATTCTCTGTGCCTCTGAGCCATGGCTCTGTGTGTGTGTGTGTGTGTGTCCATTCCCCTGTGAGCTTTCCTTTTGCACTGTTCTTTTACCAGGTGAAGTAGGCAGAAATTTTTTTCTTTTTTTTTCCTTTTTGGTCAGTTGTGGGCTTGAACTCTGGGCCTGGGCGGAGTCCCTCAGCTCTTCAGCTCAAGGTGAGAGCACTCTACCACTTGAGCCACAGCGCCACTTTCCGGTTTTCTGGTGGTTTATTGGAGATAAGAGTCTCATGGACTTTCCTGCCCAGGTTGCCTTAGAACTGCAATCCTCAGATCTCAGCCTCTTGAGTAGCTAGGATTACAAGCGTGAGCTACTGGTGCCTGGCCACCTTTTCTTTTTCCTCCTTCTTTCTTTTTTATCTTAATAGATTTAGACCAAATTCAGAAATCATGTGAGTCCCTCTGAAAGGGTCCTTCAGAATCTATTATTAAAGAGCTATATGTAGAATGAAAATACTTATCATAGGCAACACAGTATTCATTTGTTAACGTGTTCAGTGTGAATTAGCATCTCAGTTATAGAAATTTGGAGGCAAATTATTTTGAAGATTGTTGTTGTTGTTGTTCTGGTTAAGGAGTTTGAAATTTTTATTTATTTTTATTTTTGTCAGTTATGGGGCTTGAACTCTGGGCTTGGGCTCTGTCCGTGCACTCTTCAGCTCAAGGCGAGCGCTCTACCACTTGAGCCACAGCACCACTTCCAGTTTTCTAGTGGTTTATTGGAGATAAGAGTCTCATGGACTTTCCTGCCCAGTCTGGCTTTGAACTGTGATCCTCAGATCTCAGCCTCCTGAGTAGCTAGGATTATAGGCGTGAGCCACTGGTACCTGGCAAGGAGTTTGAAATTTGATACAGAAAAACTGGTGCCCCAAGAAGCAGACTGTTCCCTTTTATAAGGGAAACCACATTACAGCAAGAAAGGGGCTGGATGGCAAAGTAGTCACGGGCATCAGTGACCAATGTGAGTTGACTCATGTTTTCATTAGTATCAAGGGATGAGAGTTAAAAGAAATAAATCAATTAATGTTTGGGCAATTATAGTTATGGTTATCTCTCTGCAACCGGGGCAGAGAGATACTATTTTCTGTTTTAAGGTAAGAAAAGAGGCTCCAAGGGTTTATCTTCCTAGTGTCATGCAGCTATTAAGTCTCTTCAGTAATTTAAAAAACTATATTTTTTGTTTGTTTTGGCAGAGAGTGGGTCTTGAACTTAAGGCCTTACACTCTTCACTCAAGGCTGGTGGTCTGCCACTTCAGCCACAGCTCTACTTCTGGCTTTTTGGTGGTTAATTGGAGATGGAAGTCTCATAGATTTTTCTACCTGGGCTGACTTTGACTCATCATCTTCAGATCTCAGCCTCATGAGTAGCTAGGATTATAGAGGCGAGCCACTGGCTCCTGGCTTCAGTACTTCTTTTTTTTTTTTAATTGTGAAAATACTGTAAGAGGGGTTACAATCACATGAGCAAGGTAATGGTTACATTTCTTATCAAACATTGTTGCCTCCTCCTTTGTTTACCCTTCCCATCCCTTCCCATCTCCCCTGCCCCCTGCACTGCACGCCGCCCCCCCCCACGTGCCAAAGTTGTAAAATTCGTTTTTCACATAACGTCTTATACATCTGATTGTTGCAATGGGTCTACCTGTGTCCTTATTTAAACAATTTGTTTTTTTCCCTTCCCTTCCCCAAATTATACCAACATCGAATACAGTAAAAACAGGGGTTATACCATGGGGGAGAGACATACAAAGCAACAAAGAAATCATCTTATAAGTATGTTAGAAACAATAGCAAGAAAGAAAACCCATTTGAGTCCTTATCTTGGGGTTCATTTCTCCTAAAATCAACTTATCTGACCATTTCTGCTTGTCTCAGACATATACTAGTTATTGTAAATAAGAGAAATTATGGTACCTATGTTTCTTCGGGCCTGGCTTACTTCACTTAATATAATTCTTTCCAAGTCTTTCCATTTCCTAACAAATGGGGCGATGTCATTCTTTCCAATGGAGGCATAGAATTCCATTGTGTATATATACCACATTTTCTTGATCCATTCATCTACTGAGGGGCATCTGGGTTGGTTCCATAATTACTCGAGCTGATTCAAAACTTTGGCAAGTAGCAGGGTATAAGATTAACCCTCAAAAATCAATGGCTTTTCTGTATGCCAACAATGAGAAGAGTGTGGCTGAAATCAGGACAGCAACTCCATTCGTAATAGCCCCACAAAAAAATAAAATACCTAGGAATTAACTTAACCAAAGAAGTGAAGGACCTCTATGATGAAAACTTTAAAAACCTGAAAAAGGAAATCAAAATGGAACTTAGAAAGTGGAACATCCTCCCATGCCCCTGGATTGGAAAGATCAACATCGTGAAAATGGCAATACTTCCCAAGGCTATCTTCAAATTCCATGCGATACCTACCAATATTCCAACCTCATTCTTCAAGGAAATAGAAGAGGCAATCCAAAAATTTATATGGAACAATAAAAACCCCAAATAGCAAAAACGATCCTTAACAGAAAGAACAGTGCGGGAGGAAGATCAATACCAAATTTCAAACTCTACTACAAAGCCATAGTAATCAAAACAGCTTGGTATTGGCACAAGAACAGACCTCAGGACCAATGAAATAGAATTGAAAACCCAGAATGAACCCACAGACTTTTTTTTTTTGAGATAAGGCTTTTGTACATACCCTAGGCTGACTATACTCTGCTGCAGTACATTTTGATAACTCCCCCTTAAAGGCCTTTCATGAAAAACCCAAGCTCCTGAGTTCTCAGGAGAGTTGTAGTAACTACATGGACATTTCTGGATCAGTCATTGCTGGAACAGTGTGGGAAGTCTGTAATGAGGGGTAGAAGACAGTGGAAATGAGGATTCTGACGGGACAGGCTGAATCGTTCTGACAGCAGTGACAACCTGTAAGCCAAGCAGAAGTCTAGCCCTGTGGGTCTGGAATGGGGGAAGAATTAACCAGCGTTTGGCCCAGAAAGGGGAGGGGAGGCTGGCACATGTCAGAGCAAGACGTAAGACGTGGTGACTGATGTACTAGAGAGGGTTCCCAGAGCTGGAAGTGGGGAAGTAAGTCCCCCACTGCCCTGGGAATGGGTCCATGTAAATTAAAGAGCCTGTGAGACATGTTTCCAGTTTAATTAGACTTTGCCCTTTGAGGTAACAGTTCACCCAATCTTTCTCTTTAAATATTCTTTTCTTATGCTTTGCCAGTTTATGGCCTTTGTAGATCAATCCTTGGATTTCATGTAGGGGAAAGAGAGAGAGACAGAGACAGAGACAGAGGAGAGAGACAGCAAAGGTTAGTGATTACCTAAATTGGATTAAGTTCTGTCTAGCAGCATTTAAAGAAATACTGCTTGCTCTCTAATTACCATCCACTAAGCATTTAAACGGTCTATTAAATTTAAGCTGACTTTTTTTTAACTGCAGTATTTCCATCTCTAACTTATTCTGGAACTCTAGAGGGTTTTATATATTTTTTCAAATGTGTAGAGGACATTCTCTGTCCCACTTTTAAAATATTATGTTTTTATTGCAGATAATATATAATATCATTATACAGATTTCATTAAGAAGCAGGACCTCATGGCCAAGTTCAGCCAGCCTTAGGGAGCTGGGTTAACTGAGAGTGATGGAACTTTACAGAACCAGTGATAGACCTCACTGAATCTTTCTCCCTTCCCTCCTTCCTTTTTTTTTTTTTTTTGTGCTTATACTAGAGCTTGAACTCAGGGCCTGGGTACTGCCCCTTAGTTTTTTCGATCAAGGCTAGAGCTTTTCCACTTGAGCCACATCTCCACTTCTGGCTTTTTGGTGGCTCATGGACTTTCTTGTGCAGGCTGGCTTTGAACCATGATCCTCAGGATCAGTCTCCTGAGTAGCTAGTATTACAGATGTGAGTCTTCTTCTCCTTTGAACATAGCCTATGGGAAGACGTGGCAGAGATCTATTCCTACTTTGGACTCACGGGCTTATTATTTGTGTAATGTACTAGATTGTATATCTACTCTTATATCTCTGCGCTTTCTTTACCTTTATCTCCTCAAGTTTGAGGTGTCTGTAGGGTACCCTCACACAGCAGTACTGAAGCTTACTCTGGCACCATACTTGCCAAACAGCAACATGTCCAGCTTCTCCATTCTCCTCTCCCTTCCCTTGTTATAGAACTTTCTCCAACATTGTTTCTTTTTGTTCTAGTACTGGAGCTTGAAGTCAAGGCCTGGATGCTGTCCCTGAGCTTTATTGCTCATGGCTAGCACTCTACCTCTTGAGCTATAGCTCCGCTTCTGGCTTTTCAGTGGCTAATTGGAGGTATGGGTTTCATGGACTTTCCCCGGCTTGGCTCTGAACCATGATCCTCAGATCTCAGCCTCCTGAGTAGCTAGGATTAGAGGTATGTGCCACCAGTGCTCAACTAGCTCTCTGGTTCTTCACCAACCCCCTGGTTTCTTTTGACACTTGTGGGTTTCTTCCCTATTTTGATGACGTGCGGTACCACTGACAGCATTAGGGTTTCTTGCAAATCCAAGGATTAAGAAACTGTACTCTATGTCAGCTAATAGGATGTTTCTGTCCCCCTGGCTCAGCTGTGTGTCTGTATTTCCCAACACGAAGTGGCCTCATACCTTGCCACAACCTGCTAGCCACCTCAGCTGCCTAAACCCTCAGGGCTAAACCCCTTCACACTTGCCTGGTGTTTAATTCTGATTATCCTTTGGAATGGATTCAGCATCCTTCAGCATCCTCCACATGTCTGGGGTGGGAAGGAGACGGGGTGGGGGGGCAGGGGGGGGAACCGCATGGATTATGGCACATGTCTGGGGAGAGACTGCATGGATTGTGGCACGTGTGTGGGGTGGGAGGAGACTGGAGGAGACTACGTGGATTGTGGCTGTCGTTTGAAGAACTCAGCAGTTATATCAGGCCGCAGCTAGCCTCCCCTCCCTATCCTAGGGGGATGAGTGGCTGCTTTCCTTGTAAAGTATCTGCTGGCAAAATTAGTGGGTAAACATCTTAATCTTCTGTGGTGTTTGAGATAATGTTTCAAAAATTCTTCCATAGGACAATAGCTCCCTTTCAGGTCTCAGAAGAACCCTCCTGACCTTGTTGCCCACTGCCCCTCACCTCCCAACCGTCAGTCCTTGCCTTCCAGAGAGAGAGGTTTGGCCCAGGTGGCATCTGTGACACAGGTGGGGAATTGAGATCTGGAACTGGAGGATCAAGAACTAGCTCAGCCACAAGCAAAAGCTCTGTGGCTGTGGGGGAGTTGCTCAGTTGCTCTGGGACTCAGTTTTCCTTTCTACAAAAATGAAACTTGCTGGGCACTGGTTTATAATCCTAGCTACTCAGGAGGTTGACGTGTGAGGATCATAGTTCAAAGCCTGCATGGAAAGACAAATCCTTAAGACTCTTACCTCCAATTAAACCAGCAAAAAGCCAGGAGATGGTGGCTCAAGTGTAGAATGTCAGCCTTGATTGAAAAATACTAAGGAAAAGTGTTAGGCCCTGAGTTTAAGCCCTAGTGCCATTATGGGGGGTGTGGTGGGGGGGAAGGGACAGATAGGGAAGGGGAGGAAAAGAGGGGAAGAGAAAGGAGGGGAGGAGAGGAGGTAGGTTTATTGTAGGGGAGCCAACCATGAAGGCCAAGGACTGTTATGGTCCAGAGCCATAATTCTTGAAGTACACGTGCAAATGTGTTAAACCACACCATCTGCATTTGGGCTGTGTGGAGCCTGGATTTCTAACACATTTCCATGGCTTGAGTACCCAGACACTGAGGTCTGGAGCTGGGCTTCTTGACATTGGCCTTCCTGACATTTTAGGCTGGAGAAGTCTTTGTTGTGGGTCTGTCCTTTGCATTGTATGACTACTCCCTGGATCCTCATAGCCACAGTCATCTTTAACCTTTAGAGTGATGACAATCGTTAAGTGTCCCCACATATGCTGAATGTCTCCTGGGGTCCAGAGGACATTCAGCCTGCACTGGGAATCTTGATGCAGGTCACTGTTATCCATCATGCTTGTACATCCAAATCATCGGGAAGAAAATTCAGTACACATGTCATCACCAAACCTCAGGCCTAATATTAGCAGAATCATCAAGGGAAATTCTAGAAATCTATTCAATAGCTCCCCGACCCCAGCCTGATTCTTTTACTTTGCTTCGTGTCAGTTCACCACACTCCACCCCAGTTCAAAAAAAAAAAAAAACTACATGGGAAACTCCAGAAATAAACCAGTTTTGATGTGTGTTAAATTGTGTACCCTGCTGAGCAGTGTAATAAAGTCTCATGCTGTTGCTCTCTGTCCTGCCTTGGTCACGTCCTGGGTGGCGTGTCTCCACGTGGCATACACTACCTGCTGGCAGAGCTATAGTCAGATCGCTCTCTTATCCATCCTGGATGTAATTGCTCCATTATGCGAGTCTCGGCTACCCTAATACTTGTGTCTAGACTTTTTGGCTTATCACTCTGGATGGCATTTATGGGCCACACCTAAATCATGCGCACTCACTCCTGGGAACTTGATCCTTAAAGTGAGGCTTCTAGATGAGTATCTAAGACGTGACGTGCGGTGTTTCCCACCGTCTCGCTTCGTTGGTACCAAACAAGAGGTTTCTTTCCCCTAGTGATTACACAGTGGTTTGTGGGTCCAAATGATGGTGGGATGGTAGAATGACTTCTAGGTGGAGCTAAATTGCTGTGTCCTGTCTCCTGTGGATGGCTAGTGACCCTTCAGTTTGCGTCCAGCCTGCTCCAGTAGTTACTGATACCCAAATTTGGACTCCTCAGTCTTGGATGTGCACTGGGTTTCCAGGGGAGGGCTAAGACAGTAGTCTCAAGCTTCCTGCCCCACCTCTTCTGTGGTCTGAACTTGACTCTCAGCATTTTCTTGTTTGTAGGAGTTAGTGTCCATCTCCGAGGAGTTTTGAAGGGTTTGGTCTCTTAAGAAGGTTGATCCTTAACTGAGATTAATGTACTCTGCTCTACAGCCCATGTGTTTATGGTACACAGTGCTATGTCTGTTGGTGCTTGTGTATGCTGATCCATATGCTCCAGATCCTCATCCCTGTGGGCAGTAAGGCTTGGGTGGAATTATGGTCAGTTAGGAAGTAAAGAGATTTCTTTTTTCCTGTTTCCTCAGAAACACTTCTGTTTCCTGGGGGCTTGGAACACCACTTTTTATCCTATCATTTAAAAGTATTTATTAGCCGTCTGCCTGTGGCTCTTGCTTGTAATCCTAGCTACTTAGGAGGCTGAGATCTCAGGATCGCCTGTTCAAAGCCAGCCCAGGCATTTAAGTCTGTGAGACTTTTCTCTCCAGTTAACCACTGGAAAAACAGAAGTGGTGTTGTGGCTCAACATGGTAGAACACTACCCTTGAATGAAAGAGCTCAGGGACAGTGCCCGGGCTCTGAGTTCAAGCCCCATGCTTGTCCCTCGTCCCCCTTTTCACCTTCTTGTCCACCAGAGTTTACTTTCTGGCTGTGTGTCCCTACATATGACATCACTGCTGTGCAATAAGTGCTGAAAAATAATTTTGTGTTAAACGAGGGAACAAACTGTAATTGGTTGTCCAAACTTGGGATCAGTAGTCAAGTTCAACTGTGACCTCATCCTGAGCACTGAGCCACTATTTCACGAACTCTTTGATTCTTTTGGAAAGAGAGAGGAGGTGGCCACTGTTGCTGTCTTTCTTTATTTTAAGAAGTAGTCCAGCCTCACATGTCAAGACTCAGAGGGTAGTACAGAGGGGCTTGTGGAGAGAAAAGCTGCTGTTACACAGCTGTCTGTCCTAAAGTTGACCAGGATCACCTACCGTCTTCTGGCTCATCCTTCAGGGTACTTTCGTAACATGCAATGAAACATACACATGATTCTATGCTCTCAGCTTTTTTTTTTCTTCATTTCAAGCCTTGCTGCACAGCACCTGTCAGTATGTGGCACATTATTCTTCTTTTAGGTCTGCAATGCACTTGCAGGTCTCTGTGGGGGAGCATTTAGCTTACCCCTAGCCTGTTGCTTGCATAAGAGGACAACAGTGACTTCTTATTCCATACCCCATGTACACGTTGTAGAAGTAGAGGAATGGCTCATCAGAGGGTATAACTTGTGTCACCACGGTAGCGCTCGTCAAATTTCCATCAATGGGAATTGCTATCTGTTCTCTCCAGCTATGTGAGTCAGTACTTCTCTCTCGTGCTCTGGGTACCTTTTGCAGGCCAGAGGATTTTGTAAAGAACACAGTATATATATATACTGATTGAAGGCATTGCTCAGTTGGTAGAGTGCTAGCCAATAAGCAAAAGCATCAGGTACTGAGTTTGCCTAATCTTGGATCAAAAATTAAAACAGAATGACACTAGTTATAATTTTTTGAGTCTATCTATCATGCTAGGCTCTTATGGATCTTATTTATAATCTTAACTCTGAGATAAGCATAGCACTTATTTGATAGACAAAGAAAGTAACTTACCTAGATTTCCCAGTAATCAACAGAAGGGGCTGGCTTTGAACAGGAGTTTGGTTAGATTTCAGTATCGTCACGTTTATATATGGTGGAAACCTGTGTGACTTTAGGTATCGACGTTCTGAACTGACACTTGCTGTGGATCAGGGGTCTCCTAGACATAGTCCTCATGTATATCTGGCTGCTTCTCTCATCCAGTGAAGATCTATGGAGCACCTTGATGATGCAGTAAGCCTGGAGACTTATCTGAGAACAGATGGACTTAGTGCCTTACATTATGGGCCTCAAGAAAGCTATAACAAATAACTCTGGAGTGGTGTAGACCTTAATAAGATTTCAAAGCTTATGGGGGGGAAATCTTCCATAAGCAAATAAGAGGTGGATTATAAAAGAGTGTGGTGGTTGAGGTAGAGAGCTGGGTGGGAAAATTTTCATGTAGAGGGCACAGCATGTGTAAAGGTCTTGGGGCAGAGAAGAGCACTGAACTGGTGTGCAGAGGAGCAGGAGGTTGGGGTATGAGGATGGAGCTTGGGGTTTTTTTCTAAGAGCCACAGGGAGCCTTTGAAGGCATTGAAGTGACAGAGTGTCATGCATATGTGGGTCTTTCTTTTTTTCTTTCTTTTCTTTGGGTCCGGTCCTGGGGCCTGAACTCTGGGCCTGGGCGCTGTCCCTCAGCTCTTCAGCTCTAGGCTAGCGCTCTACCACTTGAGCCACAGCGCCACTTCTGGCTTTTCTCTTTTTGCTTATGTGGTGCTGAGGAATTGAACTCAGGGCCTCAGGCATGCAAGGCAAGCGCTCTACCACTGAGCCACCTTCCCAGCCCATATGTGGGTCTTATGGTCTTGAGTTCCTGACTTAGTTCATTGTCTCATAAATTAGTGACCTTAAACTTAATAGCTTGATACCTCTATGTCCCTCTCTATGTAACAGAGTCAGTAGCAGCCCCTGGCTGCTGGTGGTTATGAGGACCTGACACTGTGCTTTTGCATTGTAGTACAATATACTTTGACTCAGTGAATTAAGGGCAGGTGAGTTGGTGTGTGTGTGTGCGCGCGTGCGCGCGCGCACGCGCGTGCGTGCGTGTGTGTCCTGGAGCTTGAACTCAAGGCTTATCTTCTTTGCTCAAGGCTAATGGTCTACCACTTGAGCCATAGCTCCATTGCTAGCCTTTTGGAGATAAGAGTCTTATGGACTTTCCTGTTCCGGCTGGCTTTGAACTACATCTCCATCCTCAGATCTCAGCCTCCTAAGTGGCTAGGATTATAGGTATGAGTCACCCAGCCCTCAGGCCATTTTTCAGACACTGAGGTAAGCATGCCTAGTGCCCACCAAGCAGGTAGCTCCCTGTAAGGTGCTGTCATTAGAGGATGGAGGACGGTCAGTGTCTGAGTCCTGGTGACCTGGGAGGGCCTTTGATGTTGGTTCAGGGTGTCTGTCGCTGGACTCTGGTCACTGAGCTCCAAGGGCATCTGTGAAATGATCATCTCTTGTCTCCCAGAAAACTGGCTTCTCCCTAAGTTCTGGAAGGTCCTATCAGAGCATAGGGCTCAGTTGTCTTTGACATTGTCATTTACTCTCAGAAAGGCTTTTTCTTGGAAGCCTCAGAGTCATTATAAGACATTCACTTCTTTATTTGAAGTTTTGTTGTGCTGTGACTCTATACTTTCTCTTTTTCTTTTTTTTTTTTGAGTAAGAGGTTGAGGCCTTACTGGAGCTTATTTGCATTTTTTCACTTAGCACAGTGTCTTCTACCAGGCCTCTGGCCCAGGCCCTGTCTGGCAACTGTAAGGAGACAGTGAAGCCACACAGTCTCTTCCTCCAAGGAGCCCTCGCTAGCTCCTAGGTGCATAGTGTTTCCAGGACATTGTGTGAAGTACATATTGAGACCAAGCCAACCAGTTTCCCCAATGACCCGTAACCATCTCTGCACTTCATGGATCTTGGACCTCAGCTATCTACCTCCTGGAAACATATCCTTTTGCACCCCAAACTTACTAATTCAAACCATCCCCAGGGGACAATGAAAGCAGCATTGTCCTTACTCCCTCCCTTCTTCCCTCCCTCCCTCTTGTCTTCCTTCCTTCCTTCCTTCCTTCCTTCCTTCCTTCCTTCCTTCCTTCTTTCTTTGTTGGACCAGGGGCTTGAACTTAGGGTCTAGGTGCTGTCCCTGAGCCGCTTGTGTTCAAGGCTAGCACTCTAACACTTGAGCCACCTTGCCACTTACAGCTTTTTCTGAGTAGTTTATTGGAGATGAGTCTCATGGACTTTTCTGCCCTGGTTGGCTTCAAACCATGATCCTTAGATCTTAGCCTCTTGAGTAGCTAGATGACAGGCATGAGCCACTGGCACTCTAGTGGATCTAAACTCTAGTTTCTTTAAAAATTAGACTAGACTCTAGTTTCTTTAATTCAGAAACAATAGCCTTAGAACTTGTGATGGTGCTGATGATGGTGGTCACAAATATGGGCTGAATTGTGTCTCCTCCCAAATCCATATTTTCAAACCTTAACCCCAGAATGTGATTGTACTTGGGGCCAGTGTCTTTAAAGAGGAAACTGGGTTAAAATGAAACTGTTAGGGCATCTGTAATCCTATATGACCCAATAAGGAAGAAGTCATGGGGCACAAGAAGACACAAGGGTGAGTGGAGGTAGAGGAAAGATCCAGCATAAAGGTGGCTATTTGTATATCAACCCCACAGGTACCTGGTTCATATGTAAGCCACCCAGGCTGTGAGATTTATGATACCAGTTCTGACTGACTGAGAGGAGTGGCAATAAAAATAAATACATAGGTAGCAGTTGTCAGCCACCTATTCTATGCTTTTTTGAAATATTTCCCACTCATGCCTCTTCAGATTGCCTGCCCTGGGTCTGCCAGGAAATGGCTGTGTTGTGTCTTTCCCACGCTTTGCTGTCTCTGGCCTTGCACCTACACAGTGGACCAAGGCAAGTCCCCCAGCCAGTCTTTCTGGTTTTCATTGCAACTCTCCAAGGAAACTCTCCTTATTTCCAGTTTTCAGATGTGGAAACTGAAGTTCATGGGGTGAATATATTCATGTCTTGGTGCTGCTCTAACAATTTTTTTTGTCAGTGTGTGTGTGTATGTGTGTGTGTGTGTGCGCGCGTGTATGTGTATGTGTATGTATACGTGTGTGTGTGTGTGTGTGTTGTGTGTGTGCGTGTATGTGTATGTATACGTGTGTGTGTGTGTGTGTGTGTGTGTGTGTGCTGGTACTAGGGCTTGAACTCAGGGACTAGGCACTTAGTTTTTGTTGTTGTTGTTGTTATTGTTTGTTTTTACTCAAGGCTAGCCCTCTACCACTTGAGCCACAGCTCTACTTTTAACTTTTTTTTTTACTTTTTTTTTATTGTGAAGATACTGTGGGGGTTACAATTACATGGGCAAGATAATGAGTACATTTCTTATCAAGCATTGTAGCCTCCTCCTTTGTTTCCCCTTCCCATCCCTTCTCATCCTCCCTACTTTTAACTTTTTGGTAGTTTGGTCCTAAGAGCCTTGTAGACTTACCTGCCTGGACTGGCTTTGAACCATGATCTTCAACCCCTCAAGGTTTCCTAAGTAGTTGGAATGACAGCCATGAGCCACCTGCACTGGGCTCCTACTTATTTATTTTCCAAAGTCTTGAATCAACATGTTTCAGGAATGTACTTCTGAAAGTTCCAGGAGGATAGTTGTTTCTTTCCCCTTTTGGTTCTGAAGGTTGCTGGCATTCCTTGGCTTGTGGTGCATCACTGCTTCTGATTCCACATTCCCTTCTGCACCCTCACAAGGATGCATACTGTTGTACTTAGGACCTACCTGTATAATCCAGGATGGATGGCTGCTTTGGAGACCTTTAACACATCCTTTGCCTTTTAGGCTTACCTTTATAACTTCTGGATTCAGAAGTACAGGCACCTCTTAGGGCATTTTTTATTGCTGCTCTGAGTGAATGGTGGAGGAGTCTTGATGCCAGGGCTCCTCTGACTCTAAAGCCTTGATGTCTCCTATGTCTACTTAGCCTCTGCTGCCACTGACACCCCACCCGGCATTGTCCTGCAGCACTAAGTTGGGGCTGCCATTGGAGTGGGTGTCAGGGAGTGAATACAGCTAAGGACCCCTGCAACTCCTCTTGTGAGAATGCAATCTACAAAGTCCATCCTGTGGTACCTGAGACTCCCAGAAATGCCTGTCCGATATGCAGGGATAAGGGAAGATGGCCATGATGTGGTACCAAGAGGAAAAAAAAAATTACCCATCCATTTCCTTTTTCTCTTTCTGGTTTTGGAGTAAGGAGTACTGGAGTTTGAACTCAGTGCCTTGCACTCACTAGGCAGGTACCTGTCACTTGAGTCAGGCCTCCAGTCCCTTCATGCCTTGGCTATCCTTCCTTCCTTCCTCCCTTCCTTTTCTTTCTTTCCTTCTTTCTTTCTTTCTTTCTTTCTTTCTTTCTTTCTTTCTTTCTTTCTTTCTTTCTTTCTTTCTTTCTTTCTTTCTTTCTTTTCTTTCTTTCTTTCTTTCTTTCTTTCTTTCTTTCTTTCTTTCTTTCTTTCTTTCTTTCTTTCTTTCTTTCTTTCTTTCTTTCTTTCTTTCTTTGTCAGTCCTGGGGCTTGAACTCTGGGCCTTCAGTTCAAGGTGAATGCTCTACCACTTGAGCCACAGGGCCACTTCTGGTTTTCTGGTGGTTAATTGGAGATAAGAGTCTCATGGACTTTCCTGCCCAGGCTGGCTTTGAACTGTGATCCTCAGATCTTGGCCTCTTAAATAGCTAGGATTACAGGGGTGAGCCACCAGTGCCCAGCTCCTTGGCTATTTTCAAAGTAGGGTCTTGCTCTGTTTCTGGCTGAACTGGCTGGGCTGGGCTGCCATCCCCTTACATGTGCTTTACCATGCCACTGGGGATGCAGGCACACTTCACTGTGCCCAGCCTTTGTGCTGAGCACAATAACAGGCAGGCAGGCACCACCTTGCTTATCAGCCACTAAGTGAGATGGAGTCTCATGAACTTTTATGCCTGGACTGGCCTAGAACTGTAATTCCTCTGATCTCTACCTCATACGTAGCTAGGATTATGGGCTTGAGCCATCATGCCTGGATAAAAATTACTCATTATTGTTAAAATATTATGTAGATGGCTATTTAGCTGGAAATAAAATTAAAATTCAGTTGCAGTAGCTACATTCCAAGAGTTCAGTGTCCATGTATGGTTATGACAATAGCACAGAACTGCAGAGATTTGAGACTTTGCTGTCATTTCAGCGTGAGACTTCTATACCGTCAGGCTTCTCTGCACTGTTAGCAAGGCAAGAAGGAAGACTTCTACTCCATTAAAGACTTAGTTGAACATTATAAATATGCTCTCCAAGAACTGTTGGAGTCATGATGATAGGCACAAAAATAAAGAATTGTCTCAGCAAGGCAAATTGTACTTCTGCAGAAGGAAACAGAAATCTGGCAAGCAGGCATACAGAGCAGGCAGGCTGCTCCTCTATTTATCCCTAAGGTAACAGCCCCCGCTGCTCTGCTCAGATTGGTTGAGCTCAAGTACACTATCTGCTCATGATTGGCTAGTTTGAATAGGGTAAGATATTTTGCTATAAGGTGACTTTGAAATAAAATTAACAGTACCTAAGTAATCTCAAAATGTACTCAAAGCCCTCTGCTATCTCTAGAAAAATCTGAGGTGTATCTTAATTCCTTCTTGAAAAGAAGCCAGTTTAAGACAATCTTACATTTCAAAATTCCTTCCTTATCCCAAAGCATTTCCTTCTTTCCTAAACAAGAGCCTCGCTACCAAACCAATGAAGGAACTTTTCTTTGCCTGGGAGCTGTGCCTAATTTTTTTTTTTTTGCTCCAGGCTAGTGCTCTATTCCTTTGAGCTATAGTACCACTTCTGTTTTTCTAGTAGTTAATTGGAGATAAGAGTCTCATTTTCCTTCCTGGGCTGCCTTTGAACTGCAGATCCTCAGATTTCATTCTCAAGTAGCTAGGATTACAGATGTGAGGTACCAGTGCCTGGCCAAAGCAGGAAATTTTTTTTTTTTTGGGTCCGGTCGTGGGGCCTGAACTCTGGGCCTGGGCACTGTCCCTCAGCTCTTCAGCTGAAGGCTAGCGCTCTACCACTTGAGCCACAGTGCCACTTCCGGCTTTTTTGTTTTTGCTTATGTGGTACTGAGGAATCGAACCCAGAGCCTCAGGCATGCAAGGCAAGCGCTTTAACCACTGAGCCACCTTCCCAGCCCCCCAAAGCAGGAACTTTTAAACGACACACTTTCATAGAAAAGACAGTTTTTCTCACAGTGAATATGTTATTTGTAAGCAAGTATGTATGCTATGATCCCCACACTTTAGATGAGCTGGCTGGGAAGGTGGCTTAGTGGTGGAGTGCTTGCCTACATGCATGAAACCCTGGGTTTGATTCCTCATTACCACATAAACAGAAAAAGCCAGAAGGGGTGCTGTGGCTCAAGTGTTGAGTGCTATCCTTGAGCAAAAGAAGCTCAGGGACAGTGCTGCCCTGAGTTCAAGCCCCAGAACTGTTAAAAAAAAAAAAAAGAAAGAAATGAATAGTTGAGCTATGCTAGTGTGTGTGTATGGGGGGGCGGGGGTACGCTCAAGTGTGTCAGTGGCAGGACTTGAACTCAGGGCCTTGTGCTCTGACTCAGCTTACTTGTTCATGGTTGGTACTCTACCACTTGAGCCATGCCTCCAGCTTGACTTTGCTTTTGCTAGTTCATTGGTTTTTCTGGCTAGATCAGCTTCAAACTATGATCTTTCAGGTCTTAGCCTTCCCTGGTGTCACTAAGATTACAGGCATGAAACACAGGTGCCTGGACTTATCTATACACTCTTCAGTATGATTCTCAATGAAAATATTTTGCTACATACAAGAAAAAAGACGGAAGAGCCTCAGCTGGCCTAATTATTCTCTGGCCTTTACTGAGCTCCCTGCCCCCACTTACTGCTTCAGCCTCAGTTTCTCCATTCGTAGTAGGTCCCTTGTTCTTCTTGCTGTGTAGGGTTGGGGTGAGATTCAGAAGCCATGGCTGTGCACAGAGGTCGGCAGGGTCGATCACTAAAACTGACTTACCCAAAGCCTGAACTGGCAGAGCCCCAGTGTGCTGGCCTGCTCCCAATTGACATTCCCCCCCAGCCCCCTCTGCTGAGGTCACCTAAAGCAGGGAAATTGTGCAGCTACAGAAGCAATATCTGCTGCGGTACAAAAACAGTAACAGTGTTGTCTTGTTCATTTGTGCAGCACCTAAATCGAGCTTGTTCTTTGTCAGCTACCATTCTAGAAGTGCTTTGCCAGTATTCACTTTTCCAAACTCCTCTGTGGCAGTTAGCCTCAGAGAGCTGAAGTCCCCTGCCCGAGGTCACATAGCTAGTGCGGAGTGGTCATCTATCTGAAGTAATCTGAGCTTCCCCTGGTTTTCCTCCCTCTCCCTCTCCCCACCCCACTCCTCCTGTCCCCATCCGATAGAGTTACTTATAGTCACTTATTTGTCTTAGGGATGATATGCAGTATTGTGGGTAGTATTCCTACCTGACTTAGTAGTTTGGGTTCTGGTTTTCTTTTTTTTTTTCTTTTTGCCAGTCCTGGGACTTGAACTCAGGGCCTGGGCACTGTCCCTGAGTTTCTTTTTTTCTCAAGGCTAGCACTCTACCACTTGAGTCACAGGGCCACTTGTGGCTTTTTCTATTTATGTGGCACTGAGGAATCGAGCCCAGGGCTTCATGCATGATAGGCAAGTACTCTACCACTGAGCCACATTCCCAGCCCAAAGGTTCTGGTTTTCTGATTAAGGCTGGTGGCATGGCAAGGTGGGAATAGTATGGGGAATTAGCCAACATTGGTCCAGATCATTATACTGTTAATTAGCCGTGTGACCTCGGCTAGATTCCTTACCTCCTCTGTCTTTGAGTGGCATTTTGTGAAGGTAGAGTACATTCTCCTGGCACTGAGTCAGGCTGGAAGCTGGAGCCTTATTGACTATCATCTTGTTTTTCTTCTGTCTGAAGCAGTGAGCTGGGGGCTCAGGGGTACATAAATACATGCCCATATTCGTGGAGTTTACAGAACAGCATCCACGAGGAGTGCCCAGCCTGCTGGTTCAGTTGTTGGGGAGCCTGAGTTCCGACAGGTCCTGGATTTCTCCTTACCTCAGAGGCCTTGGGTAAGGCCTTCCCTCCACCCGAGACCCTGTGTGTCTAGTCATTTTCTGGCTTGTAGCAGGTGACAGCTGGCTCTGCCTGCCTTTCCTCCTAGGCCACTTTCACCATGGCCCCCTGTAGCCTTCTCTGTGGTCCTGGGAGAAATCTCTTTGCTCTCTTCCCAAGTGGAAGTAGAGGAGAACCTGTACTCCCCACAGCCTATCAGGATGAGACTCAAGACCGGAGCAGAATTTGGAGGGAAGGGGGGGAGTCCAAGGCAGCTCTTTGCTTGTGCTTGTGGCACTAGGCTGGAGCTGTGGCGCTGTGGTCAGCATACACCCTTTAGGCTGGGCCATACCCAGCTGGCTTGGAACTGGAGGGCTTGGGGGGAGCCCTAGCTGCGAAGGGGAGGTACATGAGATCTGTCCCCCTCTCCCCCCACTTTCTTGAGAAGGCAGAAGGTCAATGCCTGGGACAAGGAACTTTGTTTCCCTGGGCCAGCACCACAGAGTGGGAGTTGCTCATCATCTCAAGTTTAAGATCCTTGTAAAGGGAGTTAATATCCTGTAATTACATGAACTTCACAGGGCCTTTTAAGGAAGGGTGGTGAAATGCATCCTGTCTTAACAGCGACCTTTCCTGGCAAGGAAATCCCTCTGCCCAGATAATGATAGCAATCTGAGAGGACCCATGGCTGCATTTTATCTCTGGGGCCTAGATCTTCCTGAATTTGATAGCACTTGGGAAGTTATTGAGACTTCTCTGAAGCTTAACAGGCTTATTTACAACTTACTCAGCACTTGCTGAGCATATTTAGGAATTATTCACTCATTCTGAGCATGGGTGGGGGCAGAGGGTGTGTATGAAGACATGGTAGATCAGCTCGCTCTCCTTAAAGAAATAATTGGACTGGGAGCACATACCTGTAGTGCTGTTACTCCAGAGGGCAGAAAGAGGAGTACCTCGGTCTGAGGTCAGTCAGGGCAAAAGTGTGAGATCCTTCTGAAAAACAAAATAAAAGCAGAAGGACTGGGGGTGGGTCAAGTGGTAGAGTATCTACTTAGCACACATGAGACCCTAAATTCAATCCCCAGTTCTGGGACAAACCGTTTCTCTTTTGGCCCTCAGTATCGCCAGTCTGTCATCACTCTGCCTGTTGGTGCAGACGGCCACCAGCACCTCAGCCCAGAGAAAGAGGTGCTTCTGAAGGGAGGTAACTAGTCTTGGGATCTGCCATCCTTGCTGGCCATGTCCTCTGACCTCATTTTTGCCCCTCTGCAGTCCTGTGAAATTAGTACTGGAAATACTTGAGGACTTTCAACACACCACTAAAATTGTGTGTCCAAAGTCACACAATTGAGGAATGGCCAAGTTAAGACATGAACCCATGCTCCCTCCAAAGCCACTGTCTTTTTAATTTAATTTAATTGTAAGGATGCTGTACAGTTACGTGAGTAAGGTAATGAGTACATTTTTTGTCGAGCATTGTTACCCCTTCTTTGTTGTTCTCCCACTCAAAGCCACTGTCTTTAACTAAGAAGTCATAAAATACCCTGTGGTCTGCCAGAAGGAACTGTACTTTTGAGTCAACTCTGCAAGGGTACTTGGATTTAGATAAACAAAGGGCCTGAGGAAGGGAAATCTGGGCGAGGGCTGCACTAGATGGGATCTGAGGCCTGGAGAAAGCCGTTGAGCTGGACAGGAAGCGGTGCCCGGGACAGGACCTGCAGACAGGCAGATGGTCCCAAGGGCCCCATCACTTCCTGCCTGTGTCTCTTGCCTGGAGTGTGTGGTGCGAAAGAAATTGGAATCATTTCCCATGGACTAGAGGTTCTGTGGAGGGCAGAGCCTAGGCCTTAGAACCATTGGATCTATCTGTCTGTCTATCTACTATCTATCTATGTATCATCTATCTATCTATTGAGCAGTTAATTCATAGGAAGCACTCATTCACTCCTGGAGGAGTGAATGAACTACTCCAAATGGAATGAGCCAATGGCAGGGACGTGAGACCTTGGTTCATCCCTGTAAGGGATGGGGCGGGGTGGGGGGAGGATTCCTTAAAGAAGAGTTGCTATTCAATGTACATACTACAAAATTAAGAAAAGTGTAGACAAGGTTGGGTTGCGGGGGCATGAGAATGTTGAAAAGGGTAACACCGATCAAGATGCTTTGTATACATAAACTGTTAAATGGCAACTAGGTACAACTACTTAAGGATAACACAAAACTAAAAACCAAAGGAGAAGAGGTGCTGATGCTTTGGGACATATTGACTAATCCACACATGAGGACAGAATGCACTGTGGAAAGTCTTTGGTACCAGGACTAGGACCTCCTGTGGTCTCCTTGAGGCAGTTCTTAGAAAGCTGTGTCTTAGGGCTGGGGATGTAGCTCAGTGGTAGTGTGCTTACCTACCATGCTTGAGGCTCTGGATTTGAGTCCAAGCACTACCAAAAAAAAATTGCCTAAGTCAAAACACCAGGACACAAGGGTGTATAGAACCTAGCAGTGCCCAAAGTGATGTGTGTGTATCAAGCATAGCTTAGAGGTCAACGTTTTTTGTAAGACTGGCTTCTACTTGGCCTATTGGTCACTGCTTTCTCAATCTGGGATATTCACAGTTAAAACCAAAAAGAAGCCAGGCTTCAGTGGCCCATGCCTGCAAGCCTAGCTACTCAAGAGATTGAGATCTGGGAATAGTGGTTCAAAGCCAGACCAGGCAGACACATCTTTGAGACTCTTATTTCCACGTAACCAGCAAAAAGCCAGAAGTCAAGGTGTGGCTCAAGTGGTAGAGTGACAACCTTGAGTGAAAAAGCTAAGGGACAGCTTCCAGGCCCTGAGTTCAAGCATTGGTACAAGCACAAAGATACAGAGAGAAAGAGAGAGAGAGAGAGAGGCTCATGAGAACTTGCAAAAGGGAGCCCAAGATGAAGCTGTTTTTAAGACAGTTTGGCTGGAGAGTTCCAGCAACTTTCTTTATCATGTGACCTCTTTAGTCCAGGAGTTCTCAATAATAGCTTCCTTCTCTTTTTCAGGTGTTGGTTGAGCGTGTGGTTTTAAGAAAGCCTCAGGACCAGGAAGGGGCCCTGGGAGGAGGCCTTTCTGGGAGCCCCTGGAACCTTCTGGTCCTAGAAGTGAAGCTAAACCACCACCTGGACTTATGACCCGTGGCCTGACTCCTACGCTGCCCATCGAGTTCCACAAGATGGGCTCCTTCCGCAGGCCCAGGCCGAGATTCATGAGCTCCCCAGTGCTCAGTGACCTGCCCCGATTTCAGGCCACTCGACAGGCCCTGCAGTTGAGCTCCAACTCAGCCTGGAACAGGTAAAGGAATGGATGGGGGGGGGGGGGGGGGCAGGAGGGCTTGTCACAGCCAGGCAGGGCCAGGGGACATCTGGAGACTGGTTGAGTGGTTGTGCCTATTGCTTCTTGGCTCTCTACTCTGGAAGTCTGTGATGATTGGGACAAATGAAAGTAATGTTTCCCCCTCTCCCCCCGCCCCCTTCCCCTCTTAACATCTGCCTGTCCATTCACTTTCTGTATTCAGAGGGAGACATTACCCCACTGGATCATCATAGTCAGCGAACCAGCCTGGGATACCTGGGTTGGAATGGCCAGTTAGAGTTTTTGCCTTGTAGCCCCTCTTTAGACACCGAGCATCCAAAAGTGAGGTCGTGTAACAGATCTCAATCAATCTGCTTCCCCTCTGGGAAGACTAGACATGGGTCTGTGAGGAATTCAGTCAAGTAATCTGAACCACAGATGCATGACCCCTGTGAGCCACATGGCTTTGGGAACTCTTGAGAGTATCTGATCTTGCACACCATACCCAGGGTTGACTGAGTCAGTGCTGTCTCACTGTAGGTAACTCGTTTCAAATCTATGCAGGTCCTCTTTGGATTAATTAAATGCATCACGCTTTTAAAGCATTACAGAATTCTGTATGTTCTCATGGAGTTTGTTGATAAATAAGCATAAAGGACCACTCTTTTCTCTCCCCATCGGCGGAAGAGAGGACCCAGATGTTTTAAGCAGATCCTTGTTCTTTATAAAAGAACACCATGGCCGGGTGTTGGTGGCTTATGCTTGTAATTCTAGCTACTCAAGAGTTCAAAGCCAGCCTGGGCAAGAAAGTCTATGAGTGTTATCTCCAAAATCAGAAAACCGGAAGTGGCGCTGTGGATTTAAGTGGTAGAACACTAGACTTGAGGAAAAGAGGTCAGGGACAGCACTCAAGCCTGGAGTTCAAGCCCCATGACTAACAACAAAAAAGAGCACCCTGGGGGTGCACAAGATTATAACCTGCTCTCTTGTTGATATTTGTGTTGGAGTCCCTAAGAATGATGAGTGAGGCCCAAACTGTGGTCCCTCGAAGGACTCTACCCATTTACCTCCCCAGGTAGGAATGGATAAGACAAGGATCCTCTCCCACAGGACATCCTATTAGAAAGGCAAGGAATGATTGTGTCTAGTACCCCAGGCCACAAACAGCTCTGGAAAGACAGACTATGGCCTCCCAGCTGAAAAACCCAGATAGGGGCAAGCCCTGCTTGCTGGGCGAATTTCCTTACACTCTCTCAGGACAGTGGTACTGGCCACAAAGTTTCCTGAAAGCTGATCAGCTGCCTGCCTTTGATCAGGGCTGCCAACTAGACGAGGCTAGATGAGGGCAGAAGTCCAAGTGGTTGGCAGGGGAGTTCTGTGTTGTGTTTATGCCATGAATTTTCTGGCCCTTCCATCTACCTTCACCCCAAGCTGTTTGTGGAAACAGCGTAAGGAAGGCTGATGGTCTAGCCAAGGCTTGTTTCCCTTGCAGTGTCCAGACAGCTGTGATCAACGTTTTCAAAGGGGGCGGCTTGCAAAGCAATGAGCTCTTCACGTTGAATGAAAACATCAGGTATGTGACCAGGCAGGCCAGCACGTGTCTCCTGTGGACTCCACCAGGAGCCTTACATTTTGAGGCTCTATTTTGTTTTCCTGCTTGTTTCTTCTGTTGGCCATTATGTTGCTCTGATATCTATTGAGGTTTTTATTTGTTCATTCACTTTTTCTGCCAGTCCTAAGGATTGAACTCAGGACCTGGGCACTGTCCTCGAGCATTTTTTGCTCAAGGCTAGTGCTGTACCATTTAAGCCATAACACCTACTTCTGGCTTTTTGGTGATTAATTAAAGATAAGAGTCTCATGGAGGGCTGGGAAGGTGGCTCAGTGGTAGAGCGCTTGCCTTGCATGCCTGAGGCCCTGGATTTGATTCCTCAGCACCACATAAGCAAAAAGAAAAAAGCCGGAAGTGGCGCTGTGGCTCAAGGGGTAGAGCGCTAGCCTTGAGCTGAAGAGCTGAGGGACAGCGCCCAGGCCCAGAGTTCAGGCCCCACGACCAGACCCCCCCCCCCAAAAAAAAGAGTCTCATGGACTTTCTAGCCTGGGCTGGCTTTGAACCATGATCCTTAGTTCTCAGTCTCCTGCCTAGCCAGGATGACAGGCCTAGTCACCAGCACTTGGTGCTGATTCCATTTTGAGACAGTTAGCTAGATTTCTGGCTCAGAGTTAGTTTATCTGTGTATCATTTATATGTTTTGAGGGGCATGGAAGAGTAGATGATTGCTGTCACTTATTTCTGCAAACGTTTATTGTGCTCTACTTGATGGTTAAATATCGTATTAGGGCATAGGACTTAGTGATCAGAACTAGACTGCTTGGGATTTATTGCTGTCCTTTTTAATAAGGGACTTGCCAACAGACAGTGCTTATCTCTCTGATGGCCAGGTACTGGGGAGATGGGGGGAAAAAGACAGAGGTGGACTCTACTCTCCTGGAATTTATATTTGGTCAAAGAGATAACAATTAGTCCACTAATCATTCATACAAAATATAAAAGTTCTGTGACCTAGCCCGTGTGATAGAAGTATTTTAATGTGACTTGATCTTGTCCAGGAGGCGGGAACAACAGAGGTGATGTGTGTGCTGTGATCCAAGGGCCCATGGAGATGTAGTACATGGATAAAGAGGGCTCCATGTGGTAGAAACTGGAGGTGGAAAAGTCCTGTGGTTACAGTGAACAAGGGACTGTAAAAAAAAAAAAAAAGGTTGTGTGCACAAAGCACTGGAAGTTGAGTAGTGGTTGGGTTTGTGCCTCAGAGAAATGAGAGCAGAGAGTCAGGCAGGGCTGTGCTAAGAATAAGAGGATGAACCAATGCTTTCATAGCTCTGCATACATGTCCAGTTTGGGTTTGCCAAGTGAGAAAGAACTTCAAGGCTGAAGACTTAGGCCTGGAGTGAGCAGAACAATAACTATTGTTCTGCCATTATTCAGGTCCTGTTGACCCTGAGTTAAGGCCTGTGTTATATAAGGTTGTATAAGGATCTCTGCTTTCATTTAAACCTTTAGCATTCATGAGTGAACAGAATTGTGCTAAATTTCTACCTGTCTTGAATTTCATGTCATAACTGCATAAATGTGGGAAAAGACAAAAGCTTACCCACCAAATGCCTTATTAGAGGGGAAGAAGATGAGATTCCAGGAATGTGTGTGATAGGGGCAAAGCTGGGTCACTTACCCCCAAGTTACTCCAAGAACAGAGGTCCCAGCTTTCCCAACAGGAGTATAAATAAATAAAACAGGGACTCAGGAATGCGTGAATTGTTCTCACTCGGCCAGAGGAATCCTCACATTGTACTTGAAAGCTCTTTGTGGGCAGCTCGGAAATGCACAGGCCAGGCGTGATGTCACCAGCTCCGTGGGCCCCAGGGCTGCCAAGTGAGCCAAAGGGGCATCTCGGGGTGAAGCGCAGCCCTGGTGCCTGGAAAGAAGCTCCTGACCTTTGTGGAAAGGAGAATTACGCTGTCAGGACATGGCTCCAGTGACAGTTCATCTTATTTCCCAAGAAGAACCGGAAATTGTGATTTTTTTTTTTAGAAATGTGAAATTTCCTGACTTTTAGATGTTGATAAATAATCCAGATTTTCCCCTAAACATTGGTGCAGGCCAACTACAACACGTCTGCAGACACAGACGGGCCATGGTGTCATGAAGACATCAAGGCTGGGAAGTGATGTGTCCTAGGCTTAACCTCCGAGCTTGGGCACTATCCCTGAGCTTTTTTGCTCAAATCTAGTGCTCTACCACTTGAACCAGAGCTCCACTGCCAGCTTTTTTGATGCTTAATTGGATGTAAGTCTCACAGGCTTGCCCTGCTGGCTCTGAACCGTTATCTTCAGATTTCAGCCTCCCGAGTAGCTAGGATTACAGGCGTGAGCCACCAATGCTTGGCTTATTTTTTTCTTTGAGTGTGAAGTGATTACACCACAGTGTTTTTATGATGGCATTCCAGATGTGCATGTATTGTATTTTTCTCAGAATAACTTTCTCTATCACTTTCTCTTTCCTTGCCCTTAAACCCCTCACCCTTCAAATCAGCAGCATTCATTGAGATGATCTATGTGGTCTTTATACAGAGTTTCACTGTATTTCCAAACTATTCACTCTCCGTCTTCCTTTTTTCCTCTTCCTTTCCCCTCATCCCCCTACATAGTTCTATAGTTAGAATTATGTTGCATGAATATGCAGATATATATGTGTATATACACACATTTACATATAGGTATGTCTATATATGTACATATCCATGAACATGTATATCATTTAGGTCTTGCATTTACTTATGAGTAAAAACATGATATTTGACATTTTGAGTCCCCTGACCTTTTGCTTATATCTTTGAACCCTGGAGAGGAACTCTAAGTTGTCCCTTATTAAGAATATAACAGATCTTGAGGGTCCTGACTTTTTGAACTCGTCTAAACCTAATTCCTTCCCTGAAGTTTCTCCTGCAAGTACTCTCACCTTGAGAGGTGGGGCTTAGGCAGGCACTGGAATTTGGAGATAGATGGGCACAATTCAGTTCATGGTAACACCCTCACGCCCTGTACCATCTTGCGTCAGTGAGAGATTCTACATTGGTAGTACAGTTAAGCCAATGGCTCCTGATCCGTCTTTCTGCTATTATTCCTTTTATGGAGCCTATCTCTTGAATTTGCATAAATTAATTGTATGACTAGGTTTCACTGTGATACGCATGGAATGTGGTTTTGATTGATTTCACCTGGCCTCTATTTCTCTTCCTTAATTGTCTTCCTTGTGAATCGTTTGTAGTGAGTCTCATTAAGCTATTTCCATACATATGTAATGCACTTTGGTCCTGTCCATCCCCATTACCTTTCGTTCTGGTGTTGGGGCACTATCAGATGCTAGTCTCAGGAGAATGACAGATGGCTGGGGTTGGAAAACGGCTCAAATGTGAACCAAACCCAGACTAACTCATGACTCTCAGAAACCAGAGCTTGTTCCGCCTTTGTTTCTGTATCTTCTGCCCTTTGGCTTTGAAGAGAGTGGCTGGCGTGGAGCCAGGCTTTCCCCTCACGGAAGCTTGGAGTACCGCTAGGAACAGGAAGTGGGTTCCAGGCATATACATGACTTGGGCATCTCAAGGGGCATTAAACACGCTGACCCAAGTCTGCATCCACATCTGCAAGAGCCTTTCTGGAAATAAATCCAGCTGTTCCTGTTGAAGACCTAATACACTGACAGGGACATGCCATGCTCTGGCTGGGTTCTAAAGTCCAGACATTCAGAACACTTAGGTTTTGAATTTCCTTTTGGATGGCCAGTTTGCAGAAGAGATTCATAAACTTAACAGGGCTGAAGTACGACGGTGGATAAAACAGAGGACATGGGATGGGTTGTGAGAAAGAAGACATGGAAGGATAGAAGGCCAAGTTGTTCCCAAGCTCATTGTTCAGTCAGTTGTGACAGTGCCCAGTGTGTGCTGGGTTCAGTAGAATGTTCTGACTTAAATGAGCAGCTTCTGAATTCAGAGGCCTGGGGAGCAAGACTGAACTCATGGAGTTCCTTCCTTCCTTCCTTCCTTCCTTCCTTCCTTCCTTCCTTCCTTTCTTCCTTCCTTGCTTCTTTCCTTCCCTCCTTCCTTCCTTCCCTCCTTCTTTCCTTCCCTCCTTCCTTCTTTCTCTCCTTTCCATTTTCCTTTCTTCCTCTGACAGTACTGGGTCTTGAACTCAAGGCCAGAGCATTCTCCCTTAGCTTTTTTGCTTAAGGCTGGTACTCTACCATTTGAACCACATCTCTACTTCCAACTTTTTTGTGTGGTTAATTGCAGATAAGAGTCTCACAGACTTTTCTGCCCAAGCTGGCTTCAAGCTTCAGTCTTCAGATTTCAGTCTCCTGAGTAGTTAGGATTACAGGCCTGAGCTAGTGGCTACTGATTCAATATACTCAATATAATTCTTTTCCTTTGCTTTGCTTTTCCTTCCTTCCTTCCTTTCTTTCTTTCCTTCTTTCTTTCTTTCTTTCTTTCTCTCTATCCTTCCTTCCTTCCTTCTTCTTCCTTCTTCTTCCTTCTTTCTTCCTTTCTTTCTTTCTTTCTTTCTTTCTTTCTTTCTTTCTTTCTTTCTTTCTTTCTTTCTTTCTTTCTTTCTTTCTTTCTTTCTTTCTTTCTTTCTTTCTTTCTTTCTTTCTCTCTATCCTTCCTTCCTTCCTTCTTCTTCCTTCTCTTTCTTTCTTTCTTTCTTTCTTTCTTTCTTTCTTTCTTTCTTTCTTTCTTTCTTTCTTTCTTTCTTTCTTTCTTTCTTTCTTTCTTTCTCCTTTGGTCCAGTTCTGGGGCTTGAATTCATGGGCACTGTCCCTAAGCTTCTTTTGCTCAAGGTTAGCACTCCACCACTTGAGCCACAGTACTACTTCTGACTTTTTTCTGTTTATGTGGTACTGAGGAATCAAACCCAGGGCTTCATGCATGCTTGGCAAGCACTCAGCCATCAATATAATTCTTGTCGTGAATATCTAAGAACAGTATGTGGTTATGTGATACACATACAGGTCAGCAATGGGTGAGTGTCCTATACCCAGTCCTGCAGATCTATTGCTCCAGAGTTTGGGTGAGGTGAGTTCCCTGTCAACTGGCAGCTCCTGAAAGACACTTGGAACTGAGACAAGAACAAGAGGAAATGACTTTCTCGGTTCTGCAATCTCTTCAGGCCAAATGCTAATAATTTTTTTTGGGAGGGGGGATGGTTGGGTTACCTAAGTCCTATGTCAAAACTTGAATCATCTTCCCTGGGTTACTTCCCCCTGGGGCCTCTTTCAAACTGTGGAGTATTTGGGAGAGGTAAATATATGTAAATGTTAGCTCTTGTAAAGGAGGGTCAAGAATGAAGAGGGTTTTATGTAATTGGGTCACCTAATGCAGCCATTGTAAATCTGGCCCTCCTTTAAAAAAATCATGTTATTCATAATGAACTCTATATTTTAGCCACCTTTGATGTAGCTGTGATGTAGAGCTTTGGATAGTTGGTGGTCAAACTGGATTTAGAGACAACTACTCCCCTACTTTTGGGATAAATCCATCAGAATAAATAATTCCATCAGAAACAGAGTCACCAATTTCTCCCCCACGTAAAAGTCAAAGCACAAAGCTAGATGATGGTGGCTCATACCTATAACTCTAGCTACTCAGGAAGCTGAAATCTGAGGATCTTGATTCATAGCCTGCCTGGGCAGGAAACTTTGTGAGACCCTTATTTGCAATTAAGCACACACACAAAAAGCTGAAGTAGAATGTTAACCTTGAGCAAAAATCTCAGGGTCAGCTCCAGGCCCAGGACAGTTCCCCAGGACACAAACAAACAAAAAGTCAAATCTCATATTCTATTGATAAGAAAACTATAAATCACAATGTTTTCTGAAGAAACTACCGAAGGAAGCAGAGCTTGCACAACGTTCTATCCCTAAAGGCAAGAAAATGACCTTCTGGAATAGACACATTCTGGCTAACTCACAACCGACAGTTGTGGCTTTCTTGAATTTCCATCTGCCTTGGCTTGGTCTGACCCTGAATTCACATCCTCCCCTTTGAATTCTCTGTGGGACAGTGGTTTTAACACCCCTGTCCAGGCTCAGCCTGATTGCCTATATGTAGGGAGTAAGGCCAAGCTCAGCATGAAGACCCGGGTCTCACAAATCCTTCCAGAATCAGGAGTGTCTGACACCAAGCAGCAGCCAACCCTTCTACTGACTTAGGTAGTCTGGAAGAGCCAGAAAAGTATGAATTTAGTCACCACCTGTGCAGTGGGTTGTTCAGGAGACTTTGCATTTTGAGTAATTGGGATGTAGACAGAGCAGAGCAGTCAGTGGCGCTATTGTTCATGTATTGAATGTGTGTGTGGTGTGCTCTACTGGTCCTGGGCATATAGTGAAACACTCATTAAGGTGGTTGGCTCTTGGGGAGCTTTTTTTTTTCTGGTCTCAGGGCTCAAACAATAAGGTCTCAAGCTCTTGCTTGACTTTTCCACTCAAGGCTAGTGCTCTACCACTTGAGCCACAGCTCCATTTCTGGCTTTTTTTTTTTTTTGGTGGTTAATTGGAGATAAAAGTCTCACAGCTTTTTCTACCCAGGCTGGCTTTGAACTATGATAGTCAGATCTCAGCCTCCTGAGTAGCTGGAATTATAAGCGTGAGCCATGGGCACACAGCTTAACTGTCTATGTTTTAAAATGGCTGGTGGGAAACACTCTAATTCTGGGCTCTGTGGAGAGGAGGGGCACGTAATTAGATTTAGGGGGGAAATGATACTTAAGTTGAAATATGGAGATCACAGGTAGCTGTAAAGCAGAAAGGGCAGCTGTCTGCATAACTGTCTTACCACCACACATCCTGTGCCTGTGACCCCCTAGAAGAGCCTTTTCTCTGCAGATATAAGGGCTGGGTACTGAGGTTTCTGGAAGCCAGAGATGAGTTATCTGCAGTTGTTCCCGAGGCAGGAAATGTACATTTTCCCTTCTTCCAACCATCCTGTTTCTGTTCTGGGGGAGGAAGGAGGTGATGTGAAGGAAAGCTTCGAGCTATTCAAGGAAAAGGGGAACTTCTGAGAGCCATACTTGATCTCTGAGTGGCCTTGGAGGGAAATCTGTCTTTCCTTCCGTCTGTCTGTTGACTGTGGCGGGATCCCAATTGGGGAAGATGAGAAGAGGAGGCTGGGTCCCGTGCATAGGCTGGTCTATGGCCAGAGTTCACCAGCTGATTAAAGCAGATGCTTGCTGATTGTGGTGTGTGCCAGGGCCCTTGCAAGGGCTGAGTGTGTGTCCACTCTTGTGCAATTCCCAGGTCACCTCCTGTCTTACAGATAAGGAAGACTGGGCCTATGGGAGTGAAATAACTCCTCATATGCATCACTCTAGGGAGTGTCTGAGCATGGACTTGGCATTTTCTAGATGCAAGCTTGACGTCCCTGTGTGTGAGCTCAACAGTAGATCATGAAGTAAATGGAAACATTCTTTTCCCCAAGTTAGGGAAGGACTAAAGTGACATCTGTGGTCTTGGCTGGCTCTGACTGATCTTGTCTTCGTGGTACTTTGTGCCTGTGGTTGAGAAACAGACTTGCCTTGGGACACAGGAAGATATTTAGAGGGCAGTGGTGGCTGGAAATCTATGCAGCTGGCCCATGTCGTGTTGGGCTTAAATACTGCTCAGAAACCTGGCCATTTCCACTAGAATTCTAGATTTCTAGTCTCTCTGAAAACCAGATGTGGCAGTAGTCTGGCATAGGTATTGGGAACTGAAGCCTGGCTGTTGGGTTTACGAGGATTTTCCTCAGCCCTCTCCCTTCCTGGCTTGGTGTGTGGAGACTGGGGTGCTGCTGGCTAATGGCGTTGTTCTAAGCATCTCTCATTTGCAAAGGAGGGAGAATACCTGCCCAGAGGGTGATTACGTCAAGTCCCTCTGCCCTTGTTGGTACTGCCTCCTGTCCCTGTTCCTCTTTCTCAGCTGGAACCCAGCTTTGGGGTGCCTGGCTATCTTCCCTGTGCCCAGGAGTGACAATCAGAAGTGAGATCTCTGGTCTGTGTGTACCAGGAAGCCCGGACAGCTGGAGGAACACCAAAGTCTGGGAGGGAAAGGGGATGAGACAGCACAGACCAGTGAATGCTGCTCCTTTTCTTCCTATTATCACTTGGCTTCTGACTGAACTCCATGTCACTTCCCTGTGTGTCTGGGTCTCCTTCCCTTCCTATTGCTCTGTACTCCCTGCTTCTTTCTCCTTCTAGTTCCCGTGGCTCCATCTGGGGTAGATGGGGTATTAGCAGCAGCGTTCTGTTTCCAAATGAAGCTGGGCATTGAAATGGTGTCTGGAATGTGAAACAACTCCTGTGGGAATTGCCCTCCCCCCCACCTCTAATCCCAGCAGCCCTTTCTTCCAGCTCTCTCCACCTTTCACCTTCCAGGCCTTTGACTTGGGGGTGGTCTGGCCCTGACATCTAGGCCCTTCAGGCATCTCCCCTGGATCTTTAATCCAAGGCTTAGGCAGTGCTAGGCTGGGGTCCTGGTAAGGAGGAGGAACTGAAGGATGGAGTCCGCAGAGGTGGTGTTTCAAGTCCAGCAGACTTAGGTAGAACCTTAGTGGCCTAGCCTGCCCTAAGCCAGATGTTGTTCTGGGAACTTTGTGATGATTACCCTTTCAGCCATCCTTCGAAGCAGGTGTCTTTAGTCTCCTCACATCTGTGCGGACTGTTGCTAACAATAGCTAGGAAGTGGCTGTTGGGACCCACGCCCCAGCAGCGACCTCAAGGCCACCTGCACTCAACCAGATCCTGTCCATTCCTGGGGTCAGTGTCTTGGTAAGTACTAAAAAAATGAGGTGAGCCGGGCGCTGCTGATGGCTCCCACCTGTAATCCTAGCTACTCAGGAAGCTGAGAACTGAGGATTGAAGCCAGCCTGGGCAGAAAGTTCCGTGAGCCTTTTTATCTCCAATAAACTATCCAAAAAAGCCAGAAGTGGAGGTGTAGCTCAAGTAGTCGCTTTGGGCAAAAGAAACACAAAGATATAGTATCCAGGCCCTGAGTTCAAGCCCCAAGACTGCAACATACCTATTTAAAGAAAAAAAAAAAGCAGAGCTGAGACTGCTCCCTTGTCCTAATGGTTTAGGCTAAAATGCAGAAGCAACACGCTGACAGTGGTGCCTGGCACCTAGCCAGGGCTTAGTATACTTGAACTGGAAAAAAGCCAGGCTCTGTCTGGGGAATAGATTTTTTTTTAATTCTTTATTGTTCGGTTTTGTTTTCTTTTGTCTTATGTT
This sequence comes from Dipodomys ordii, assembly GCF_000151885.1. Classification (NCBI taxonomy): domain Eukaryota; kingdom Metazoa; phylum Chordata; class Mammalia; order Rodentia; family Heteromyidae; genus Dipodomys; species Dipodomys ordii. Next base: position 13,822,311 of record NW_012267262.1, read on the forward strand.
ATTTTATATTTTAGTTTGCTTATCCAGCAAGTAATTTGCCTTTCTGTTGACAGAGAAGAAACCCTAGAAACAACTGGGCCTTTTGGGCCCCTAAGCCTTAAAGGAACTTGGGCAGCAGGTACTGGGAATCAGGACTTTCACCTTCTTTTTTTTGTACACACACACACACACACACACACACACACGTCAGGGCAGCAGAGATACTCAGGCTGAAATCAGAGCAGAACAATCCCCTCTCCTCCACTCCCACATGCAAACACACTGCAACCTGGCTCACTAATTTAATTTGTAAAGAACAAAGAGCAAGAAAAAAAAAAGCAGGAGGAAGAAAGCCAAAGGCTGTGGTTTGTTCTCGATGTACACACAAATGCTTGCGTGAGGATTGAAACTCAGGACCTTGCACTTGCTTAGGTCAATACTCTAACACATGATCTAAGCTCCTAGTCCCACATAGGATAGGGTCTGATGCTAACTTTGTCCATACTAACTTCAAACCACAATCCTACACTGGCCTTCACAATAGCCTGGATTGCAAGTGTGCACCACCACACACAGCTTGTTTTAGAGAGAAAGTCTCTAATGTTTTTGCCACCTTGTCTCTGCCCCTTGAATCGCTCGCATTGTAGGCATGTGATAGCATACCTGACTTGATGTTTCTTCTCTTTTCTTTTTAAATTTTTTATCTTGATTTTTGATAAGCTGCACTTAGGCACTTCATGAGAAAGCATCTCAAGCAGGAGAAAATCATGGAGCTGTTGATTTATTTCTTCTTACAGCTAGCACCATGGCAGATACAAAATAGTTTGATAGTAACTTGTTATGATTCAAAGGATTATTGAGATCTTGTTCTCTATTAATTGCGCTCTTTCTCTCTCTCTCTGTTGCTTTTTTTTAGATAAGGGGGAACTGTCTCCTTTTTCTTCATTTCTTTTTTCAGATTTAAAATTAGTGTATACTAATTGTTCAAAGGTGTTTCATTGTGATATTTCTATACATGCATATACTTTTTTATTGTTGGTGTCAGTTCAAAGGCTTGAACTCAGAGCCTTGTGCATGCTACGCAGGCACTCTACTGCTGAACCACACCTCCAGCACATGCACTGTACTTTGATAATACTCATCCCATCAGTTAGGAAGTGTGTCTCTTAGGTGGGGAAACCTTCTGAGATGGCATTATTAAGAGAGAGAAGTAGAAAGCCTCCTTTTGTCTCAGGAGCTGAGACAAGGGTAGAGGTTTTTCAGAAGTATCCTTCCCCTGGAGGCCAAGTGCAAGCAGAGGAGACACAGCACGTAGAAGTGAATTTTGCCTCTGGCTCAGCTGCGGTCTGCCCACAGGCCAGCCTGGCCAGTGCTGCTCTGGCCCCTTGCCTTTGTTCTTCTTTCCTCAGCTCCTCTAGCTCTGTATGACCTAGGAGCACAAGTTCTCAGGTCAGTACCCGAGGTAGGTCCTGAGGGGCAGGTTCCTGTGACTTTCAGGATTCTCTCCCTCCCCTGCTCCAGCCACTCCTGACTCTGTGCCTGGGCTGGGGACTCCCTTTTTTTTTCTCAGCCTTTGGACCACTCCATAGTAACCTTAGCAGGGACTCCTGTTAGAATCTTTAAGGGTTTTGAATAGGACTTTATTCACATGGTTTAAAAATATTGAAGTCTATAAGAAAGTGGAAGATTTCCTTTTCCTATATCCCAGAGGCCTAGCTCCTATCCTTTGCTCTTCAAGTTGAGTATTGTAATAGCCGTTGCTTATTGGGTATCTCTCCTCTCCCCTCCCCTCCCCTCCCTTCCCTTCTCCCCACCCTCCCCTTCTACCCTTCCTCTTTCCTCCCTATGTTCCTTTCCTCCTCTCCCCTTTTGTTTTCTTTGATCCCTCCTTTTCAGTGAAAAACTGTTATTCATATGCAGTGACCCTATCTCATAACATGCTCAGATAGAAACAAGACAAGGTTTTCCCATTCAGGGCAACAGAATCCTCCTCCTCTTCCTCTTCCTTCTCCTCCTCCTCTTCCTCTTTCTCCTCCTCCTCTTCCTTCCTCCTCCTTCTTCCTCCTCCTCCTTCCCTTCCTTCCTCCTCCTCTTCCTCCTCCTTCTTCTTTCTCCCTCTCTCCCTCCCCCCCACTCTCTCTCTCAGCAGGATTAGGTTTGAGCTCAGTACTTGGCAGATGCTCTACACCATTTGAGACAGCCTCAGCCTAATAAAATCTTGACTTAAGTGATCAGATAGGTCTTTCTATTCAAATAACTCTACATAGCAATGCCTAACTGGGTATGGTGGTGTATGACATAATCCCAGCATTCAAAAGACTGAGACATAATGATCTTAAGTTGGGTGCCAGTCTGGGCTACACAGAGATTTCAAGATTAGCCTGGACTAAAAACAAAGGAGGCAACAATGCTTGATAAAAAATGTACTCATTACCTTGCTCATGTGATTGTAACCCCTCTGTACAATATTTTCACAATAAAAAGCTTATTTTAAACAAACAAACAAAAACCATAACTGTGTTATACAGAAAAGAAAAGGGCAAAAAAAAAAGAAAAAAGAAAGAAAAGGGCCAGTGGAGATCAGAATTGAGGGAAGGACAAATAAGTGGTTCTGTTATATCTGGTCATAATCCATCACACTAAAAGCAACTAAAGCAGGTTCTGACTTCTGTGTCTAGTTCTCCTCACTAAGAACTATTCATTCTGTTTCAGTTTTTATTTTTGTTTTGTCAGTCATGAGGCTTGAACTCGGCCTGGGTGTTGTCCCTGATCTCTTTTGCTCAAAGCTAGTGCTCTACCACTTTGAGCTACAGCACCACTTCTGGTTTTCTAGTAGTTAATTGGAGATAAGAGTCTTGAGGATGTTCCTGCCCAGGCTGGCTTTGAACTCAGCCTCCTGAGTAAAGGCTGGATTACCAGCATGAGCCACCACCCTACTCATTTTTATCTGTCACCATCTTGTCACTCTGATCTGCTTGTTTCTAGCCTCAGAGTCCTTTTGCTAAGTCTTTGTGACAGTAGTGGCTTCAAGTCTGCTCTTAGCTTTTGATCCTTTAGCACCTGATTCTGCCAAATGCTTTGCCTTCCTGTCACCATGCGTGGCTTACTGTAGCCCTTGCCTGCGAGGTGAGGGGGCTGCACTTACCTCACTGTGGGTTATGTTTTCTGTCCTCATAGCAGTTGCAGAAAACTTCTTGGATCCTCCTGCTGGGCAGCATCATAACACTCCCTGGGTACCACTACAGGTATCCCAGGGTGATCGCCATATCCAGCCTCAACTCATGATGATTGCAGAGGTTTAGATCCCACTTCCTTGTCTCTCTAGGAAATGGCTCTCCTTTTTAATCTTGATGGGCTCGCCTTCCCATTGATCTTCTTTCTCTTTCCTATTCTCCTGCAGCATCTTCATGAACATGGGGTTTCTCAGCCTGGGTTCCTCAGAGCACCCATACCACAGCATGTTATTTGATCTCAGAACTATGGTTAGCTGCCCAGCATTGCGCGTCCCCAGGATATCCTCAGGAAGTTCTGCCCTAAGGAGCCCTTACCAGGCCTCTTAAATTTCTCTCACAAGCTCAGCTTCTTCATTTGTGCTCTGGAGATTTCCCAGTGGCCACAGAGGAGGTAGGCGTTAGGAGAACTGTGTTTCTCCCATGGCCAGAGGCAGCCTCCATCCATTTGCGTCTGTCCACCGGGCTTGTTTTCTGTTCTGAAGATGCTTCTGTCTCTGACCTTGAATTTGTTGACCCAAAGCCAGAACTTTGAGTCAATGAATGACCCACACTCAGTCCAATAACCTTTCTTTTTGGTGGTAATAGGGTTTGAACTCAGAGCTTTATACTTTCTAGAAAGTCTCTTGTTTGAGCCATGCCTCCAAATCTTTATTCACGCGGATTATTTTTGAGACAACGTCTTGTTCTTTCCCATTCTAGTTTAGACCATAATCCCGCCATTTATGCTTCTTCTGTAGATATGGTAGTGGTTGTTTGCTCATGGCTCTGTCCAGCATTTGGGTGAGATGGGGCCTCTGTGAACTTCTTGCCTGAGCTAGCCTGGCCCGTGATCTTTTCAGCCTCATGAGTATCTAGAATTACAAATGTGACCCCCCCTCCCCCAATGCCAGACTTAGCCCATTGACTTTTGATGGAGACCTGCCTGCCCTTGTCGAGGAGAATTCTGGTAGGTTTTCATTAAAAGGAATCTCAAAACAAAGCATAGACCACTGGATGTATTTTAAGTTGTAGGAAAAGGGAGGTATTTTATTGATTCACACCTTCAGCTTTCTAGGGCTCTTTCTGGAAGTTAGAATGCGAATGTTTCTGTCTTCTGGCTCAGCATTCTTGATCTGTATTCCATACAGAGTAGCTTTCTCATCAGTACTGGCTCCCTAGCCTTCAGTGGGATTGTGGGCATGTTTGGGGGAGGTAATCCAATGAAGGCTGTGAAAAGTTTGAGTATTCTCCTTAATAGCCGCAGCCAGTGGGAGGAGCGAATGAGATCATGAGAAGCCATCGAGAGTTCACTCCCTGGGGAGCTGACTGGTTCTCAGGAGCCAGTTATTCTTGTTTTTAGCTTCCTCTACTGGTCTGAGTCAAATTAAACAGCGGCAGTAATGACCCCATTATTTGTCATAGGGAGAAGAAATCTGGTGCCAAACTCTTATTTATTTTTCATTTTAATTTTTCTTAGCACTTAAAACTCTTTGAAATTATCTTGAGCCAGGCATCAGAGGCTCATGCCTATAATCTTAGCTACTCAGAAGGCTAAGATCAGGAGGATTGCGGTTTGAAGCCAGTCATAAAAGTTCATGAGATTCTATCACCAAACTAACCAGCAAAAAACAGGGCTGGAGGCATGGATCAAGTGGGCAAGCAAGCCCAACAAACAAGCTCCGGGACCAATAAACACAAACAAGAAATTGCCTTGTGTCAAGCTGGTCCCTTCAAGAACAGAACTCTGAAAGCAGAAATATTGTTAATCTTCTCCCTTGTTCTCCCACTGATAGGGAGATGTGTAGCATGTAGAGATTTGCTAAGTCGATGTCTGTCATTGGACACATAGACTCTCTACTCTCGGGTAGTCCCCTTTGAAGACTACGTCTGCCTGTTCACAGTGAGTGGTCAAGTGGAGTTTCAGGTCTGAGTGTCTGTGTGATTTAGAGAAGGGACAAAGGTATGGAATAAAATGTTCAGTTTGCTTAAAATCTGGGTTTGAGTCATGACTCTGTCATTACTTAGTTGTAAAACTTCTCTGAGCCTTAATTTCTTGATCTGTACAGGATGAATAATAATTTTACCCTTAGACCCTTCCCCATCTCATTCCCCTCCTGACTTACTTTAAATCCTTGGTTGAATAATGTGTGAAAATTGCTTTTTAATGTATAAGATGCTTTGCAAATGGGAAGAACTTCAAAATAAATTTCTATCCTTTGCATTAAAAAAATTACTTTGGTAAGCTATCTTTGCCGTCATTATTATCCTTTTGCCCGGTGGAACACAGTGTGTTTAAACACAAAATTTCCAATAAAAATGCCATACTTTGCATTTTTTGGTTTTTATTGCCTCCTTCTTCTTCCTTCCTCTTCTCTTTCTTCTCCTTTTTCTTCTTCACACAAAGCCAGTCTTGGTCAATTCTGTTAGCACTAGGAGTTCCAGCATTTGCCTTCTAAGCACAAAATGAGGAACAGCTCTTTCTCTAGGATCTCCATCCCTGAGATGACACTGGGCAGGGGTGTTAGCAGGATGTAGGAGGGTGCACACCCTCTTTAGGTCTGGCCTCCCCATGCTGCTGGTGAGCGCCTGTCAGCACCCATGGGGAACTTGTCACCACAACCCCTGGCCACCAAGGGCTGCCTGACATATTTCTCTCTCCCTAGGCGACTGCTGAAGAGTGAACTAGGATCATTCATCTCAGACTATTTCCAGGTAAGCTGTGTGGGTCTAAGCATCCATTGTTATCATGTGGAGGTTGGGGCACAGGTACCCAAGGGGCTGGAGATGTGGACACCTGGATGTTCCTCTAACACTTGCTGTAGTGCTGAGTAGGCTGCAAGGGTCCCTAGAAGAATGTGGCCCCTGGGGTTAGAGAGGCAACTGTCATGGCTTTTGGTTTCAAGACCCCTTTATATTCTTAAATATTATTGCTTCTCTGAGTTATATCTCTTTTCACCTTATTAGAAATGAAGTTGCACCAGGCACTGATGACTCACTCCTGTAATCCTAGCTACTCAGGAGGCTGAGATCTGAGGATAGCAGTTCAAAGCCAGCCTGTGCAGGAAAGTCCGTCAGACTCTTTTTTTTTAATTATTATTTTTATATTTTGGGGGCGGAGTCCAGTCATGGGGCCTGAACTCTGGGCCTGGGCGCTGTCCCTCAGTTCTTCAGCTCAAGGCTAACGCTCTACCACTTGAGCCACAGTGTCACTTCTGGCTTTTTCTTTTTGCTTATGTGGTGCTGAGGAATCGAACCCAGGGCCTCAGGCATGCAAGGCAAGCGCTGTACCACTGAGCCACCTTCCCAGCCCCGTCCGTAAGACTCTTATCTCCAATAAACCACCAGAAAACCAGAAGTGGTGCTGTGGCTCAAGTGGTAGAGTGCTAGCTCTTTTGCTGAAGAGCTCAGGGACAGTGCCCAAGCCTAGAGTTCAAGCCCCATGACTGACAAAAAAAAAAAGAGAAAGAAAAAGAAATGAAGTCGTAGCAATTGGTGGTAGGGCTACTGATGTTTTGCGTGTATTCTAAGCACAAAGGACTTGGTAACGGGCTACTAATGCATCTGGACAGATGAACCGATCCTGATGTCAACCTAAGCTCTGGTCACCATTGCGTATAAATACGTGTTTCATAAGAAATATAAATTCCTCACTTAAGTTTTCAGGTTTTAGAACCATAGCTACCATCTTTGAACATCATACATGTTTGTTGATGGCTTTTTATGCATATAAATGCAGTGATCTATGGCTTAAAATGTTTGTTTTTATGGCAATGTTTGTTATTCTAGCCAATTGGTATTTCTAGGAAAATGGAGCATGTAATTGTTCTTTATGTTCAGGAACTGTCCCTTGCTAAACCTCAGTCACTGATTTGTCCTAAGATGACTTGTAAAAACTAAAATGCAGTGATTCGGGGCTGGGAAGATGGCTCAGTGGTAGAATGCTTGCCTTGCATGCATGAGGCCCTCATAAGCACCACATAAGCAAAAAGAAAAAAGCTGGAAGTGGTGCTGTGGCTCAAGTGGTAGAGCGCTAGCCTTGAGCTGAAGAGCTGAGGGACAGCGCCCAGGCCCTGCGTTCAGGCCCCATGACTGGACCCCCCCCCCAAAAAAAATAATAAAATGCAGTGATTCAAGAGGAGCTGAAATTCCAAAAGGAAAGTTAAGAAGTTGAAGCTTCAAAATTCACTTAAATGTTAAACCTATTAATGGTAATAAAGCTAGTACTTTTATGAAAAAAAATAGCTGTGAGAATAAAGGATGATAACAAGACTAGAACTGTCTTATGTGTGTGCAAATCTCTCTGGCTGCTTCCTGGGGTAGCTGGCCAGCCTGTCTGCTTTATGTTCTGTCTGTGACACCATCCTACATTATATATTTTGGGACAGTGTCACTGCACAGGCTAGGAATGGCAAAAACAGCTCTCTTGGTATTACTGTGGAACTAGTTTTGGCCATGTGGATTTCTTGAAAAGACTGGGGATCTCCCCTGGCCACCCAGATCATGCTTGTTGCCATGAGTGCGTTTCCTCCCAGCCTTGTGTATGGTATATGATTGGGCTACTTTTACATACTCTGGAACCAAGTTATTCGTTCTTACAGAGCTTCCTAGTCTGTTCTGTTGAAGGATTGGATCTTCCCTCTAGCCTGTAGCTATGGTTACAGGACCACTGAGTTCAAGGTTCCTGGTCCATGTGTAGGAGTTACTAATCCTGACTTTCCTGACTCTAACAAAGGTGCGTGGGCAGGTGTTGGAGGACAGTGAGTAACTGACTGGCACTTCAACAAAGACAGGACCATGCTTTTTATTAGTCTGTTGAGTATGAAAGCTGCTTCAGTTTCCTCATCTGTAACTTTAGAATAAAAATGCTGTTTACCTTTATAAGGTTAGAAGGTATGGTTTACATGAGATAAGCCAGGTGAAGAACTCAGCACTAGTGTGCAAGACAGTGGAGGGTGGTTTGTGATCAAGGTTATGGGCCTTCAAGACAAGGAATCTGGATTCAGCGTCTGATTCTCTATGATGGGGATGATAGGACCTAACTGTGTATAGGTCGTTAGTGCAAGGGACTAGCAGGGGCTAAGCTAAGAAAAAGTAATAGGGTTTATTAAATTTAGGTGGGTTCCTATGTGTTATTCAAAAATGTCACCCAGCCCCCTTAATGGGGAAGTCACATAAAAATACATGATCTTGGTTTCAGTTAGGTTGTACTATTTTTTTTTATTTATTTTGTATTATCATTAAGTAGTTGTACAAAGGGGATTCAATTCAGCAGTTATATTATTTTATGGCCAAGTAGAGCATACTTTTAAGACAGTTTAAAGAGATTTTTTTGGTTTTAAAAACATAAATACTCTTGTATTATTATTTTTTTCCAAATTTTCCTCCCAAGTTTCAGGAAGCGTAAACCTTTATGAATACTTTAGAAGAATGGTAACTGTCAGTTACACACACACACACACACACACACACACACACACACACACACACACACACGGAAATAAAAGAAAATAAAAATTGAAAAGCTGCCCTCAAGCTGGGACCCTGGGATTCAGTGGGGTCAGATGTCTTAGCTTCTTGGAAGAAAGCTCTTATTCAGGGAGAAGAAACCTGAAGACTAAGAGAGAGATAATTAGTCACAAATAAAGATCAGGCTGACTCAAAGGTCAGCCTTGGGCTTGGCCTTCTCTCCTCCTCTGCCTTCTTGGTTGATTGATTTTTAAACCCAGCTACAGAGAAACACTTTTTCAATCAGGCCTTGAGACCCCCCCCCCCCCGGGCTGCCTTTCTTGATGACATTTGAAAGACACTGGGTTTGGTGTGGTTTCAATCAGGTTTTAAAATGTCAGCTGTCTGTTGGGGGCTAGGACAGTAGGAAGGGTGTGTTTGGGTGGGGACCCATTTCTATGGGAGGCCCTTGAGGTTTTCAGGGGCTGTTCATACTGTGTACAAAGCATGCCAGAGAACTTAAAAACTAATAACCACATCTGGCCTCTTATCAGAGGGGAAATCAGAGAAGCTGTTTGGTGATTATGACTCTTTTTATGAGGGTATAGTGTGGGGAATCTGGGGTTTTCTGTATTTAAGGTTCTAGATTGGAAAGAAGGCTCTTCTAGACAGTTTTGTAAAATATTGATTTTAGAATCATATAGGCACATGTTCTGTTCTTGCTGTTGCTTTGAACTAGTTGATTTCCTAGTCTGTGAAGAATACCAAGTAGATGTTCAGTTAACAGTCTTGGGAGTGCAGGAAAAATTGTTTACCACTGAAACTTGGATTGATTTTAGGTGACCCACACAAGGCATTAAATAGCATTAGGGGTCATGGAGACTTTTCTTTCTTTCTTTCTTTTTTTGGTAAGTTGTGGGGCCTGAACTCAGGACCTGGTCACTGTCCCTGAGCTCTTTTTGCTCAAGGCTAGTTTTCTCTTGCCTTGAGCCACAGTACCACTTCAGGTTTTCTGGTTGGAGACCTCTCATGGAGAGCCGGGAGCCGGTGGCTCACGCCTGTAATCCTAGCCACTAAGGATACTAAGATCTGAGGATCATGGTTCAAAGCCAGCCTGGGAAGGAAAGCCCAAGAGGTTCTTATCTCCAATAAACCGCCAGAAAACCAAAAGTGGTGCTCAAGTGGTAGAGTGCTAGCCTTGAGCTGAAGAACTTAGGGACCAGTGCCCAGGCCCAGAGGTCAAGCTCCATGACTGATGAAAAAAAAAAAAAAAAAAAAGAGTATCATGGACTTTCTTGCCTGGGATGGCTTTGAATCTTGATGCTCAGATCTCAGCCTCCTGAGTAGCTAGGATTACAGGTGTGAGCCACCAGCGCCCTACCAGACTTTACCTTTTTAAACTATGTTTTAAGTCCTTATGGTTATGCCAGAGAAGGTCTTGGGCAGTGTGCCATCGTGTCTCCTCTTTTCCAGGACTTAACACTCTTGTTCAAAGAAGAAGAATCAGGCTGAACTTAGTAAGTTCAACTAAAGTACATGGCCTAGTTAAGGCTCTGTGTGTGTGTATGTGTGTGTGTGCCAGTCCTGGGACTTGAACTCAGGGCCTGGATGCTCTCCTTTAGGTTCTTCACTCAAGGCTGGCACTCTGCCACTTGAGTCATAACTCCACTTCTGGCTTTTTGATGATTAGTTGGAGATAAGAGTCTCACAGACTTTTCTGCCTGGGTTGTCTTTGAACTGTGATTGTCAGCCCTCAGCCTCCTCAGTAGTTAGGATTATAGGTGTGAGCCACTGGCTCCTGGCTTTAGTTAGGATTTTGTAGTGTTACTTTGCTTGTATTGAATTGATTCTTCAGTGTTATATGAAGTCCCCACTATTCTCTTTTTTAAACATGGTGGCATTGATTTAAGAAACACAGCATGAAAAGAAGAATAATAGAGTAGGTGGGCTGGGCTATGGCTCTGACTGTGCAAGTGGCTCAAGAGAGACTTGTCAAGCAAGTTCAATGTGGGGGCACTTTCCTACGTAGACCAAATCGCCCTGAGTGGAGGGAGACCTAGCTCATAGGGGCAGGCTTAGCTTCACATCCAGCTACTAGGTATAGGTTTTTTGTTTTAAATCCAAATCAGGCTCCAGAAAAGAAGGTAGGAGGAAGGAGTGGGTGCATGAGCAGCAGAACTGAAAACTGGGCAGGGGGGTCCCCACAACTGTGGCTGAGGTGGCTTGGGACAGGGGAGAATGAGCTTTGAAAGGGTGAGCAGTGGCTACCACCAGGCACCTGTATGCGGCTGTGAGGTCCGTCCCTTCCCAGGATCCCCCCTTCCCAATCAGAGCAGAGCTGTCTTTGTGGCTCTGCTCGCGCAAGGGAGTGTTTTCTTTTTATTACAGCTTTGAAAGAAAGCCCTGCAGAAAGAGTATCTTCAGTGAGGAATAATCAGAATGACCCCAGGTTAGGCGGGGGAAGCAGGTGGGACACGTGCTTATCTCCTGTCTGCACACACGGAAAACAGGCTGTTTGATCCACAGAAGCCTAGGGAGATTTCCCAGAGACACTGGCCGGAAAAACCTCTGACATTTCCACTACTGAACTTTTTCTTCTTCTCCTCTCTCTGTCTGTTTTGAATTGTGCCTGGAAGGAAAATTGGAAACTCTATATCCTAGTGGCAGCTCTAGGGTATAATTGGTTCCATATAACGTTTGAAACTGAGGATATGAAATGTTTGCCATTTTTTAATAGCCTAGGTAGGCATCTTGGTGGCTCAGGGGATGGGGGGTTGCAGATGGAGGAGTTACTGAACGCTTGGCCAATTCAGCATCTGCAGCCTATATTAAAGGCTTTCCCCAGCCTAGAAAGTTCAGTCTTGGCCAGGTGCCAATAGCTACTCAGGAGGCTGAGATCTGAGGATCATGGTTCAAAGCTAGCCTGGGCAGGAAAATCTGTGAGACTTTTTTATGTCCAATAAACTACCAGCAAACCAGAAGTGGCACTGTAGCTCAAGTGGTAGAGTGCTAGCCTTGAGCTGAAGTGCTGAAGGACAATGCCCAGGCCTGGAGTTCAAGCCCCATGACCAACAAAAACAAAACAAGAAAGGTCCAGTCTTTTTTTGTTTTTGTTTTTATTTTTTCAGAGCCAGAGTTTTGCTTGATACAGAAAGTTGAGCTAGAATCAATGACTGAGTCAGTCTGAGGGAGAAGAGAAACAGCTATAGTAGTCGGTAGTGTTTATAGATATGTGTGTATGTATATATACACATGCGTATATGTATATATGTGCATATGTGTATTTTCCCAGTTGCCGATATGTGTACCTGTGCATAGGTGTATATGTGTATACATGTGTACATGTGTTCATATATTTGTGTATATGTGTGAATACACACGTGTGCATGCATATGTGTGTGTGTGCGTAGTGCATCCATTCGCTCCTCATCTTCTCCAGAGTCCACAAAGTGGATTTATCATGGCAGGACCATGAAGGGCTTTTGGCATGTGGCAGATGGCAGAAAAAGAGAGCTTTGCGAAATACCCTGGTACCCTTGAAGTTTATCACTGAAGACAAGTGCAGGTGGATAGGTGAATCTACACCAGGGGACTGATAAATAAGCCCAGAAGGAATAAATACACATTGTAGGAACAAGATAGGCATGATAAAGGACAAATGGGGTGGAGAGAAGGCATTCGTGAAAACAGCTTTGATTTACAGCCCCGAACTGAATAGGGGAGAGAAGTTTCAGCTCTTGCTTGCTCAGCCTGGGATGGCTGATCTTTAACTAGGTACGACTGCAAACCAGGAGAGAGAACTAAAGAAGTAGACAGCAAGGAGTGAAGAAATTCCAAAAGTGCCCCGCTTTGAAGGTGACCTTGGGGCCGGTATTATTCAAACTCCGAACATTCATAGCAGGGTTCTCTCAGAGGACAAGGGCTGGGGATTAGGGGTTATGTCACTAGAGTTGCATTGTGGGTTTGACCAGTTCTTGGGGTGGGGGGGGAGAGGCATAGTGAAGTCTGTGAAGAACAGAGTGACCACACTGATAGGAGAGAGTGGGAGGAGCTAACTAGGGGTGCAGGGAGTACCCCCCCCATGGTTGTGGCTGCTCCCTGGATGGCTGTCCACCAGCTGGTGCTTGTCTTTTAGCAGCTTTTCTGGGCTTAGTCTCCTCGGTAGTTACTGTGAAATTATGTGTATACTTTGGTGAATTTCTCCCCCCCGCCCCACTACTTTATGGAACTAGAGTGAAAAATGGATCTTGAGTAACCACTGGCCTTCATATATTTGAGATACCGATGAAAATCAACAGGCCTGCTGAAAGAGCCATTCCTTAGCCCCATTGGACTCAGGTTGATGCACAGTCAATTGTGAAAGGAAGGAATCTATAGGTGTACAATGCTGAAGATTTATCACTGAAGATGAGCTCTGAGGAGTGGGGGTCTGCCTAGGAAACTCACAACCCTTTTTAACTGTATGGGACCAGAATTCCTCCTGCATTATGTAATTGTATTGTTTCTCATGAGAATATAGTTTCAGAGACAATTATGTATGCTATTGGGTGATTTCTTGTAGACAGGCACAGTGTGTCAAGAGCTATGTTTAGAGCAGAGAGAGGAGGCATAGTAGTAGATGCTGGGGATGTGGTGTTAAAATAAGCAGAAGTGTTTGATCAATCAATAGACAGGGAATGTCAAGGCTGTGTTGGAAATTGTGTGTGTGTGTGTGTGTATGTGTGTTGGGGGCCAGTCGTGAGGCTTGAACTCTGGGCCTGGATGCTATCCCTGAGCTCTTCCTCTCTAGGCAAGTGCTCTACCACTTGAACCACAGCACCGCTTCCAGTTTTCTGGTGGTCAATTGGACATAAGAGTCTCACAGACTTTCCTGCCTGGGATGGCTTTGAACTGCAATCCTCAGATCTCAGCCTCCTGAGTAGCTAGGATGACAAGCACAAGCCACCCGCACCCAGCTGTGTTGGAAATTTTTGTTCAATATGGAAGGCAAAACTCTGTGTGTGTGTGTGTGTGTGTGCACGCGCACGCACGCATGCGTGCACGTGTATGCGTGCTCACATATCAACACTGGTACTTGAATTCAGGACCTGGGCACTCTCCCTTAGCTTTTTAAATTCATCTTCACTTCTGGCTTTTTGCTGGTTAATTGAAGATCAGAGTCTCATGGGCTTTCTTGCTCTTCCTGTCTTTGAACTTCCATCCTTAGAGCTCAGGCTCCGAGTAGCTAGGATAACAGGTGCAAACCACTAATGTCTGGCAAGAAACTTTTCTGAAGGCTTTTCAAGATTTATTAAAAGGGCGAAAATGGTAAAGTGTTAATGTACTTACATGCCGGGCACTGTTCTAAGTCAGTGGTTCTCAAGGTGTGGTCCCTGGGTTCCAATGTTCATCATCATCCCAATCTTAGGCTACAGGAAGGCAGATTCCCAGGCCTTGCCCACTCACAGGGAACAAAGAGGAGCCTGGGTAATTCTACGCACGCTCAAGTCTGAGAACACTAACTTACTGGGCTAACTCCTTTCTTCCTTCTAATGGCCAAGAAACGGATTGTGTTATGATGAGCTCCTTTCTACAGGCTCCGAACCTTCTGTCTCTTAGATCTTCAGAAAAGCTGGAGCAAAGAGCCACCCAGGCCATGGGAGCCATCCTTGAAATGTTAAAATGTCTTCAAGGTTTCCTTTGAAAAAGTGAAGCCCTAGGGGAGAAAGAGTTTCAGGATTTGTGTTTTTGAGTGTCTAGCCAATAAGACACATACTGATTTTTTTTGCTTCCTTATAAAAATCATTTTAAAAGTGCAAATCTACTTTTTAAATTATTACTGTCATGGTGCTGAAGGGAGAATTCACATCGGTGCTATTTTTGATCTTTGCTACTTTGCCATCTAGGGATTTTTTTCCTGCTCTCTTCATACGTGCCCACACTGAGACTGGTTTATTAAGAGTTCCCTGGGTCTGCAGGGTGAATTGTGTTGATGAGGCCATTTTATTGCTTGAGTAGGAAAGGCATCTAGGTTCACAGGAAATGCAGGCATTGTTAGAGTTGGTGGCTGGCCTTTGAGTCACAGGAAAAACATGGAGGTAGTCAGTGATTCCATCATGGAGTTCTTGCCAATAACAGGAACCTTTGAAGACATCGATACCACCAGAAACGGGTGTCCAGGGTGGATGCTGGCTAACTAACCTAAATTCTCAATAGGCAGAGTGGCATAGCCAACAGATCCCTTTTGGGAATGGGATCCTCTAAGATCCACCCTTGCTAAACACTGGAATGTGGATGGTGGAAAGGAAGGTGCTGGAAAAGTGCTTTCAAAGAGGTGGAAGTTGGGCAGTTGGGGATAGGGCTGGGCAGCAGAAACAATCCACGTGGATGGAAACCTTCTGGTAGAACCTTGTTCTGTGGCCTGGATGCTGCCAAGCTCTGTCCCATGTCTGAGCCTGATACGGACCTCATCTCTTCCTCCTGGCAAGCACACCAGACGCTCCTCCAGGGCAGGGCAGCCTGATGTTAAATGTACACCAGGCCTTCTCCCAGGTAGACCTGGATTCCAGTCCTTGCTAGGATGCTTACAAGCTATGTGTCCTCAGGCTTGTTACTTAGCCTCTCTGAATCTGTTTTCTTAGTAGTAATATGGGAATCACGGTGCCTACTTCATAAGTAAAGTATAATACTAAGTGAGATGACCTTCAAGGGCTTGGTATACAGTGAGCAGTCCACCACTAACAGCTTAGTATTTTTATAGTAAGTGGTGGTGGTGATGCAGGGAAAGGTGAGAAAGGAGATAGGCTTGGAGTTTAGACTAACTCAGATAGCATATTTCTGGCTGAGTGATTCTCTGGGCCTCCCTCAGTTCCTTCATCTGTAAGGGAAGACTAGGTTCATGGAAAGGGCAAAATGAGATAATACATGAAAAAGGTGTACTCCTGGCCTGCCCAAGCCAAAGCAGTAAGCAGCTATAGAAGCATTAAATCTTGGTATTCAGAGTTCGTACTCAGTGTGGAAAGTTGCTGCTGGAAAATAGAATTAGCTATATTCATTTTTCCTTTCCCCAAGTTGTTCCTCCTCCTCTTCCTCCTCTTTCTCCTCTTCCCCTTCCTTTTCCCCTTCCTCCTCCTTTTTTTCCTCCTCCTCCTCCTCCTCTTCCTCCTCCTCCCCTTCTCCCACCTTCTCCTCCTCCTTCTCTTCTTTCTTGTTCTCCTCTTCCAACACCTCATCGTCTTCTTCTGGAGATTAGATTCCAGGTTTTGGCTAACTGGATAAGTGCTCTACCACTTGAACTGGGAGGAGTCCCCCAGTCCTTTTGCTTTTTTTTTCTTTTTTAGGTAGTCTTGTTTTCACCTGGGTTGGCCTCAAATCATGATCCTCCTACCTCCACCTCTCAGGTAGCTGGGATTATAGGCATGTTGCACTATACCTGGCTCCCTAGTATTCTTAGTTACTTCTGTGTTTTTTTTTTCTTCTAGGTCCCTCTCACCAGGTTGAAAGATGCCTCCTGATGAGGTGTATAAATCCCACCCCTCAAATCTGCTCCCCCTTTTCTCTACTCACCTCCACTGCCTCACACCCACCAATGAGCTAGGATGCACTGGGTCTGCTCTTCCCATGAAAGCTATGTGGCTGGGATCTCTCTCCCTAGATGTGGCTGCTTGCATTTCTTCTTAACTGAGCCTCATATTTCTGTTTACAGCCCATTTTCCTGTGTCTGAGGGGGAAAAAAATGTCAGCTCTCTTTTCACTTCCAGATCCCTCTGCCACTTCATTAAAGTGCAATTTCATCCGTGTCCAAGGTCACTGTGGTAAGGGGGAAGATGCATGAAGTGCACCAGGCCCTTGGCCAAGCCCCAGGTCGTTTCCTCGGTGGCCGCTATCAGATTTCACTGTCATTGGCTGGAAGCCTTGGGGTGGGGAGCAGGAGAGAGTCAGGCAGGAGAAAAGCAGGGTCTTCAGCTCTGCCACCCCACAGCTGGGAACATCCATGGAGAACATTGTGGAGGCGGACATTTGCCAGGGATGGGGACAAGCAGAGGGGATAGCCTGGGAGAACAGATACTTCTAGAGGTGTCTTTCTCCTCCCTCTTTCCCTCCCTCTTTCCTTCCTTGCCTTCTTTCTTTCTTCTCCTTTCTTTCTCCTTCCTTTCTTCCTTCTTTTCTCCCTCCTTTGTTCCCTCTCTCCCTCCTTCTTGTGTATCAAAACCCTTGTACCTGTATAGTCTATGTGACTGTAGGTATCCAAGAAAGGGTCACTGTGTCACTAGCAAATGTGCCGATGCTGCCAGGCCAGGCCAAGGACAGCTGCCATCGTGTCCCTGGTCAAAATAATGCAGACACATGCCCAACCTGACCTCCTCCTGTACCATGACTAGGTCCCACAATGCCACCCTGTCACCGCTCAGGAGTACAGTGACATTGTGGTGGCATGGGAAGGGGAGTCTGGGTGCAGCCCAGGTAACCATGGTGTAAACATCAGGTGCCTGAAAACTCCCGGGGAGGGGGCTGGAGGCAGGACTCCAAGGAAAGGAAGCTCTGTCCTCCTAGGACCTGCCTCCCCGCCTCCCCAGACTTTATGTGTAAAGCACAACTTCAAAGATAGACATGGTGGTAAATGAAGACAGGAACTGAAGGGTGTTAAACTCCACGTGCAGAGCCCAGGTTCCCGAGGAACATGAGAGCACAGGCCTTCGCTACTCTGACAAGAAAGGTGTGGAGGGAGACTAACCATCACTGATCTCCAATCTTCTGTGACTCAGGGGGGCTGCTCTATGTCTTAGGGACCAGATGTACCCCCTCTGAGGGAGGGATGGAGGTCTAGGCAAGAGAATAGCTCAGAAGGCACCAAAGGAGGAGGGGAAAGAGCAAAGTTTCTAGACCCAGCTCTGCCCACCATGCGTGGGACTCTTCACTGCCATGAGTAGACAAAGAAACAGTACCAATCTGATAGGACTGAATTCAGTGAGATGAAGGAGTTACAGCTCTGGCAGGTGCGGGACACCACCCACCCACCTACTGCTAGCTGAAGGGTTGAGAGGACTTAGCTTGATTTCACACCCTCGCCGAGGAACGCATGCTGCTACTGCTGTTTAAGATTTTATAAAGTCTCTTTCATGTGAGTGTGAGAGATCCCAAATTTATCTTTAAAAAAAAAATCCCTACATTACCTTCCATTACCTCCAGAGCCCCTTTGAGGCCTCAGGGACACTGGGTATCAACAACAAATGGATCCTGACAAACCCGTGTTTTGTCCCTTCCCTAGTGACATGACATGTGACATTTGGTCGTTGGCCAAGGGGTAGCAGTCAGTGTTCTCTCAAGACCTTGGCCTTCCAAAAGAACAAAGGAACCGCTTCAGCTTGTGGGGGGCAGGAGACCGCACACCCGTGCCTAGAACTCTGCACTCTTGCCACTTGAAAGTGGAGGAGTTGCTCAACTCCTGTGTTCTTTTGTTCTCTTTTGGCAGAACCAGCTTCTGGCGAAGGGGCTGTTCTTTGTGGAAGAGAAGGTCAAGCTGTGTGAAGGCAAGTACCCTATTACAACCCCCCCCCTCCTCCCAACATGGATTGTGGATCTGGGCCTCTCTCTCTCTCTGTGACTCAGCCTCTCCATGACTCAGCCTTTGATGTCTGGACCGTTGAGACAGTTCTGTCCTAAAGTGCGAGGTGCCAGCCAATGAGTCAGCCCAGTCCACTTTGTCCCAACCATTAAGTCAGCCGCTCAGGGCAAGGCCATGCATGACAGAGCTGTACATGGAAAAATGAAGAAGTTGGATTGGGGTAGGTTTCTTGGAGACCTCTGGGAAGGGATTTCCATGGTACTTCCTGGTGGTCTCCTTGGAAGGGGTTCATTATGGAGTAGATCCTGCTATGTCTTTCTCTGTGATCAGCTCCAGGCTATTTTCTGTGGGTTTTCCTCCTACTTACTGGGCTCCTCATGGAGGGGACATTTGGACATGCTGGCCCCCACTCCATGGGGTCTGATTGGATAAAGGGAAGTTTCCATCTATGCTAAGGTTCTGGAATCTAACTGACCAGCTAGAAAGAAGCTGGTTGCCAATAGGAGATGGTTGCAAAGGCAAGCACTGGCCAACTTGACAGCTCTACCAAGGGCTACTCTTGGTGACTGCCAACATAGAACATGATCAGAGCATGACAGCTACTTCCTGGGTGACTTGGCAAGCTAGTAGCTTCCCTGGTGGTTATCATTTTTAAAGTGACAACATGGAGTGAGGTCCTATGGAGCATGTAAGTCACATGGTTAATGGGATATCACCTCTGGCACACAGTAGGTCTACATGCTGGGGCCTGGATTTATTTTATTTTTCTCTAGTCTTCCCTTTCTTCTTCCTCTTTGTTCTAGTCATTCTCAGGCAGTGTCTAGGAAAGAAGGAGGACATTGGAGAAGGAACATGAGAAACAGATGCTGGAAAGTTCTAGTGTTTGGCATATAGCAAGTACCACCCCTACCCATCCTCCCCCACTCCCAGGCTTATGGAAGAACCAGGGCAAGAAGTTAACCTCTGCCTATCTGAGATCGCATTGAGCTGTGGTTTCCTTCCCCCTACAGCAACTCTGTGCTGTGACTTCTTATGCCTGAGGTTTTATGTCACAAGTTCTTACTATTTAGCCCCAACTGACCCTTAAACGGAGGATTCTCCTGAGTGATGGGATTACAGCTTCGTGCTGTGATTTTTTTCAAGTTTATAAATGCCTGTTAAACCAAATTATTTTTTTCGAATTATAAAAAAGTGAATGACACAAAATGTTTAATTTTAGCCATATCACAGTTCAGTGGTGTTTACAGGTTTCCCATTTTTACATAGCAAAGCTCCAGGATTTTTTTTTAACCTTACAAAACTTACTAGATGTTTCCCTTTGCCCTCTCTTATAGCCCCTGATAACAACTATTATGTTTTGTTTCCATAAATTTGACTATTCTAGGAGTCTCATGTGCATGGATCACATAGCCTCTGTTGTCCCTCCATGGCTGGCTTATCTCATTTAATGTGATGTTGTCAAAGTTCATCCATGTAGGATTCCCCTCTATTTTTTTTAAGGCTGAACAATATTTCAGTGTATGAGTACCCAATGTTTCTTCATCCACTTATGTACCAAGGGAGACCTTACTTTTAAGTGACTTGCTTAGATGAAGGACATTTGCATTTTGGAGTTGGGTTGGTACACAGGTGTGCAGGAAGGTACAGTACAAGAAGCATTTTCCCTAGCTACATTTGGGGGGGGGGCACTTGGAAAACTAGCTGTATGACAAAAAAAAATCTTGGTTAAGACTGGAGATTCACATGCTCTGCAGAGGGGAAGCTAGACTTCTCTCACTCAGTCTTCAATTGAGCAACATACATAGTGAAGACTTAGAAACAGCCAGGCAGGGTGAGCAATGGTTACCTAAAATTGTTTGATGTGAGGCTCACAGACATCAAATGTCTGTGTCAATGTATTGGATTCTATGTGTTTTATATGTTCGTGCTTGCTGTGTATATAAAGCCCTGCTTGGTGACAGAGAAGAAAGGACAGGTGGACTTTTATGTCCAGTTGTCATAGTCTTGTGGGCAGAAGACATCATGTTATTTGAGAGTTTAATGACCTTCATCTTGACCTACAGGAAATTCCTTGTACCTTCTTACGTATTTCTGGTGACCTCAACTCCTGAGGTACATCACAAGGCAGACATCTATCATCTTCCATGTAAACCTCTTTCCTTTTTGCAGGGAGCTAAGTCCCTGACTCATGGGGCCATTTTTTCTGGGAGTGAAATTATCTGCTTCCTTTACCTCTTTCTTCCCTGAGGAGTGCCACTTTGTGTGAACCTCAGTTTCCCTGATACTCATTTTGAGAGCCCTTTTTTTTGGGGGGGGGTCCAGTCGTGCAGCCTGAACTCTGGGTCTGGGCACTGTCCCTCAGCTCTTCAGCTCAAGGCTAGCACTCTACCACTTGAGCTACAGCACCGCTTCTGGTTTTTTTCTTTTTGCTTATGTGGTGCTGAGGAATCGAACCCAGGGCCTCAGGCATGCAAGGCAAGCGCTCTACCTACTCCCTTGAGAGCCCTTTCTAAACCTCCATTATTCTCTGAAGTTTGCCCTCAGCAATTGGCTCAGCTTCCCAGCAGGAGGCAGTCACTGACTTGGTCACACTCTATGGGCTACCGGGCTCCCCTGTGGTAGATCTCCATCTTGGCACTGAAGCCAGCCAGGCCCAAGCAGGGCCTTCTCCTACCTTCTTATGTCTTCAGGGTCTCTGCTGGTCTTTGTTGTGGATGGTTTAAGGTAAGAACCATCAACAAGGCAACTGAACTTTGTCCCTTCTGGGGTATGTCCTTTAGTTGTTGGGGTTCACTTTGGATTTAGGAACTAGGGTGACCTAACATTACAGTCTGTTGGACTTTCCCGCCACTCTGCCCCTTTTGGTGAAGGGGAACCTAGCATGTAAACCTCTACTCTTTCTATGTGCCATTCATTCATCTGGTGGATCTTAAAAATTAATTGATAGCTGGTGCTGGTGGCTCACACCTATAATCCTAGCTGTTCAGGAGGCTGAGATCTGAGGATCATGGTTTGAAGTCAGCCTGGGCAGGAAAAGTCCATGAGACTCTTATCTCCAATTAATGACTGAAAAGCCTAAAATGGAGCTCTGGTTCAAGTATAATGCCAGACTTGAGCAAAAAGCTAAAGGACGGTGCCTAGGCCCTGAGTTCAAACTCTAGTATTGGCATGCCCATGTGTGTGCACACACACATTCTCTCATACACACACACTCTCTCTCCCCCCCTCTCTCATACACACACACACACACACACACACACACACTTGATTAATTGATGTGTCGGGGGCTCTACTAAATACCAGAAAGGGACTGTCAAGGAGGATCCACTGGGGCCTGTGCATCACCGCTATTCTAGTGGAGGAGGCAAGGGAGTAAAGGAAGCCATTGAGTAAGTAAGGAGAGCAGAGGGATCTGAGGATCTGCACTGTTCCCTGTATTTTACACACACACACACACACACACACACAGAGTTTGTAAGCTCATGGGCCTGTTAGCAACTGTTTACACCCTTTTCCTCTTCTGTACTCTTATTATCCTTGAAATTAATAGATGGGGGACGCTAACTGAATCAAGATCCGTTCGGTGGAATGGGCAGTGTTTTTGCCAAACACGTCTCTTGGTGTCTTAATCTTGGCTGACCTAGTTTCTCTGCCTAGGATGAGCAAAGGCAGCGCCCTGCCAGCTCGGATATCTGGGTCATTAACCAGCAGCCGCCCAGCAGGCTCCCCCCAGCCTGCAGGCTCTCTCCCCCGGCCTGCAGCAGGCTCCCTGCTCCTTTCCCCTCGAAGGCTTCCTCTCACAACCCTCTGCTGTGCAGGGCGACTTGTGTCTTCTTAGCTAGTAAGTGGTGCTTGGCCAGAGCCCCGGCTGAGTCCTGGGGATGAGGAGGCATGAATCAGGTGGGTCCTGTGTTTTGGAGGTGACCTCTTCAGAGCACAATCCCCTCCCAGCTACCATAAAGCAGTGGGTGGAGGTGACAGTTTTCAGATCTGTGTATCTCTGACAGCTCAAACCCTGAAGGGCACTGAATTAGTGGCTAAGAGAGAAAAGAGCAGAGCATAACTGTGTACATGATCTTCCTGGATTGGGGTGGTAAAGAGAGAAAGTTCTGGAATCCTAGCTCTGCCTTCAAGCAGTATGACTTTGGACCAATTACTAGGCTTCCTGAGCCTATCAAATAGGCTAGCAGTCACCTGGTGGGATGTCTCGTTTGTAAATTAACTCACTTTCTGAGACTGTTATAAACATTTGTGTGGTGATAACATTTTTGTGTGTGTGTGTGTGTAATTTTTTAGTTTCAGCTCCCTTTTTGGGGGGATGGTGGTTGGGAGGTAGAAAGGTATATTTGCCTATTTCTAGACCAGTCTTTTTTCCATTGCGATCAGAAAATCTCCAAGATTGGACATCTGATAAAGGGGTTAGTTTTGGTTGCAGTTTGGGATGGCTTAAAGTTCAGGAGCTGGTGGGCTCTGGGTTTGGTCTCCGATAAGGGCTTCATGGTGGATTGTATCACAGAGGTTGGCTACGTGTATAAGAGAGGAGCATGGCAAAGCTGGCAGCCAGACAGGTGTCAGGAGTCAGGTTCCCTCTTCTAATAGCCCCTCTCCAGGGAATTAACTCTTCCTCTCTTCCCCCAATGACCTTCCACTAGATCCCCATCCCTTAAAGTTATCATCACCTCTAAATATTAACACACTGGGGACACCACTGAGAGACAACCCACTCAAATGTGGGCCTCACATAGTTGTGCATTTTACTGCAGTAACTCTTGTTGGTCTAGTGTCTGTGGTGAAGGGAGTTGTGATGCGGTGTGAATCCTAGTGAAACTAAGTATATTTCTGCCCAGAGAATTTCTGGTGGTTTTAGCCAGGAACAAAGACACTGCACCACCACTACTACGCTGCTTTTACAGCTCCTGGCTTCCTGTTTTTCTTCTCTTTTTCTTTTTACCAGTCCTGGGGCTTGAACTCAGGGCCTGGGCACTGTTCCTGAGCTTCTTTTTTGCTCAAGGCTAGCACTCTACCACTTGAGCCACAGCGCCACTTGTGCCTTTTTCTGTTTATGTGGTACTGAGGAATCGAACCCAGGGATTCATGCATGCTAGGTAAGCATTCTTCGACTAAGCTACATTCTCAGTCCCTGGCTTCACATAGGCCATTTTACATTTGAGATGGAGCTGTCTGGTGGCCTCTCCCTCAAGTAAAAAATGACAAATTCTTCTCTTTCTCTCTCCCCGTCCATCTTCTTGCCCCCTCCCCGCCTTGTGTAGGTGAAAATCGCATTGAGGTGCTGGCCGAAGTCTGGGACCACTTCTTCACTGAGACCCTCCCAACCCTGCAGGCAATATTTTACCCCGTTCAGGTCAGTGGACTCCGTGTCTGTTTCCTTTAACCTTGACAAGCTGAGGCCTCCTTCCTAACGGAGGAGAGATGGGGCCTCTAGTCCATGAGGGACCATGAAGGGCTCTGGAGGGCTCTCTGTTCTATATTAAGCTCCTAAATTTCAAACAGAAATGAGAGTCTGAATAACTAGCAATTTTAAGCTCTGGTTACTTGCTTGGTTTTCAGTATGTTTTTATATTCTTGGAGTGGTTTGGTTTGATTCTTTCTTACTTTTCTGAAGTAGAGAAGACTGAGAGGGAAACTTTGCTTTCTCTCTCCTCACCCCCAACCTTTCTTTTCCTCCAAGTTTTGGAAACATAATTAAAAATATTTATTAGTGTATATTAATTGTACAAAATAATGGGTTTTGTGCTGATATTTTCATGCATGCATCACATATGCTTTGGTCATACTCAACCTTCTTCATTGCTCTCTTTTGTCTCTCTCCCCTTCATCACTGTTTTCTTTAAACACTGTGTGTGTGTGTGTGTGTGTGTGTGTGTGTGTGTGTGTGTGTACTACTGGGATATAAAGTTGGGGCCTTGAACTTGTTTGGCAGGTGTTCTACCACTTGAGCCAGGTTCCCAACCCCTTTTTTGCTTTAGCTATTTTTCAAGTACTATTTTATAGTTCCTAATTATCCTATTTAGCATGCATCAACATGCCTGGCTTATTGGTGGGGATGTGGGTGGTGATGTCTCATGAACTCTTAGACCTGGATGGTCTTGAACTTCCATCCCACCTGATCTCCACCCATCCCAGTAGCAGGGATTACAGGAGTGAGCTACTCTACCCAATTTGAAGCACAATTTTTAAGCAAACTGCTGTTGTCCCGAAACCCTCAGAAAAAGGTAATAATATTCCTTACCCTCCATAAGGGATTCTGAGATAGAACTATATGATGTAGTAGAAACAGTGCTAAGTAAAGAATCAGATTTGAGGTGGTGTGTGGTTTTGGGTAAAGTCGTGTGAATTCTGTGGAGTTTCTACCAGGCCCGAGTCCCCTCTTTCCCTTTAGGAGAGAGTATGTTCTGTGTCTGTCTCTCTCTCACTGCCCTCACCGCTCCTCAGGGAGCTCACATTCCACCCTTCCCCTGGGGTTGAAGCTTCCTGTAATAAGGCTTTGCTGAAGTTGGAGTCCAATATTCAGAATAGGAGCCTGGCTATTAACACAATGGTTGGAATTTCCCCATACCACAGGGAAGGGCCCTTGAGGACTGTGGTTGAATAGTGTTTTAAAGGGACTTAGAATTGCTTCAAATATAGCCCAAGTATTTCACACCTGGGAGGCTGGGCCTGCAGACTTCCTTTCTGGCTTTTCCAGTAAGTCACAGCAGGTAGCTACTCCAGGCTGTAGCCTACTCCCCTCTCCTCCTATTCCAGGCTCACCTACCCAGCATCCCTACCCTCTTCCTTTCTCTAGATAGTCACCCTCTGGCCAGCCATGGATCTTAGGAAGAAACTTGAGAAAAAGGGTTGCCTGACTTAGCAAATAAACATGCAGTATACTTACTAAGTTATATTTGAATGAAAATAAACACGTAGTGCAATACTGGGATATGTTTATTCCAAAGCATGGCTCAGATTTAACTGGACATCCTGCATTTGTCCCTCATGGAAGGGCATGCATGGACCGATAGGGATCTGTTAGGGCCAAGTGGGGAATGTGGGAACTGAGTGGACACAGCTCCAGTACAGCGAGAGGCAATGATGGGTCCTCTGATGCTGAGAGCCTGTCAGGATCCCTGTCATATGAGTCTCAGCATGGTACTATTATAGTTCTCTTGAAAACTCAGATCTGGAAGTAACTGACACTGCCCTGTTCAATCTCATCTTCCAACAACAGACTTGAATTTTGCTTGCTCTCTGTTCTACCACAGCCTCCTCCCTGCTGACTGCCTTCTCCTGTCAGCTTCCCAGGACATTTGCATGTGCTAACCTGTTTTAGTTAGCTATCTGAGATGGGTAAGGGGGACAAGAATTTAGAGTGTGGCATGGGAATACTGGGAGGTGGGAAGGCTGCAGCTAATGGATGTTAGGGGAGAGGGTGGCAGAAGGGGCCAGCTGCCTCCTTCCTCCTTTTTTTCTCCACTGTCCTGGCCACATGTTCATAATTTTCTGGGATGTGGAATTCTTTGCTTTTACTCTTTCTTTGGGCTCTGCCCAGGGGAACTGTGTGGAACCTCGGGAACCATGCAAATGCATTTTCTGTACCTTTTTGGATGACAGAGGTTATGAGGAGATGGGCTAGGTGGTGACTATGCTTTCTTTTCTAGCCTAAAACAATTAGAGAAGCCAGTTTTGGATTAATATGAATTCCCTCTCTTGATTCACTGTGAATTGAAGGGGTAGCGGGGCCTCGTGATAAGCCAGTGAATGGCTAGAATTTCAGGTGTGAGCCGCCGGCGCCCAGCTGGCTTGTTTCTTCATAGATGGCAACTTGATGTTGAATCTTCACATGGTGAAAGGGACCTGGGTCTCTCTAGGGCCTGTTTTATTTTATAAGGCATTAATCCCACTTACAAGGGATCACCAAGGGATCCCAAATGCCCCACATCTAGAGTCCATTACCTTGGGGTTTGGGATTTCAACCTATGAATTTAAGAGGGGCCCAAACATTTAGACCACAGCAGTGGTTGTGAGGGATGTGTGTTATTTCCACCTGAAATAGTCAGAATCGTGTCTAACTTATTATCAGAGCCTAATACATGCCAGCTCTTGTGTCTACTTGTTATTATTTTCATCTTTGACCTCCCTCTTCATTCCCCCAACCTCCTTCCTTCTACTTTTCCAATTATTTTTCTTCCTACATTATTTGTGTGTATGAAGGAACTACAAATCTTCTCTAAACCTCTACAGTCTGATGTTTTCTTGAACTTCCTGGAAGATTATGGGTGTAGAAATATTTGTTCAATATCGGTTCATTCTTTGTTTTAAATTAGGATGTATAGGAATCCTGAGCTAGTGAACTTCTTTACAACTAGGATTACATTTTGTAAAATGTCCCTTTTGTTGGCAGTGAGATGACAGAAAGATGAACGAAATTCAGTGGTTATTTTAGAAAGAAATGAAAAAATACCTCATAGATATTTTCATGACAAATGTTATTCTTTTTTAACATTATCTTTAGTTATACAAAGGGGTTTCAGCTCAACATGTCAGCTTATGAATACAATGTATCTTGATCAGTGTCATTCTAGAAATGTTGATGAACTTGAAGAAGTAGCCATGACTGGAGAAGTGACATTGATCTCTCTTGTTTTCCCCCATTTTCCTTCTCCCTAACCACTCACAGACTGTCAGCACCACCTGGATCATGTGGACTTTGTATTGTCTTTAGGCCATTTAAGTATGTTGAGTCACCTCTGTCTTACACAAAGCCCTAATTCCAGAGGACAGATCTTGGCCTTCAGCTTTGCCAGCCTCCCAGAGCTTTGCAGATATCTGTTTCTGGCCCATCTGGATGTTCTGTAAACACATACTGTCCTGAACTCTTTATGGTTGGAAGCAGATCAGTCAAATGCTCACCTTTCACCCTCCCTCATCTCTTCTCTCCAGGGACAGGAACTGACCATCCGCCAGATCTCCCTGCTGGGCTTCCGAGACCTGGTCCTGCTGAAGGTAAAGCTGGGTGATTTGCTGCTGTCACAGTCCAAGCTACCCTCATCCATTGTCCAGATGCTGCTGATTCTGCAGGTGAGGCCCTCATGCAGGTATGCCCATCCAGCCTAGGGAGGGAACGAAAGAGGAGATGGCCATCATGGGGTAAGCGGAAGAGAACAAGTGACAAACACTTTAGCTTAGCTAAGTGTTCTTCATCAGTTTGTGGATGTTTCCTTTTTGTAGGTCATGGGGCTTGAACTCAGGGCCTGAGTGCTGTCCCTGAGCTCTTTTGCTCAAGGCCAGTGCTCTACCACTTTGAGTCACAGTGCCACTTACCGTTTTCTGGTGGTTAGTTGGAGATAAGAGTCTTATGGACTTTCTTCCCTGGGCTGGCTTCAAACTGTGGTTCTTAGATCTCACCCTTCTGGGTAGCTAGGATTACAGGCATGAGCCATGGGTGCCAGGCTTGTGTATGTTTCTTGGTTCATTTGTGTGATGTGTGTTCACTGAGCACCTGTTTGGTCCCTGCTACTGTGCTGGGTAATGGCATTGCAGTAGGGAGGAAATGAAAGATGATCCTCCATTCAGGAAGTAGACATCTTTTTCCCCAAATATGTCAGGAAGTCAAAGGTTGCAAGTATCAACAAAAAAATCCACTTTAACCTAGCATGAGCCAGACCAGAAATCAATCAGGTGGCTCCCAGGGAGATAGGCTTTCTGATGGAGGAAGACCACAGTCAGTTCACAGAGCCAAGGCATTTCTTCACTATTAAGTCTATAATAATGTCTGGTTTTTGTGTGTGATTTTTCCCCCTCTCTTTCTCTCTGATGCTGCCTCACCTGGCTTTGCTAAGCTGTTCTTGGACTTGGTTTTTCTGGGCCTATAGAATTGTGACCATTGCTTTGGTTTGCATCAGGTCAAACATGGCATGTCTCAGCTTGTGGGTTTGCATCAAGAGACACAGATGGCTGCCTACTGTGTCTCTTAATCCTAGTTCTAAACCAGTAACAAGAAAATGAGCTAATGCTTGTTAGTCCCTGGCTGTTTTTCAAGCACAGACCAAGGACTTGAAATGTATTGCTTTTTTAAATAAGCCAAACAAACACCAATAAGAAAACAAAAACCTATAGAGTTTACACACTTGCATGGAATCTCCTAGCTGGCAAAAGATAGTTCAATTTAAAATTATACCTAAATTTAAAAAGGATCGGATTGACTTACCTTGAGCTGGGTGATTTCCCTTTTCCCAGTCAGATGTAACCTTTCATTAGAATCAAGTAGGGGCTTAGTTCCAGCAGGGGAACCAAGGTTCCTGCTGATAGATGAAGCATACTGCATCAGGCTCATGGTGACCTCTTGGAGCCTTACAAACAAGAATGGCACATCAGACATGGGGACATCTGGGGCTCCTGCCTCACCCAGCTGCTGTTTTCTTTTGATTCTCTAAGCTGGGCCATCCTTCTAGGCTTTCTGCCCTTTTCCTGTCCTCAGAGAGGAGGAAGAGCTGCCTTAAGGCATGGAGGTTGGGTATTACTGACTAGAATTAGATGTCAGCCCCAACCTTGTTATGTCAAGAAAGGAGAAGGAGTGTGGATAGAAAAGTCTGTGTAGCTTACATCCCAGAAAGCTTCACTTGGGCTTGGCACCCAAAAATCTTGGGTAAAGGAAGTGGCGCTGTAGCTCAAGTGGTAGAGCGCTCGCCTTGAGCTGAAGAGCTGAGGGACAGCGCCCAGGCCCAGAGTTCAAGCCCCACGACCAACAAAAAAAAAGATCTGATTGTTCCAAAAATCTTGGGTAAAAAATGAGCCGTTGAGGATTCTGGTTGTCAGAGTAGTAACATTGGGATTCCAACATCCTGTTTTTATTTGTGTTTTGAAGATAAGAAGGCATTTACACACACAAACACACACACACACACACGTTTTCTCTTTTTTCCTTTGGGAGGAGAATCGATCCAGTTCTTCAGGTGAGGGATTCTCACCTGTTGACCCCTCATTTCGTTTAGTGATGCTGGAACAGGAGGACTATCTCTTTGTTTTTCTGTCAGTCATGTGGTTTGAACTCAGGGCTTGGGCACTTGGGACTGTTTCTATATAATGAAAAACATCAACCACATGGTAAGGTTCTTAATCCTGTGCCAAGACAGTCTGACAGCCATCATCTATCAGAATTCTCCAGCTAGCTTAAGAGAGCCATCTTCCATCCACTCCAGTACCAGCCCCAATTTGCTTTCTTTGGGGCAGCATCAAACTCTTGTCAGTTGATCTCAGTAACTGGGCCTGGGTTCCCTCCCACCTCTTCAGCCTGACCTGGAACCTGACTTACCTGGTGTGATGGCCTTTGGCCTCTATGACAGCAGGAACTTGCTGTTTGCTGTTCCCTCTTCTCAGAACACTCTGTCCTTGGAATTCCTAACCCTCCTTCCAGTCAAAGCAGATCCTGTGCTTTGTGTTCACACTTGTGTCCTCACACTTTGTCTCATAGTAGGCATTGATTAGCCACCATTTGGTGAATGACAGTACCAGCTAGTGAGAGTTTGGATAGGACGCCAGGTCACTGGCCTCAGATCCCATGATGCCCTTACCCTGGGATCCTCCCTGAACCAAGAGAAATACAGAGAAGCTCCATGGTCCTAGAAAATGCCTGGGGAAGTTGGGCAAAGAGAATTCCTTCTGTGACTTTTGTCCTTCTGTGAGTCAAGCAGAGATGGAGATTCAGGCCTTGGCTAACTAGCTCAAGATCACATAGAGATTTGTGTAGAGCTAGGCTGTTCAGCCACACATCAGCCCTGGTTCTTTCTCTTCTCTGCTCAGCCTTTCTGGCCACTGCTGCCTTCCTTCCCATTGCCTCCTAGGTATTAGAAGCATGGTTTCTCTCAAGTGTCCTGGCCATGCTCTTTCTCACACAGGAGGTAGGGAGCCTGGGCTGGGAGGCTCAGTGATGAATATGGGCCTTAACCTAGCCCAAGTCCTCCTCCAGCAGCAGGTGCACCAGCCTGTGGGTCTGATGGAACAACCAGGTTGGCCATGCCCTTGGGGCTTGTTCTGCCTCAGACAATTTCAGCCTCTGTGCTTAGAACTGTCCATTCTCCCCCTGGGCTCTCACTCTCCAGGGTGATGAGACATGGGGCTGATTTTTTCCAAATGACCTGACTCTAGCACAGAGAAAAGCCCCATTTCCCAGTCTTCTACTCACCCTTTTTTGTCTCTTTTCCAAATATTTTTGAAGCAACTCCTCCTTTCCTAAGATACAAGAGGTCCTCCTACTATGGCAGAAGTCCTCCTTCTGTTGTCAGGGTGTCTCTGCAAGAGGCAGATCCAGAAACTGGGACTGAGGCCCCCCCCCACTCACTCAAATCTGTGTGTGTGTGTGTGTGTGTGTGTGTGTGTACATACATGCATATGTATGTACATTTTACCCCAGTACTGGGCTTGAACTCAGGGCCTTATACTCTCACTTGGCTTTTTCTATTCAAGACTGGTACTTTACCACTTGAGTCATATCTCCATTTCTGGCTTTCTGCTGGTTAGTTGGAGATAAACATTTCATAGACTTTTTTAGCCAACTGGCTTTGAACCTCAGTCTTCACATTTCAGCTACCCCCTGACTAGGTAGGATTACAGGAGTGAGCCACCAGCTTCTGGCAGACTCAAATGTTCTTAATGTTTTATTGAACAAAGGGAACTTGCATCTTGCTTGGAGCCATGAAGATCTCATAAATGTCATTACCAGTGTTGAAGGCAAGCAGAGGGATGAGGGCAGATCCATTTTGGAGGGCTCTGCCAAGTTTTCAAGAGATGAGTTTCTGGGAAACCATCCAGTGTCAGGTTGTATGCCCATTGTCCATTTCCTTCCACCTTTTGGCAGTTTTCTATTTTCTATAACCTCTCCCTGTCTAGTGTTTATGGATTATGGGGAGGAAGTTTAGAGGGGGAACCCAGGTAAGAGTTACCAAGGACAAAAATAAAGAAAGAAGAGTTCCTGGGCTTTGAAAATCTAGTCAAGGTGGTTTTGTGGTTGAAACTGCTCTCACTGCTTTGAGGTATGGCATAGTTCCCTCAGAGCATAAATAAGGCCCTGCTTTTTTTTTCTCTCTACTGACAGGAGGATTCCCAGTTTACTTAGAATTCTGTATACGTCTTCTGAAGTGTGTGTGTGTGTGTGTGTGTGTGTGTGTGTGTGTGGTGTATGCATGCATGTGCATGCCAGTACAGAGGCTTGAATGCAGGCCTGGATTCTGTCCCTTAGTATTTTTGCTCAAGGTTGTGTCCTACCATTTGAGACACACCTCCACTTCTGGTTTTGTGTGTTTTTTTTTTTTCTTTTTGGTGGTTCATTGGAGATAACGAGTCTCATTACCTATGCAGGCCGGCTTTGAACTGCAATCTTCAGATCTGAGCCTCCTGAATAGGTAGAAGGATTATAGGCGTGAGCCACCATCACCTGGCTTGCTTTTTCTTTCCTTTTTTTTTTCTGATGCCAATTTTTTGCACGCTTTAAATGCAGTATGAGTGGAACTGGAGCAGAGGGCATGGAGAGCTACCTTGCCACCTACTTCCCATCACCACCATAAAGTGTCAGGCAGCCTGCTGGCATTCTGCCCACTTGTTTTCTCTGCAACTCTTCTCTTCTTTGCCCTTTCCATCCCTAGCCTGTGCCTACCAGCTTCTCTTTCTATATTTTTTTGCACCACTTGGGGAATCCATACTCCTGAACATACCTTTGTCCTCATCTCTGTGATGCAGCCAAGAAGGACCAAGAAAAGACCAAGGACCTAAAAGAAGACTTTGTTTCTTCAGAAACTGTGGCTCACGCAGGGGTCCTTGGCCAGCAGGAATTTCCCTTTCTCTGCCTTCTTACCCAACAAGCTTCTCCAGCCCTAAAGCACCTCAATGCCCTGCAGAGCGTTTAAGTGAGGGCACACTTTAGAAATGTGCCTTTTTTATTTTTTAGACTGAAAACAACCCCACAGAGCCTGGTTGGGCTCCTGCTCAGCCTCATCCCTTGCCACGTGGTTCCTGTATCCTTGCAGTCCCTCTGCAGAGCATGCCTGTAACTCCATTCCACTAAGAAGCTGCATTCCCAAGGCGCCTGCCAGTTTTCTAGGACACGGTAGTTACAGGCTGCTTTTCTTTCTTTCTTGGTTGTTGGGGCCATTCGCTGTGGTTGGTGTTTACCCATGGCTTAGTTTTGAAGGCTCCTGTCATGCTGAGCTTTTGAAGTGGCTCATCACTCTGCCACTGAAAGCCTACTACTACTAAAGCAACACTTTTCTGCTCCTCAGAGCCAGAGAGCTTGGGATCCAGCTCAGGATGTTTGTCCTCCACTGGCTGTGTTGGGCTGGGCAAGCTACTTAAACTCACTGGGTCGTTATCTCCCATCTGTAGAAGGAGGACCAGAAAAGAACCCTTGTCTCTTGCTTGTTGGTGGTCTAAGTGAAGTGCTGAAATAAGGTTTATGCCTGTGTGCCTAAGGCCTTGTACACATGGGAAGGCAATCTGGGTATGTTGATGCGGGCCTGCTATGGTAGCAATTGTCTCTGACCTGTATGCGTCTACCTTGTTCATTTGCAGAGTGTTCATGAACCCACAGGCCCCAGTGAGGGCTATCTGCAACTGGAAGAGCTGGTGAAGCAAGTGGTTTCTCCCTTCCTTGGCCTCAGTGGGGACCGTGGCTGCTCAGGCCCTACATTCATGCTGGGTAAGGGGTAAAGCTCTTAAGCTCCCTGGGAGCCTTGTCCCTAGTGATAGCTGCTACATGGTGCTGAGTACTTTGCTCGGGATGTGGCCAGTGCAAATCTGTACATGTTAATCACTCATATTCTAGTCACATTCTGTGTCACAGTAACCCTCTCCCTAGCCCCCTGAGGTGATTCCTCTCCAGAGACTGAATCCCTGATCTCTGCAGTGGTACCTGTCTCTTCCACATCTTTGATCAGTGGCTTTGATCTTTCTTATGTGTCCAGAACATTAGTTTGATCTTCCTTATGAGCCCTGGAAATTAGTTTAGTTTAGTTTCTTTTTTTTCCCCTGTGTCTAATAACACAAACTGTGCATTATTACACCCTTCCCTGACCTGATTGGACAACCTGTCATAATGGATTTCTTTGAAAGCAGCTCAAGATGTGAAGCTAGCCAGCTTGATGCTTCCATACACCAGACCTTATGGAGCTGCTGTCCCCTCCATGCACCCCTCTTCCCCCCCAATTGGTGTGGGTGCTGCTGTGGACTTTGCTGAAGAAGAAGAAAAGGGACTCCTGGATTTGGGGACAAATCCTGCTGGATCTTTTTTTTTTTTGGTGTCTGTGAAGCCACATTGGCATCAGACTCCGTACAAGGCCAGTGGAAAATCTAGACATAAATCAGATCTGCTTCTTTTATGGGTGAGACCACATCAGTGGGGCTCCTTATAAACAGCTGGATAGCACAGTATAAGATCATATGAGGGGCTGGGAAGGTGGCTCAGTGGTAGAGCGCTTGCCTTGCATGCCTGAGGCCCTGGGTTCGATTCCTCAGTACCACATACACAGAAAAAGCTGGAAGTGGAGCTGTGTTTCAAGTGGTAGAGTGCTAGCTTTGAGCTGAAGAGCTGAGGGACAGCGCCCAGGCCCAGCGTTCAGGCCCAATGACTGACCAAAAAAAAAAAAAAAAAAATCATATGAAATAGTTCTCAGCAAAGCCACAGTCTCAGTAGGAGCAGCCATGGAGTGAAGCTTATAATAAAGATATTCCCTAGTTTTTGCCTAAAATGCAAGCTGTCAGAATATAGTAATGTGGTTAGAGAAGGCACTCAAAAACTATGTGCTAGGTGGACAGCAGCCAGCTGTACTCTGAGGTAGCCAGCACCCAGGTAACACCATAGGATTTGGAATCTGTTGCTTCTCTTTTGATTATAATGGCTTCAAGTCCTGGGAGTAAAGGAGTAGCTTCCAGAATGGTGCCTTCCCTTCCTGGGCTTCTTTCCTCGCAGAAAAGGCCAGGCCTCTTCCTGGCAGTTTTCCTGGCCTTAGTCGTATTTCTAGGGAAACACTAGCTTAACCTCAGTCACCACAGATCGGAGGGTACTGGCCCCAGCCTGATGCCTGCCAGTTCTTCCCCTCCCTTGCTCCCAATTACTCACTCCACCAGAGCTGGAAAGAACTAGAGTTGAAATGATACTGAAGGAAAATAGTCGCCTGCTTTCCCTGGCCCTGGACTGGGTACCATATTGCTGTGGACTCCTTAGAGCCTATCTTCCTGATACTGACTCAACTCACCAAGTTTCAGAGGTGGGAGCATGCCAATTAGTTGGTTAGTTGGGCCATGGCAAGGATTCAGCTACTGACTGGGCCTAACACTAATGTAGAGTAAGAAAAACATTTTTTTTTCTTTAATTCTCATAAGTTCTTGGATGAGACCAGGCCCTATCACAGATTAACAAGACAAAAGGAAACAAGTTGATTGACACATATAATTCATAGACACCTGGGAGACACCGAGGCAACATGTAGCTTTAAACTCCAGCTATTTCAACATAAAACAAGAAGAGATGACAAGAGGAAAATAACTTAGAAATTCTAAGGACCTATGGAGAGGCAAGAAAATGGCAGGTAGTGGCTTCTTAGTAAAGCTTGTCAGTGGAGACTCTTGGTACTGCCCCCAGGTGACAAGGCCTAAAGTTGTCTAGAATGGTTAACCATTTCCTTCTGGGAGAAGGGGGACAGAATACCTTCTTTCTTCATAAGTCGGTGTCTTACTTTTAGGTTAAATGGGAACAGTACAGAGACCCCCCCAAAAAATATCTACTTTTCTTTTTTTGGTCTGTCGTGGGGCCTGAACTCTGGGTCTGGGCACTGTCCCTCAGCTCTTCAGCTCAAGGCTAGCTCTCTACCACTTGAGCCACAGTGCCACTTCCGGCTTTTTCTGCTTATGTGGTGCTGAGGAATCGAACCCAGGGCCTCGTGCATACAAGGCAAGCGTTCTACCACTGAGGCACCTTCCCAGCCCCCAAAATCTACTTCTCAGTGGCCTTTGCTTCAACAATCCTTGAACCCTGCCAGTTCAGAGTAATGTCTTACTGTCTTCCATATAAGAAACATAGTAGAGTCAGGCGCTGGTGGCTCACGCCTATAATCCTAGCTACTCAGGAGGCTGAGATCTGAGGATTGTGGTTCAAAGCCAGACTGGGCAGGAAAGTCCGTGAGACTCATCTCCAATAAACTACTCAAAAACCAGAACTGGTGCTATGTCTCAAGTGGTAGAGCACTTGCCTTGAGCTGAAGAGCGCAGGGACAGGGCCTAGGCCCAGAGTTCAAGCCCCACAACCGACCAAAAAAAAAGGAACATGGTAGATTTGCAAGTTTGTTCAGTGAGGACTCCCTGTAAGAGGAGGTACTTCTGAGTTCTAGCTAAAATATGAGTACTATCCATTTTTGTCGAGGTATAAGGCAAAAATCTGAACCTTTATTAGGCCCACGGACAGTCCTTACTTTTAGAATTATCTCACTAGGGACAGAGAGGGAAGAACATTATTCTTCTTTGAACAAGTTTTATATTATTATTATTATTTTAGCAAATGTACTCTGAAACCCTATCCCAAGTACCTTGAGAGGTGTTGCAGCCATATCTGTGAGTAAAAGCACACACATCCCTTCCCTCTAAGGCCCATGGTCCAATGAGGAGGTCACAAACACGGTGACTCATCGTGTACCCATCTGAGCTCTGAGGGGAAGTGCAGGGGAAACCACAGCAGGGACTTCATCTGGACCAGGAAATTCCGGAAAGTTCCCTGGAGGAAGTGAGGTCTATGGGGGAGAGCTGTCGGATGAATAGGAGTTGGCTGAGTAAGCAGGGAGGGAAGACTGTGCGAGCAAAGGCAAGTAGCAGAACATTTGACAGTGAATCAAAACAAAACAAAACACAAAACAAAAATGGATCCCCAGTACAATGGCTCACGGGTCCCTCAGATCTTCCCTCTCTCCCAAGCAAAAAACTGGGCTTCTGGGTTTCTCTCATAGAAATCCCCAGCTTCCCACAGACCTCCCTCTCTTGTGTCCCCGGGTGGCCCCTCTTTGGGGGGTGCCCTGCTTCAGGACACTGTGACTTCTCTGCATGACAAGTAGGCCTCTGGGTCTTTTCAAGGCCTGGGATGAGGAGCCACTGTGGGCTTGGATAGAGGGGCAATAATGGCTGCTTTATGGCAAGCCTGGGAGATCAAAGGCCTGGGAACCAGTCCCCAACAAAGGGCAAAGGACAGTCTTATTGAGCCTTTGCTTCTTTTGAGATCTGAAAGGAGCTGTGGCCATTGTTGGCTACAGAGCAATGAATGGCCAAGCTCAGCAGGGTACCTGTACGTGAGGAAGGAATAAAGGCTGCCCATGGCTCTACTCTTTGTGAAATTCTAGAAGGACAGGGATATGTGGCTTGGCAGGTAGGTGCCAGCTAAGGTAGCATCCTTCCCTCTGAGACCAGTCTTTAGGTCCCCAGGGGATGTGAGTACCCCCCAGCATGACCTGTTCTTTGGTAGCAGATTCCTTCCCCCCTGTGATGGTCTTGCTTTTGCTGCTGCAAAGAAAAGATGGAGGAGGGGGAGGTAGAGAGCTAAAAGTAAGTGTGGGTAGCTGTCTGTCAGCCCAGCTAGCCTTTGGTTTCCAGGCCTCCCAGGGACCCCATCAGGGACTGACAAAGCTCGACCTGTCTGACCTTCACTTGCCTGAAGGTTGGCTCTGGAGACTGGCAAGAGTTTGGTAAGGAAGCAGTGATGCAGCGATGTAGCCCCTGGGGTCTCTGTTCTGCCCATACCTAGCTGGGAAGGAGAACATTTCAGAAAGCAAAAGGAGGAGCTGTAGGCTTCCCTCAAGAATCATTGCAGGGTGAGGGAGGCAGCAGCAGTGTGTGAAGATAGGGGGCCTTGACAGCCATAACTGTCGAGGCCTGGAATCCGTTACTTAGATTCTCTGAGCTGCAGAGTGCTGAACACGAGGCCTTGTCCTTCCGTTGGGGGAATGCAGGAGGAAGAAAGTGCTCTGTCTTAGGGCAGGGCCAGCCGGTATTGCTACTTGCTGGGTGACAGCTCTCAGGTAGTGGTGGTATGACTCCCAGAGAACCATTCCAGGTAGGAGGTTGCATGTGCTTCCTACTCTCCATCTCCTGGACCCCCAAAGCCTTGTCATGCTGTGTGGCCATTGTCTGATTATTTGTCAGTCTTCCTCTTAGACCATGTGCTCCTTGAGAGCAAGGAACAAGTTCTTTGTATACCAGGATTTACACAGCTCTCCCCAGTAAGTGAGTATGTGGCATATTAGGGTCCAGTCTAGAAGTCATTCTACAATAATCCACCTTGTGATCCTTGTTCACTTTTTCTGGTCATCCTCTGCACTTGCAGGGTAGTTTCTGTGACTCTGTCTGGATACTTGCTACACAACCTTGTTTTAGCAGCTATCCATGTGAAGGTCATGAGCAGCAACTCTGTTGCAGGCATTGAGTTTGAGTCCTGCTATTTATTTATTTATTACCAGTCCTGGGGCTAGAACTCAGGGCTGGACACTGTCTCTGAGCTTCTTTGACTCAAGGCTAGTACTCTACCACTTGAACCACAGCTCCACTTCCTGTTTTTTGTTTTGTTTTGTTTTCTGAGCAGGTTGATTGGCGATATGAGCCTCAGGGCCTTTCCTGACAGGACTGGCTTTGAACCATGATGCTCAGATCTCAGCCTCCTGAGTAGCTAGGATTACAGACGCCTGGCTCTGGTTTTTATCATAGACCAAGATCATAGTCATGTAACCCCTCAACTGCAAGATCCCCTTCTGCAAAATTATCAGCATATTGTGTCGGTGAAATGCCTTGTTTGTGATACCTACAACGTATTAGACATTGGGTAAATGATTGCTTCTGTGATAGTGGACCTCCGCCCCCACCACACACGTGTGTGTGTGTGTGTGTGTATGTGTTTTGGGATGCAGCATCTCCTGGAAGTGCTGGTGCTGCCAGGCCCTCCTTGCTGGGATGGGGGCTGCACTCTCTGGGTTTTCAAGGTATCCAGGAAGGGCACCATGGAAAGCAGTGGCCTGTGGCAGCTGGGGAGAGGTCTAATCTGGCCAACAGGGAGGTGGAAGGAAGAAGAAGAGTCCTGAAGCTGGAGCTTCCTGTTCTCAGCCTTCTGCAGCTCTGTTTCTGGCATCTCCACCCTTTCAAATTTGCTCTCTCCTGGCCACACTGATGAGTGGTCATTCATCCAGCTTAGGCTGTGCGGCTGAGTGGGGTGCTAAGGAGAAGCATGGGTCAGGGATTGCCCTGAGATGGAGGTACACAGACATACCATGATCTTCACATGCCCCAGACTGTAGGCCTCTGTATTGACACAGTCCCTGTGAAGGTGGGGAGAGGCCAAGGACAATGGAGGTTGCTGCTTGATCTGCTTCTTCCTGTGAGAATCTTCTCTCTGGACTTCAGTTACCCCACTTGGTTCTTCTTTAGCCTCTCCCATCATCCTAGGGTTGCCCAGTTTAGACACTCAGCCTATGCCTGGGCCCCAGTTTCAGCTTTATTTATTTGGTTGTTTTTTTAATCTCCTAGTATTTTATCTCTTTGTAATTTTTTTTGTAGGTTGTGGAGCTTGAACTCTGGTCCCTGAGCTCTTCAGTTCAAGGCTAGCGCTCTACCACTTGAACCACAGCACCACTTCTAGTTTTCTGAGTGGTTTATTGGAGATAAGAGTCTCATGGACTTTCCTTCCTGGGCTGGCTTTGAACTGTGATCCTCAGATCTCAGACTCCTGAGTAACTAGGATTACAGGCGTGAGCCACTGGTGCAGGCCCCTTTGTAATTGCAAGACAGGTCATCTAATATCCCTGTATGCCTTAATTTCCCCACTCAAAAAATGATCATTAGGTGCTGATTTAATTCATTATAATCACAAGAAGCCTAGAACTGTGGCCTGCGTGTTAACTCTTAGGACTCTATTCCTGTTTTAGCCCCTGTCATTTCATCTACCCCTGTACACCCGGTTACCTGTCATCTTTACTCATGTTAGCATTCTTTTTCCTTCCCCACACAAAATGCATGTTTGTTATAGAAAAGGCTTCCTCGGCTCTCTTCCTGGCTTTCCTCAGTTTTCATCTCTTACTTGTCCTCACCCATCCTTCACAGGCCTGCCAAGGCCTCTTCCTGAAGCACTTCCCCATCCTGCCTGCCATGTCACAGATGCTTCCATCTGACATCCCAGCGCCCTCCTAGGATGCACGTATCCGGCCTGAGTGGGCACATCTCCATTGTTCTGTGCTTCCCTGTCCCAGCCAGCCTGGGAGGAACACCTGTCTCAACAACTTGCTCAAGCTGTTCCCATTGTTGAGAAAGTTATCTGTCACCTTCTACCCATTCTGATAGTTCTCCATCATCCTCCAATGTGCCTCCTCCTTGGCATTGTCCCAGGGTACCTTTTCTACCGCACTGGCTTGACCCTTCCTATAGGACCTGTGCCTATTACAGTTATTCATGGGCTTTGCTTGGGCCTCCAGGTCGAGTGAGGTCTGGAGAGAGAAAGAGTTTGTTTGAGTCCCAGCTTGACTATATTCTAGCTGTGTAACCTATGATTACCTCTAATACTCAGTTTTCTCATCTGCAAAGCAGAAGCTAATGGTATATAATTAGTTACATTCAATTTCTACGAGGATTCAAAAGATGCATGGTAAGATTTGGCATAGTTTCTGGGACATGGTATATACTCAGAAGCAGTGGTTTTATAGTTACTTGAGTACAGCCCTGCCTCTTTGGAGGCTATCCCTAGAGTTTAGCTATTCTTCCAACAGCACGGCTTGATTTGAACATAGATCTCGGCACATCATTCGGGTGGGAGGTGAGAGTCCTTAGTGCCCTGGTTCATGACCGGCAGGATGGTCCATTGCCTTGGCTTGCTTGTATAGGTGAGGAAATGTTCTCCATAGTCCTTTCTTCCTCTGGATTAAACTGAACATTATGATTTAGCAGTGTGGATGCCACATTGTGAACAGAGCCAAAAGCTTCTTTGGAGCTGACCAAGCCAACTACTCACTACCTCTTCAGACAAAGTGGTTGAAATGGAATGTAGACACATCCAGTGAGGCTTGGGGGGACAGCTGGAAAGAGAGGAAAATCCATGGGGGTAGGGGGAAGTCCTTGAGAATCAGCTCTGATGGGGAAAGAGTGGCTCCGGAGCAGGAGCAGGTACAGTGGGTAAATTATAAGACAGTCACACATGTGGACATGACCAGATCTCCTGCATGTCCGTGGGGCTCTCTCTAAAGCTGTTTCCAAAGGCTGGGCCACCATTTCTCTCTCCCTCCAACTGATGAGAGATTTCTGATGACCTCTACCCCCTCCTCAATTACAGACTTGATTGCTCCCTCCTCCCCCCTTGCAGCTAGGCGATATTCCAGAGTCCGACCCAAGGTGACTCTCCTCAACTATGGCCCTCCAATGGCCACTGTCAGCCGGCCACTGAATGAGATGGCCTTGACGCCACTGACGGAGCAGGAAGGAGAGGCCTACCTGGAGAAATGCGGCAGTGTGCGGCGGCACACGGTGGCCAACGCCCACTCGGACATCCAGCTGCTGGCTATGGCCGGCATGATGCACTCAGGCTTGGGGGAAGAAGCTGGCAGTGAGGACAAGTGCTTGCTTCTGCCACCCAGCTTCACCCCACCCCACCGGCAGTGCTCCAGCGAGCCCAGCATCCCAGACAGTCCTGACGAACTGGAGGAGATAGGCAGCGAGAGCCAGGAAGACTCGGAGCTGAACTGCGCTTCCCTCAGCTGAGCCTCCAGGATTTCCCAGCTACTTCTGTGCATGCAGGAGGAAGACAGCCCAACCCCATGGATGGCCAGGGGACTCTTCCTTTGGGCAATGAGGCCTTATTTCCTTTAGAACAGACCCGATCTAAGTGCATTTGGGGAAAACTCTTGTAAACCTCTTCATTCTGGTGTTTGGGATCAGCTCCTTACAAACACACAGACCTAACTGCCTATTGTTTGCCTTCCCACTTCCAGCCTGGTTTTTCCAACTTAGATCTTCATCTCCAAGCTCTTTTCTCTCGTACTGGACTGCCTGATGATTCCAATGATATATCCCAGTGCCTCTGGCATTAATGTAGCAGGAGGTTGTCTGGATCGTACACAAACCAATTGATAGTGTGCTGGGCATTTGCGGTTCTCCTTCAGGCTCCTGCAGAGTCCTGTGGAGGAAAAGAGAGATTTGTATGGAATTAAAGAACACTACAACTCCTGTCATGCATGGCGCTGGGATACATCCTCATTACTGTAGTTTTAGAATCACTGGGAAACCATTCATTATTCCACTAGTGCATGATGGTCCATCTCACCTACATCCAGATACTACTACTACATGCTATCTACACCAAAGCCTTTGGCCTGTGGCCCAAAAGAGCCATGAGGCTATATAGCCCTATCTGTCATAAAGTCTTTGTATTTCCCTCTCAAGCTTCCTCCCCAAATCAAGGACTAAACTCCTTATGGGTTGCTGGTGCCTTAATCCTGCCCTTTCACAAACAGACCACATTCCCAGAGGGGCTGGCTGACATCTGCCAAGTAGTCTGTACCTGGATTTGACTTGAATTTCTAAAATGTGTGTTGTTTCAAAAGATTGTTTGCAAATATTTGCTCATAGGGTCTTGCACTGATCATTTCCAAGGAGGTAAATGTTCAAGTTCACAGACAAATAGAGCTCCGAGAAAAGAAATACTAGGAATGGCTTGGAGCAAAGTAATCTCTATGGTAGAGAGAGGGTTCATGTCCACCAGCCTCTAGGAGCAACTGGAGTTAAGTTGGGAATGATTTGCATTTGTGTTATGGTTTCTGAAAAGAAGCTGCATTGGGCTGGCCCTCTGGGCAGAGGATTGTGTTTTTTGGTTGAGGGAGACAAGGGAGATGTAGGGAAGATCTTGGACAGAGATTTAATATCTAAACTGCTCTTTGAGACAGTAGGCTATGGTACTGTTCTTAGTCCTTACCTATATATCCCAAAGCCTCTGTTCCCTCCCGGTCTGGGTTTTTTTTTAATCACCATTAAGTCTCTATCCTCTTTGTATTTGTCTATGCTGATAACAGCTCCAGAAAAGGGAAGAGAGGAGCTTCTCTGTCCTTTCTGGTGGCCCATGGTGGTCTTTGAGATC
Organism: Dipodomys ordii; assembly: GCF_000151885.1. NCBI lineage: Eukaryota > Metazoa > Chordata > Mammalia > Rodentia > Heteromyidae > Dipodomys > Dipodomys ordii. Next base: position 13,864,618 of record NW_012267262.1, read on the forward strand.
CTGTTAATTGTTGTAAGTTTTGTTGATGAAATCTCAAGATAGAAACCACCTCATCATCCAATATTACTACAAAGGGGAATGAGAAAGTGTGAGGAGCCATGTAAACTGCCAGCAGAAGAAACCTAACCTCATCTAAGTCCTGATATTTCTTTTCTGAGTGCAGACCTGCATTACGACAAGAGTTGTGCTTTAGATGACTTATGACTTGGACATTTTGTTTTTAAAAAGTTGTTTCAATTTCATCCTTCTACAAGAATGGTGGAATGGAAACATCCAAAGGAGATCTCTTGAGAGTTGCAAACAAAGAAATCTGTGTACGTGTTGTGTAAAGTCTACACATACATAAGCAAATAGAACATTAGTAGGTAAGAGTAACAGGATTTGTTACAAGTTCTTGTCCTTGTTAGGGCCTTGTACACACACACTTCAGACGGCTATTTATTGATCCAGGCAAAGTAATTAACCATGCTTGGGTTTGCTTTTTGGGTTGATTAGGTTAACAATATATTGAAAATGTTGTTGCCAGATCTCAGGTGCCTCTCATGAGGACAGCAGACATCAATTACATGTAGAAGCTCCCAGGTTGGGAATGGGAGTGTCAGAGTACAGACTTGTGTGCATTGTTGCTGCTGATTGTGAGTTTACAACTTTACCTTTGTGCACACCTGATACTAGTACAGTTAATACTTCCGGCTGTACACGTAAAAACTTCGTGGATATTTATGGGCATTTTGGCTCTTGGGGTCTACTGCAAGAGTGAATGATACCTGCAGTACTTCAAACCACTTTTCCTCCTTTTTGTGGGATGAAGTCTCATTTGCATTATTTTGTGCCAGGATTTTCCTGTAGCTGAGGTTTGATAACAGGAAGCCCTCATCACTCCGGACTCCTGAGTCTTCACAAACCAAAACTCCATGTTGTCTGTATCCAAATTAAGTCCAATAAATGCCATTTTTTACGTGTTACCCTATGCCGTGCCTCAATTTTGTCTTGACTGAATTTTCTGGGTGCTTCTTGCCCTTGGTCTCCGGGTACCTGCTCATCTTGCCACTGCTACCTTGTCCCTTTTCCTGTTACCTTTTCTCCAGAGTCAGCTAAATGTAAACAATCCTCTTCTGGACTGGATGGGCAAGTCAATTTTTGGAGAAACAGATTATTTGTGGAGTTTATAAAATACTGAGACATCCGAGAAGCAAGGCTGCTTTGAAAACAAACATAGGGTCTCTTCACTGAGTGCTTGACCTAGAGGGGGCTGTATTTACTCATAGACTTGCTCCTCTCATACTCCCCTTTGATTGAACTGGGCAGAGTAAATTTGTATCTTACTTTGCATGAATACTCTCAGGAAGGCAGCGTTAGTTGGAGACCTTGCAAGACTTACTAGGAGTGTTGGAAGAAGTATGCTGGAAACTGATTAATAATTCTCCATTTTTGCTGAGAGTTTATAGGCTGCTACTAAGATAAGTGACCACTGAGCATGCTGCGATGTTGTAGGTCACTGACAAGTCCATGATGTTAGCATGCTGCCATATCCATCCATCTGTCAGTCTGTCCATCCATCCACCCCCTCGTCTACCTATCAAATACTTTGTGGAGTTTCCACTGTGGGTAGGCATTTTGTTCGAGGCTTGGTTTAGCATGATAAATAATCAAGGACCTGTTCCCTGGAAGCAGTGGGGAAAGCTGGAAATCAGGTCAACGCAGCATTTCAAGTAATGATCAAGATTGGAGCCCATGACTATAGAGATGATGAGAATGTGACCAGAAGTAGAGTGGCTAGAAGAGGTCCTTTTTGGATGTTAATCTGAGAGGAGAACTCAATGAAGAGAGATCCAGACTTACACAGTCCACCTTCACTACCACATCAAATGAATTTATTATCTCACAGTTTTGTAGAAGTCTAACTTGGTTCTTCAAGTGTTTTCAGGACTATGTCACTGCGTGGAAGTTCTACAGGGCTGGGTACATTGGTTCATGACTATAAGCCCAGCTACTTGGGAAAGAGAGGTCAGAAGGCTTCAGATTGAGCCCAACCAGGGGGAAAAGTTCATGAGATTCCATATCAACAAAGATGCTAGAAGTAATGGCATATGCCCAGCTACACAGGAAGCACTGAGAAGAGGATCATAGTCTGAGGCTAGCTTGCAGAAAAAGTGTGGGATGCTATCTAAAAGGTAACTAAAAAGCAAAAAACAAAGGGGGGACTGGAGGAGTAGCTCATGTGTTAGAGTTTGTCTAGGAAACAGGAGGCCTGCTCAAACCCAGTACTGCCAAAATAACCCTCATCACCAATACCAGCTGATTTCTTGCCAACTTCTAGAGGCTGTTCCCACATTCCTTGGTTCCTGACCTTTTCCACCTTCAAAGCCAGCAGTAAATCACGTGAGTGTCTCCAATCTACATTATACCACTCTCCTGCTTTATCAGACCCAAGTGATTATTAGGTCCCTGGGTCACCAGGATAGTCTCCATCTTAAGGTACATCATCACAGCTATAAATCCATTTCATTCTGTAATGTTATAGATTCTGGGGAATCCAGACTTTTCTTCCAGTGCTGATGGCCCTTTATGGGTAGAAAGTTGGGGATCAGATCACCTGAACTACTTGGGAAACTCCTTATCCACCTGTTTATTTGTGGGGGTTTCATTTCAGTGAAATCTCTCGGGGAGGCGGAGAGGGGATAACAGCAACCAAAATAGACAAAATAGTCTTCCTGAAGGGTGAGCCTGTTGGTGTTGCTCAAGGAGCTGCAGTCAGTCAGCTAAGGCTCTTCTGAAAGTCTGGGGATGCCCTTGAACTCCCACCTTAGCTAGAGATGGGCTGGTTTCCTCTCCAATACATTCCCTCTGGTCTTTGTGAGTTCCCCAGCTAGACTTCTGTGGGTGCTACACTTTCTGCCCCTCTGCTCCTACAAAAGAAAGACCAGCCAAGCATCAGTGGCTCATGCCTGTAATCCTAGCTACTCAAGAGGCTGAGATCTGAGGATGGTGGTTCAAAGCTAGCATGGGCAGGAAAGTCCGTGAGACTCTTAGCTCCAATAAACCCCTCAGAAAACTGGAAGTGGTGCTGTGGCTCAAGTGGTAGAACCCTTGCCTTGAATTGAAGAGCTAAGGTAGTACCTAGGCCCAGAGTTCAAGCCCCATGACCGATGGTGGCGGGGGGGGGGAGGGGGAGAAAGGAGGGAGGGAGGGAGACCAGCCCTGTGGTTTCCTGGAGACCCCAGAAAGATGAGACTACAGCATGCAGGTGCTGGTCTCATTGTTCAGGGGAGACTGGGTGGTCCACTCTCCCCTCACCTAGATTCCCATGGTGATTCTGCATAAAATTTTCTCTGCTTAAAACTTTTCCTGGGGGCTGGGAAGGTGGCTTAGTGGCAGAGTGCTTGCCTTGCATGCATGAGGCACCACATAAGCAGAAAAGCCTGAAGTGATACTGTGGCTCAAGTGGTAGGGTGCTAGCCTGGAGCTGAAGAGCTAAGGGACAGCGCCCAGGCCCAGAGTTCAGGCCCCATGACCGGCAAGGTTAAAAAAAAAAGAAAAAAACAAAAAACTTTTCCTGGTTTTTGTTCTTTCTGTAAGCGACCTGAAGTGATCTGTGAAAATGGTTCGCTATTCTCTTGACCCAGAAAACCCCACAACATCATGCAAGTCATCATGTTCACTTATTAAGACCACCAGAGACACAGTGGAGGCCATCAAGGGTATGCAGATCTAAAAAGCTACCAAGTATCTGAAAGATGTCTTTTTTTTCCCTCTACAGGTATGGGTGCTGTCTCCAAGCTCTTTGGCTCAAGGCTAGCATCCTACCATTTTGAGCCATAGAGCCATTTCTGGGTTTTTTGTTTCATTTTGTTTGTTTTGAATAGTTAATTAAAGAGTTTCCTGGGGACTTTTCTGCCTGGTCTGGCTATGGTCCTCAGATCTCAGCCTCTTGAGTAGCTAGCTAGGATTACAAGGTGTGAGCCACCTCTACCAAGCTGAAAGATGTCATTTTAAAGGATCAATGTGTGCCATTCCAGTGTTATAATGTTGGAGTTGGCAAGTGTGTCCAGGCTAAACAATGGGCTATTGATGGCCCCAAATGAGTGCTGAATTTCTGCTGCACAAGCTTAAGAATGCAGAGAATCATGCTGAACTGAAGGGTTTAGATGCAGACTCCCCGGTCATTAAACACATCCAGGTGAACAAAGCACCCGAGACATGCCACGGAACTCACAGCGTTCACAGTAGGATTAACCCATACATGAACTCCCCCTGCAACACTGAGATGATCCTGAAAAGGAGCAGATAGTTCCTAAACCAGAAGAGGAAGTTACACAGAAGAAAATGTATCCTGAAAAAACTGGAGAAACAAAAACATGGCACAAGAATAAATTTAGCATAAAATAAATTGAAATGAATGTTGGTTACCTTTATTTTAAAAAAAAAAAGCAAAATCTTCCCCTGGTTTCCAATAAAATCTACAACACCAGCTCCTTCATAGGTTCTAGGCACTGTTGGGCCTTCTGGCTACTTTGATTCCCCTGTAAGCCCTAATCCTCCCCTGCCTTGCTCTCATCTTCCCTCTCCCCTACTGCTCCTTCACTTATTTCTTTACCTTCTCAGGTGCTTTCCTCCAAGAAAGGACGTGTGGGATTTATGTTTGTATGCCTTGGGCCTAGCAATACAGATATGGTCTTGAGTCACATGTATTCCACATGTGACCCATCTCCACCCTTTTCCTTCCTCTCTAGGTCAGGATCTTCCCATGCTTTCTAAGTATGCTCCAAGTGAGTCTTTGTGGCCAAGAGACCCAGTGGTCACAGTTTACAGGACCTCTAATTGCAGAGAATTAACTCTGCCCATGAGGAACTAACTGTTGTTTTGCTACAGAGCCAGTGGCCTCTTTCTTGCCCTGCCCTCTTTCTGAATGTTGGGAAATTCCTTTGGCATCTAGAACATCTTTCTGAGGAAGAGGAAGACAAGCCTGTATTATATGCCACAAGCCATCTCTCTGAAGGTTCCTTCTTACCAAGAAATAAGAGGGAATGTCCCAGGTCAGTGGAATCTCTCAGCACTCAGGATCCCAAAGAAGGTGAGACTAAAGCTCTACCATTCTCCTGGGCAACATTACGCTCTTCCTTACTATGTCCTTGCAAGGTAGCTATCACTTCCTCCTCCCATTTGCAGAGGAAGAAACTCAGGCTAGTGTCATTTAAGAGACAGAGCTGGGTAGGTCATACCTTTCCTTGGTGGATATCAAGGAGGAAGAGAGAATGGCTAACTGGGTGCATAGGTAGGTAGTGATGGGTTACAGTTTTCAGAGAGGCTGAGGCCAAAGCTGTACCTCTTACTCTTCCCTCAACAGCTATTTCTGGACTACTCAGGGTAGGGAGAGTGGGGAAAGGTGATACCTGTGTTCTGGACAGTGAGTTTTGTTCTTTCCTTCTCTTCTCTTCTCTTCTTTCTTTCTTTCTTTCTTTCTTCCTTCCTTCCTTCCTTTTCTTTTTTTTGCCATTACTAGGCTTGGACTGTTAGGCCAAGGTCGCAGGACCCCCACCAAGAAGACCACCGAGAGTCAGACTCTACAGCTGTTTTATTTAAACAGGCTGCAGCTTGGGCCTCGTCCTACACTCAGACACAGCGGAGCCCAGGAGGAGAGCCCCGAGATAAGGATTTGCAGGTCTTGTAAGGGCACACAACCAGGTGGTTTAACATCACGTGTTGCTCTGCTCTGAAACAAGCAACAAATGGTCAATGCCTCAAATACTCTAACCTTTCAGCACTCTCTCTCCAATCTCACTTTTTACTGGTTAAGTTGAGATAGAATTTCTTGGGTTTTCCAGCCCAGAGTCACCTCAAACCACCATCCTCCAGATTTCAGCCTCCTGAGTAGCTAGATTACAGGTATGAGCCTCTGGTGACTAGCTAGTGAGTTCCTTATGTAGGAAAGATGTTTCAGTAGGTTTGCCCCCTTTAAGCCAAATGATAAATCAGTTTTAACTTGGCTTTAAAAATTCATATTTATGGGCTGGGAAGGTGGCTCAGTGGTAGAGCACTTGCCTTGCATGCATGAGGCCCTGGGTTCAATTTCTCAGCACCACATAAGCAAAAAGAAAAAAGCCGGAAGTGGCGCTGTGGCTCAAGTGGTAGAGCGCTAGCCTTGAGCTGAAGAGCTGAGGGACAGCGCCCAGGCCCAGAGTTCAGGCCCACGACTGGACCCCCCAAAAAACAAAAAAAATCATATTTATATAGTTTAATAATTTTAATAATGTAATAAATAAGAAAACAATGTTGTCTTTAGACTCAAGCAGCAAATTCAACCACCTTTTTCAGGCTTTTAAGTTCAGCTTACAAATTTTATTCTATTTATAAATCTAGTGTGTTTTAACAATAACTTCAGAGGAGCCTTTGAATAATGCTTGGTCCTATGCACAAGCTTAGTTCAGCACTTCAAACCCTTATGAATGAATTTATAAACTTAATATGCTTATTTCTTTTTTAAAATACTCCAATTTTTTTCTGACAGCTAGCAAAACCACCCCAGAACCTAAGAAATTACAGAAGCCAATAAAATAAGCTCATAAATAAAGGAAACCTAAAGTCCCATTAAATGATTTTATGCTACTCGCTGTAAACTCAGATGTCACCATAAAAAACCACAAGTCTAAATTAATTCTCAATTACACATTTTAAGTAGAGTTATAAAACCACCACTCTAGGAAGCTTCATTCTCTAAAATATCACACATTTCTATAGCACTGACTATTCACAAATTCCTTCCTAACATAAAAATATTCATTAGTGCTTTAGCTTTGTTTTTCAGTCTTTCTGCACTTAAAGCTACATCTTCCTGGAGAGTTGGCTGGTTATGCTGTTGTCTCTCAGAAGCAGCCCCTTTCTGGAGCTGGGATGGTGTGACTGAGATTGTGTAAAATCACATTATGCATGTCAGTTGGGTGCCTAATAGGCTCTGCCAGTGGTGTCTCCCCCACAAGCTGGTGGGAGGTGTGTGTGGGGTTCTGGGAGAGTTAGAAGAGATGGGTGCATCCTGTCTTTGTCACCATCACCTGGAAGGGATTGGCTCCAGGAACAGCAGTGAGTTCCTATTTGCAGTTTTTCCACATTCTCAGAACCAGCCTTAATATCTTCCATAAAACATACCAGCCCCAGAGGCTCTGGCCTGTCTTCTGAAGTCTGAAGCCCAGCCCTTGGGTTCATTCTAACCTTTCAATAGAAACAGTTCTTTCTGTTTCCTGAGTTCTAAGGATAGTGGATACTTTCTGTAGTGATCACCTTTGTGATTCCTCTGCACTCCCTCTTTGCTATGTTATTTGCCTAATACCTGATTAATAATGTGTATATTAAACTCTCTGTTGGAAGAATTGATGTGGATTTTGCCCTCTTATTACACCTCGATGGAGCCAGAGTTGAAAAACTACACACTCACCAGGGGAGATAATAATCTAGGTAGCCAAGGTTATCCACTTAGGTGAGTAAACAAAGCTGGAGGCACTCAGAGCAAGTCTTCTCATCGCCACCTAAGAAGAAATGTTGGTGATTTCTCCTCCGCCCTCTTGCTTTTACAGGACATAGGCTACACCAGAGCACCCACAAACAGTAAGGCCCAAGTGTGGTTTCATAGTCAATGGCTTCAGCATTCAGAAGGACAGTATAGCCCTTGTGTCTGTACTGTGAAATTGTCTACCTCTTCAAAAGAATGCCTTTCTCACTGAATCACTCATTAGATTCGCTTTTACTTCCTTTGGCTCCTCTGGGGCTGGGTATAATGAACATCGAGAGGAATCCTAAACAACTGTAAATATCTTTAGTGTAATAAAGTCTTCAATTCGTTCATATTCCCAATTCCATAGAACTCTTTCACAAATGCCTAAATTTTAACCTGATGTCAGTCAAATGTCTCAACTAGCTTTCTTTGTGGTCCCACTTAGGAGGTCATTCCATTCGCTGTAGCCTGTAGGTGAATCAAGTCAGCTGACTGCCCTGAGAACTTCTGCCACCCACTTGAGCAGTTTTGAGAAAGGCTTAATAAATGGAAATGGCATAAGGCGTCTGGTGATGGCTACAGGAAATTGGCTTGCATCTGATTAATCTGTCTGCCAAAATAATGATAAAAACTAGTCAAAATACAAAAAGCAACTGTTTGAAGAAGTGGAGAGTTCACAAGGCAGGCTGGACTTCAGAAGCTCTGGTCACTGATACAAAGCAAACCCCTGGGACAAACTTTATAAACACCCTGGCTCTTCCCCTGAGGGTATTTTCTCCAGTAACTTGGGGGTTGAGGATTGGAGGGAGTGGTATTAGTGGAAAACAGCAGTCTTTCTGGACTAGAAGAAAGTTTGAAGTTGTCAGAGTAGCTGAACTTGAGGGTAAATAATAGATATGAGTGAGTGAAAATTTTGCATACATGTTCCCCTTAAGTTGTTGAATGATTCTTATGCTGAATATATGCTAGGGTTTGGGTTTTAAATGTCCTCCAAAAGCTATATGTGGAAGGCTTGGTTGCCAGCCTGTGGTGCTATTGGCAGGTGAGGTCTGGTGTAAGGAAGTTAGGTCACCGGAGGCATGCCCTTGAAGCAGATATTCAAGAGCCAGAGGTAAAGTTCAAGTGGTAGCACTCTTGTGTGGCACCTGCAAGATCCTGAGCTTGAATCCCAGTAAAAAGAAGGAGGAAGACAAGGAAGAGGTGGAAGAGGAGAGAGAAATGGGAAAAGGAAGAGAAAAGGGGGAAAAGGAAGGAAGGAAAGGAAGAAGGGAGGAAGGAAGGAAGAAAGGATGGAATGGAGGAAGGAAAGAAGGAAGCCTTCATGAGGTAAGAAGAGCTTTGCTTCACGATGTATGTGAAGAGGAAGGAGAGAAAGAAGAGGAGGAAAAAAGGAATGAGGAAGGAAGGAAGGAAGGATAATGATTCTACAAGGCAAGAAGCTTTGCTTTCCTGGGCTGGGGAGGTGACTCAGTGATAGAGTGTTTGCCTTGCATGCATGAGGCCCTGGGTTCGATTCCTTAGCACCACATAAGCAGAAAAAGGTGTAGCTGTGGCTCAAGTGGTAGAGCACTAGCCTTGTGCTGAAGAGCTGAGGGACAGTGCCCAGGCCCAGAGTTCAGGCCCCATGACCACCACCACCACCACCAACAACAACAAAAAAGAAGCATTACTTTCCTATATGCTCTTTCCTAACCACAGGATTGACAACAGAGCCAAGAAACTGTGGATCTGAAACATGTGAAACTGGGAGCTATGATAAGCTTTTCATCTTATTGAGATGATTATGCTAACGTAGCATACAAGGTGAGAAATAAAAGAAATTGGCAGAAAGGGAAAGATGAGATGGCCACTTGAACCAATTTCAGCTCCAAAATAACGCCAAGAAGATGTTGGCTCAGGCCATGCCGAGGTGGGAGGCATTGGCAAACATCTTCAACTTTTGTTTGAGATCCTAGCAGAGCCTCACCCCAAGACAAGAGTCATAACCAAAGCAAGATGTTGAACTTAAATTGCAACTGCATCAGTAAATGGACTAAACAAGCCAATAAAAAAACCAAGATGGGGGCTGGGAAGGTGGCTCAGAGGTAGAATGCTTGCCTTGCATGCATGAGGTCCTGGGTTCGATTCCTCAGCACCACATAAGCAAAAAGAAAAAAGCTGGAAGTGGCGCTGTGGCTCAAGTGGTAGAGCGCTAGCCTTGAGCTGAAGAGCTGAGGGACAGCGCCCAGGCCCACAGTTCAGGCCCCACGGCCGGACCCAAAACTTAAAAAACAACAACAACAACAACAACAAATGGTAAGGTGAGAGAAAAAATAGTAATCAGCTCATGAGAGATACCATTTAAATATCAGGAAACACAAAGATTCATAATAAAAGGATGGGAAAAGATACACCATATAAAATAAGCGTTAACAACAAATCCGGAGTTGCTAAAGCATTCATACTTCATAATGGTAAAAGGTCAATTCAAAGGAGAGATATGAGTTATAATACACGAAGTGTTAGAATACATGAATTATCATTTATTATTCATCAACTGCAAGCCAAGCAATACCTTCATTCAGCATTTCACATTAGCTGTTCTGTATAAGTCCTCTGAGCAGTTTTATAAAGTAAATCTGATTGCCCCAATTTTACTAGATAGGAAATTAAATTGCAGAGAGGTTTGTTGAAGGTCACACAACTAGAAAACGGCCGAGACAGGATTCAAACCTAGTTCTGTCTGATCTCTTGCCAAAGAGCTTTTAATCACTGTTCTCTATTTGTAAGTATCATAATGCACATTGCTTGTTTAAACTAGTCAGAGAGGGCTTGAGGGCTCAGGACCATTATTTAACCCAAGGGCAGACATTCTGAAGGAAGTTCAGGAACTCTGGCCTGGAAACCATTAAACACTATAGGAGTCTGTCTATGACTCTCTCTCTCTCTGTCTGTCTGTCTGTCTCTCTCTCTCTCTCACACACACACATACACACATACACACACATGTATGTATGTCTATGCAAATGCTCTGTTTTTCTATATACATGATTTCAAAAATGTATCCCAACCTGAGTCTAAGTTCTCAGAGTACAGCTCCAATTTCTTTAAATTACCTAACTCAAATTTTGAGAACCAGACTCATCTGGTTCAAAAGTCAAGTGTCCATCTTGGTCCACTTTATTTGAGGGTGACCTCCCCTATCATTTCAGATTATAGCCCCTTCTAAGTGGAGGGTGGGGGTAGGTCAGCAGTTCTCTGGAAATAGGAGAGATAATTTTGGTCTACAATGCTGCATATATGAATGAGTGGGATTAACAGCAGAAAAAAATCTGGTTTGTCCTTTCTGATCTTTCCTTAAAACATAAATCTGTACAGAAAGGGGGACAGGTAATAAGCTCATGTACAGGAACTCTGGAATCCCAGGGTGGGTATGGTGGGAAGAGCATCAAATGCACCTGTCATCAGGGTAGGTAGGGAAAACATGGAAGAAACCACCAAACAGAAGCACTTCTTAAAGTAATATCCTGGAGTTGGAGGTCTCTCTGTGACCTGAAGCTAAAAGAAATCCTTTTACCCAGGATTATTGCCCTGTGTTGCCTTTCCCTCACTACCTACCAAGACAACTGCAAATGCCTACTGGGAAAGCAGGTTGAAGTTGTGGGCATAGTGTGCTGGAAGGATGGACAGCCAAGATGTTGTCTAGTTACCCAAGCTTCCAAGATACCCAAAGGAATTAATTTGGTAGCAAGTAATTATAATAACTTAATCAGGCTTTACTTTGGCCAGGGGCTGGTATAAGTCTTGTGCTATCTCTCCTATCTCATTTAAATCTCATAATGTAGCAAGATCAATACTACTACTCATATTTTACACATGGAGAAACAGAGACATAGGCAAAATAACTTATCCAAGGCTCAGGTAATAATAAATAAATGGTAGCATCAGAATGTGAACCAAGATAGTCTAGCTTCAGAGAGATTTTAACCACTGTTGAAAATTCATCCTATACTCTGGAAAATGTAAATCACCAAGCAGAATTATGTTCACTAAGAAAGATAGGAGCTGGCCAGGTAACCCTTCACAGCCCCTGTTTTCCTACATGGGAGATGTTGCATTTGAGGGAAATCAGTGTGAATGCCAAGAGATACCATCCTCCAAACCTGCCGCCAGGGACCCAGTGAGCATGAGATAGGGAGCCAGATCCATGGAGAAACCAAATGCCACCACATTGGATTTAAAGCTCACCCTGTCTTCTCTATCACTCTGTGAGCAAATGGTACCACAAAATGATGAGACACTTTGCTATGCCCAGCTAAACTAGCAGGGTAGTCTTCAGCAAATTAACTTGCCGTTTCCTTTTCTGCAAAACACAGCTAATTATGCCCACCCGCACTACTACAGGCACACGTGCACATGCACATGCACATGCGCGCGCGCGTGCACACACACACACACACACTCACACACACACATTTCTTCATTTGCAGGTGACATGATCTTAAATAAAAACCTTCAGAAATTCCATTTAAAACTAATGGTTAAGTACAACAACAAAACCATAGGATATAAAACTGAAGTTTAAAAACAAAAAATTCTGAATGTAAAATTAGGAATATATTTAGTTATGATAGCATAAAATGGAATATAGTTAGCAGAAGTCTAAGCCTCATGCAGTGAAAACTACAAATTGTTCTGAGGAAAGCAAAGGATCATTCATATAAGTGGAGAAACATGTTTTTGTTCCTGAATTGGAAGTCTCAGTATTGTATCACAGTTAACCTTAACCTGGAATTTTGGTCAGCTGCAATGCAATTTTGAGCAGAATTCCAGGGGACTTTTGGCAGAAATGTACAAACACACTCTAATATGTATATAGACATTCAAAAAAGCTCTAATAACTCAGATAACTTTTGAGAAAGAAGAACAAAGTTGGTGAACTTTCACTTCTCTATTTCAAATTTTTATTATAGCTCCAATAATGAAGACAAAAAGTTCCTACTATAAAGCCTAGCATGGCGGTTAATAGAACAGAGATTAGAAACAAATCTTATATTTACAGTTAATTGTGTTTTCACAAATGTGTAAAGCAATTGAGTGGACTTCAGTTTCAACCTCTAACTCCCCAAAATACAAATTAAATTCATTAAAAAAAACAAGATATATTCTTGGTTTAAAAGAGGAAAACGCAAAAATAAATAAATAAAGCCCAAAGAAGAAATAGAATATAGGCAATCTTGTTAGTGAATTGAAACACTTGAAAGAAGTGTGTTCAAAACATTACTAAGTTTTAATTTTACATGGAATTAGTAGAAGGAACTGGAATGAAGAAGTGGTTAAATTTCAAGTATTCATTCACAACAGAGTTATTCATTTCTAAACTACCCTGAAAGGTTAAATGAAGTTATGAAAAAAACACTCAAGTTTAGTTGAGACACACAGTTTTTCTACTTAAAATAAGGTTTCTTGATTGTCTCCAGTGGGCAACTACAGACATCAGAGGATGTTTTTGATCTTTAAAAAAGCACCTGGAGCAGGGCGCTGGTGGCTCACGCCTGTAATCCTAGCTACTCAGGAGGCTGAGATCTGAGGATCCCGTTTCAATGTCAGCTGGGCAGGAAAGTCTGTGAAACTCTTTTTTTGGGGGGGGGGTCCGGTTGTGGGGCCTGAACTCTGGGCTTGGGCGCTGTCCCTCAGCTCTTCAGCTCAAGGCTAGCGCTCTACCACTTGAGCCACAGCACCACTTCCGGCTTTTTTCTTATGTGGTGCTGAGGAATCGAACCCAGGGCCTCATGCATTGCAAGGCAAATGCTCTACCACTGAGCCACCTTCCCAGCCCCTCTGTGAAACTCTTATCTCCAATAAACCACTAGAAAACCAGAAGTGGCACTGTGGCTCAAGTGGTAGAGAGCTAGCCTTAAACACCTGGATTTTTATATTAAAAACAAAAAGCACCAAGTTAAAAACCTTAGCAAAAACCTTAGTAAATTTCTAATGGATCTTCTTACAAAATGACTAGTTTTTAAACAAAATAACTAAAGATAGACAAATCACTTAAAGCAGGAAGAAGTGACTGTAGCTCATGTCTAGAATGTAAGGAGGTTACCCATGAATTCTGAATCTCAGTCAGTTACTTCTCCTCCTGAATTAATTGGTCTTTGTTTTAGAACATTATCTGCTCCAGTCTGAATTTTCTCCCTCAGAGGTGTGGAGTCTATTAAGTTCGTGTTCTGCTGCTGCCACGTACTGTGAAAAACAATCATTTGCAACTTGGAAATTAGATTAAAAATTGAGCAGCTTGTCCTTTCAATGTCAAACTGGAGTATTAGTTAACAAACCTACCCAAAGATTATTCAATTATCTGAAATACTGACTTTGCAATTTTTTTTAACTTTAGAGCTCACATACTGTGAATTACATGTTAATTTATATCTCAAAAGTTAGTTTTATTAGATGAAAGGTCATTACTAATTTTGGCTATCACCTAGTAATCTTACTCTGATTTTCTTTGTTTTGAAAATGGTTTTCCTGCCAGGTGCTGGTAGCTCACACCTATAATCATAGCTACTCAGGAGACTGAGATCTGAGGATCTTGGTTCAAAGCCAGGCCAGGCAGTAAAGTCTGTGAGACTCTTATCTCCAATTAACCACCAGAAAACTAGAAGTGGTGCTGTGGCTCAAGTGGTAGAGTGCTTGTCTTGAGCTGAAGAGCTCAGGGACAGTGCTCAGGCCCAGAGTTCAAGCCCCATGACCGACAAAAAACAAAAAAAAGAAAAAAAAAGGTTTTCCGGATGCATTATATAAATTCTTTTCCTCAAATGTCTTTGAATCAGCTTTACTATCAAAGGGTTCAATTTCAAATTAATGAATTGAAAAAAATATTTTGTATGCTATATTTGAACTACATCAGTTTAATAATTACATTTTTGTATCCCCTTTTATAATTTTAATTTGTTTCATTATTCCACGTTTATACATGCATATAGTTTTTTCCCATAATACTCACTCCCATAATCACCGTCTTCTTTCATCTACCCCCTGCCAGTAGACCCTCCTGGCAGTCCCCTTTTACATTTATATCATTTTGCCTTTAGGTCTAGATTCTACATATAAGAGAAACTATGTGAAACCTGCCTTTCAAAGTCTGGGTTATTTCACGTGATAATCTCAGGTTCCATCATTCATCTGCTACTTAGCTGAAAATGTTTATGAGGTCTAAGTTTTTTTTTTTTGGTGGAGTAATAGGATCTTTTAAATATAGGGTCATATCATCTGCAAATAGGGGTATTTTGACTTGTCCCGAATAATCCAAACACTATACTAAATAACAGAAGATACTGTTGTTTTATTACTAAATTTAAAGAACATGCTTTTTAGTTTTTCCCTGTTTAGTACAATATTGGCTTTAAGTTTGTTGTATATTTTATATTCCTCTTCTTTTCTTTTTCTTCTTCCTTCCTCCACCTTTTCTTCCCTCCTAGCTTTCATCTTTGCCTAGTTTGACTTCAAAATACAATCCTCAGATATCAGCTCTCTGAATAGTTAGAAGTATAGGAGACCAGTTTCTTCATTTTCTATTTCATGGAAAATTTGAGAAGAATGAATGTTTGTTCTTTATAGATGTGGTAGAAATCTGGGCAATAGTGGCTTATGCCTATAATCCTAACTACTGTAGTTAGTAAACTAAGACCTGCAAGACTGAGGTTTGAACCCAGGCAGAAAAGTTTGAGAGATGCTATATCCAACTAGCAAAGCCAGAATTAGAATAGATAGCCATTTTCTATTGAGTAGAACAACTACTAAAAAGAAATAACAATTGTAAACATATCTGCACCAAAGGTTGAACATCAAAATAAAAATCCTAACACAATAATAGTGGTGCTTTAAAATACCCTGTTCTCACCAATATGTCATCCAGATCCCACAAATACATAAACAAGATCTCAGAAATGAATGATACTATACATCAAATGGACTTACAATATCTACAGGATATTCCACTCAAAGGCATAACTAAACATTTTTCCCAGAAGCCCACAGAACTTTGTCAAAATAGATCATATTTTAGGACATAAAACATGCCTTAGTAAGTAGAAGAAAAATGGAGTAACTTTCTATATTTTGTCAGACCATAATGGAATAGATCTTGAAATCAAAAACAAAGTAAACTAGAAAAGTATGCAGACACACAGAGCCTGAATATAGTTCAGAATGATCAGGTAATAACCACAGAAATAAAGGGGAAAATAAAAAGTTCTTGTAATCAAATTAAAATGGGTACACAGCTTATCAGAACTTTGGAGGTGTGGTAAAAGCAGTGCTTAGAGGAAATCTTATAGCTCTGAGTGTTGACATTAGAAATACAGGCAGATCTCAAAAAAAAAAAAAACTAAAAATGCACCTCATACCTTTAGGGAACAAGAAGTCAGACTCCAAATTAGTAGGTGGAAAGAAACAATAATGATAGAGGCAAAAAGTAATGAAATGGAGACTGACATAAAGAATCAAAGAATTGGTTCACTGAAAAGATAAAGGAGAGTGACAAACTTACTCAAGCTAATCAAAAGAACAAGAATGCCTACTAAAACAGATTCCCAATGAAATTCTAATTACTTTTGTTTGCTTTCAATCCATTTGTTTGAATATCTTTTTGTACCTTTTTTACTATAGTATTGTGTTTTTCTTTTTCTCTTGTGCATTTCTTGTAGCAAAAAATGATTGCATCTTTTTTTAATCCAACCCACCAGTTTATGTTTTTGATTGAAGAATTAAGATTACTGATGTTCAAAGTTACTATTAAAAAGAATGTATTATTGAAAACGGTATCATTTTTATTGTTCTTATAATGTTTTCTTTCCTAAACTCAATTTTCTTATCTACTTGTCCAATGAAAGAGTTTTTTCCCCCCCTATGTTTTAATGTTTGTGGTTTCTCTTCTCTGTGTAGAATTTCTTGAAGTGTCTTCAGCAGTGGTGGCTTAATGATCATTAATTGCTTTGTTTTTTGTTTATCATGGGAGATTTTTATTTCTCCACTTAGGAAGGATAGCTTCTCTGGCTATAGTAATCTAGGTTGACAGTTATTTTCTTTTCAGTACATCAAATAGCTTCATCCTTTGACTTCCTTGGCTTTAGAATTTCTTTTAAAATATCTGCTCTGGGACAGAGTAGGAGAGACACTTGAACTTATAGGCACAGGCAGGAGCTTCCTGAACAGAGTCCCAGGGGCACAACAAATTGGAGAGAGACTCGACAAATGGGATTACCTTAAAACAAAAAGTTTCTGCACAGCTAAAGCTATAGCAACCAAGCTAGAAAGACAAACAACTAATTGGGAAAAATATTTACCAGCAATATATCAGACAAGGGGTTAACATCCTGTATATACAGGGAACTCAAGAAACTAATCCCTCCCAAACCTAACAAACCAATTACTAAATGAACAAGGGAACTAAAGAGAGACTTCTCAGAAGAAGAGATAAAAATGGCAAAGAAACACATGAGGAAATGTTCACCATCCTTAGTTGTGAAGGAAATGTAAATAAAGACAACACTGAGATACCACCTTACCCCAGTTGGAATGGCCCACATCCTCAAGTCAGTCAACAACAAATGCTGGAGGAGATGCGGAGAAAGAGGAACCCTATTATGCTGCTGGTGGGGATGTACACTTATACAATCATTTTGGAAAGCAGTCTGGAGGGTCCTTAGAAAGCTAAATATTGACCTCCCTTATGACCCACTCATACCACTTCTAGGCATCTATCCTGAACAACAGGAACCAGTATACAAGGATACATGCACCTCCATGTTTATTGTAGCACTGTTCACAATAACCAGGATATGGAAACAATCCAGATGTCCCACCACAGATGAATGGATCCAAAAATTGTGGTATCTATATACAATGGAATATTATGCAGCCATTAGAAAGGACAAAATAATGGCATTTACAGGGAAATGGATGGAGCTAGAAAATATCATGTTGAGCGAGGTAAGCCAAGTACAAAGAGACAAATGGCACATGGTCTCCCTGATAAGTGGGTGTTAAATCCAAAATGTTAGATGATACAACAAAATTAACAGGACTTAAGAAGCAAAGGACTTCCACTCATCTAGTCAAATCACTACTAAACAACCCCATGTTGCTAATCACATGTATGGTATATATGTGCACACCAGAGGGAAACCAGGAGGATGACACAGAATTAGAGGGAATCAGGGAAAAACATACAACAGCAGGACCCATCAGCTGCACTGGACATTGACCAAGATGAACTAAGTAACACAATGGCAGCGATGGGAGGGAGGGAACAAGAGGGAAAGAGGGAACAGCTGATGCTATGCAAAACAAAAGAAATGTACATATCACCCAATGTGGAAGAAATAACTGTATTGCAAAGCTCATAGAACTCATAAATGTTATATACCATGATAGACAATTTGCTCCACGAAAGTTAGAATGTGTTTGTGACTTTAACTAAGCATCACTATCCCACATACTGTGAAATTTGGGAAATTATATAACCACTTAATCACAATTAAAAATTTGGAAAAAAATAAAATAAAAATCTGCTCTTATTCTGTTGGCTTTGCCTCTGTATGTGACTTGGTGTTGCTCTTTCAGCTTTCAAGATTTTTCTCCCTTGTTCTGAATAGTTAATGTTTTAACTGTAATAATATGCAGAGAGCTTTTCTTATCTGTTTGGTTCTCTAAAAGCCTCCTGAACCAGGACGGCCATTTCTTTCCCAATGTTTAGCTATTTACGCAATTGATTTCCTATTCTTTTAGATTGTACCTCTTCTCCTTCAAGTATTCCTCTGATTTATATGTTTTGTCTTTTAACTATGGCCCAGAGATTTTTGTGTGTTCTGGCCAAACTTTCTACCCTTTATCCTTGTCTCAGTGTTTGGATTCATCTTTGTCTTCAAGTCTTGATAGTTTTCAACTTGATCTGGTCCATTGCTGAAGTTTTCTACTGAATTTTTTTTAAATTTTATTTAATTTTATTTTGTGAACATACTGTACAGAGGGGTTACAATTACATGGGCAGGATAATGCGTACATTTCTTACCAAGCATTGCAGCCTCCTCCTTTGGTTTACCCTTCACATCCCTTCCCAGCCTCCCCCCTCCCCCCCAATCTGACTTATTGTACTTTTCATTTTCAGAAGTTTTATTTTACTTTTCTCAGAATTTCATATCCTGCATTGTCTTCCTTATTTCATTCAACTTGCATTACTTGTATTCTCCTGGAATACACTTATATTCATCCCTGTTTGTTTTAATTTTGTTGATTATTCCTATAATCATTCTTTTGTCTGAGTTTTCATTCACTTCTCTATCATTAGAGTTCATTGTTCTGAAACTATGAACTTTTTCTTCATATATTTGTATATATGTAATGTTTTTCCATTAGGATTTGCATACTTGAGGCCAAGTTGGAGGTTTCAATCATTTGTAGTCTTTCAGTTGATGTATTCTCAATGATCAGTCAGGAATGGATAGTGGCAGTTGATATGCACTTTCTTACTACTGAACTCTGGGTATAGCTCAGTGGCCAAACATTCAGTGACATACTCATAGCACCAGGTTCAATCTCCATCACCACTCAAGAGAGAAGAACACAAGTTGGAGTTTCTCTTAGTTCCTACTGTACAGACTGATGTAGAATGTGGGCTGAGAGTAGCCAGTCAAAGGTCAATTGTCTTCTCTAGAGCTGCTTTCACATGGAAAGCTTTCCTTATTTGTATGCTGGGAATTGCTGTTAGCTACCAGGAGCTTTGAAGTCTATGGACTGGGAAGGCTCCTATTTGTACTACAGGTTTCTCTTTCCCAATTTGTGCTCCTAGAAGCAACAAGCAATCAAGCATAAGTTTTGCATGTATTGGAAAGCATAAAGTTCTGCACTGGAGGAAGAGAACTCAATCATTATGGTGTTTTGTTGTTGCATGTTGTTTTTGGTGGTGCCGAGGTTTGAATTTAGGGCTTCATGTTCACTCAGACTTGCTTGCTTGCTGGGTGGTGATCTAAGACTTGAGTTACACTTCCAATCCTGCTTTTTGCTGATTATTTTTAGACATGAAGTTTCAGGAACTTTTCTGCCCATGCTGGCTTCAAGGTATAATCCTCTAGATTTCAGCCTCCTGAATACTTAGAATTACAGAGCTGATCCACTAGTACCCTGGTAACAATTATATTTTGATAGCTGACTTATCATGGCTTACATTTTTCTCCTCTCATATACTGTGATGACTTTCTTTTCAGTAGGAGTCTCCTATAAGGTAAATTCCCCATACTACCTCTCTCAGTCTAATTCAAGGGGTTTGGTATGGGTCATGGTGATAGGCTGTGTATGTATGTGTGTATGTGTGTGTGAAAGGTGGGGGGAGAAGAGAGTATACACCCTGCTGGACTAAATCCAAGGTCTTATGCATACTAGTCAAATAATTTACCATTGACATATGTCTAGTCTTTAGCAGGCATTTTACTAAGTACTTTTTAGGAGATTCTGAGGCCCTGGGGCTCAGGCCAAGTATCCTGTGAAATTCTCACAGTGAACTCAGTACTTCTGAGAATCCTAATGCCATATTGGTTCTCACTTTTCACAGACAATGGAAATGGCTATAGTTAAATGTTGAAATCTTAGGATGGATTGGGGTCTATTTCCCTAAACTTTGAAACGGACAAGGCAGTTGATCTCAAATGATCATCCTTCCATTAGGTAGTAAAATAGAGTAGGTTTGGGAAACATCAAAAAACTGAATATATAGTTTGGGCTGTGTAAAATTGCCAATATTTAACTCTCTACTGGTCTCACAAAAATAGCAGCTTTATATGGTTTGACCTAATGACCTCTCATGTGTTTCTAGCTTGAAGCTGATTTGGCAACCAACATGTAAGTACAACAGTTGGGATAAAGAATGCCTATCTTTTGGGCAACATGTGTCATGGCTTTCATTAAGTTTAAAGGAAAAAAATTAAAGATTGTTTTCTAGGAAAAATACATCTAGTACAACTTTTTGCAGACAGTCTCAGGGGGAATTTATGGACTCCTTACAGCCCAAGGACTTGTGGTTAGGCCTATTTCACAAAATTATTTTTGAACACTGCATTCATGAAGGGTTTTGCTGCCATCTACTGCCACACTGTTTTTAAGCTGAGTTTGCTCAGTTGACTTGTCAGTCATTCAGTTCTAGTCTACAGTTCTGTAGGAGCTGTAAGCTGTTGTCTTACACAAAATGATGTAGTAGTCCAATTTTAAGCTGAAATGGGTAACTGAAACTTATTTATTTATAATCTATACATGGCATTTGGGTTATTGTTAGTACAGGGTACAGGGTGAATTGTGTGCATTAGTAGGACATTATGTGTTGACTAGTCTAGCAGACACTCTTTAGGTTTATCTAGTTCTGAACCTAAGGAAACTTTATTTACAACTTGTAGATAACTCATAGTAATACTAAATAATTCTTGTTTTTAGAATGCAAATGGAGTCCAGTTCCCTTGACTTCCTTCCCACCCTGTCAAAGCTCATTTTGCTATATTTGCATATTATTTTAATATTTCTGTGTTCTATGTTCTTTGACTTCTCCTTTGAACTTAGTTTCCTCATTAAGATTAATGAAATCTCTAACACATAATCATTTGATATATCTGTATGAAAGTAATGATATTTCTCATTTGAATATTTTCCTTTAACAAGGCCAAGGTCATATTAGATATCCCTTTTTTTTTTCTATCTAGGAGAGGACCTGTTCTTTCTTTGAAAGATCTGTCCAATTAAGGCAATGTTCAAGGATCCAGTTTTAAAAGATTTTAATAAATTCCCCACTTTCCTCTTTTCCCTGCTCCTCCATTTAAACAGGTAAGAATCCCACCTCAAGGGAGATACATGTACAAGACAAGGAGATTGGGGATTTTGTTTTCCTAAAGCTTAAGTCCTCAGAAGATTGTAAAGTAGTAGAGAGAGGACCTGGACCTTGGAGAAGTAGAAGGAGATGCTTTTCTTCCACCAAATCCTGAGAGTATCCCCAGATGAGAGGAGGGGGGGAATGGTAGGAATTGGACCAGGCCAAACTGCAGGAGGCCTGAGGGTGTGCCTCTGAGGGGAGATACTGAGGCCCCTGTCCCTTTCTGTTTTTCTTTGCTTCTATTATGTGTGAAGTTCCATTGTGTTGTGTTCCTTCCATGATGCACTATGCTGCAACATGCCCAAAGCAACAGGGCCAATCATGGACTCAAACCACTGAAGCCACAGAAAAACCTCCTTTAGATTATCCCAGTTATTTTGTCACAGCAATGAAGAGCCAACAACATCCCCAATGCAATAAAATCCCCTTATTTTGCATCATTCTATTTTCTTATGAAATAATCTTGCTCCCACTGGCTCTAGCACACACACACACACACACACACACACACACAAAAGTTAACCTTTAAAATGTCGCAAACTTAATTGCCTCTCACAGAAAGACTGAGAAGATATTAAGTGTTCAGCTTACTCAAAACAGAAGTGGAGTGCTAAAAAACATTATTGCTTAATACTGGGGTTACTAATAGTATTTCACTTTTGGACATTTAAAATTAAGGTGGCAATTTGTAAAGAAAGCACCAACATCTTACCAACTTTCACACCCCACTCAGGGAAGTTGAGTGCATTTTAGAAAAGACATAGGTTAGGAAGTGGTACTGTGGCTCAAGTGATAGAGTGCTAGCCTTGAGCTGAAGAGCTGAGGAAGAGCACCCAAGCCCCACAACCAAAAAAAAAAAAAAAGACATAGGTTAAACCTCAAAAAGTTCCCCCAAAAGGCTCTTAGTAGTCCCCAAATGGAGAAAGCTTTATTAAAAATCCATTTGATGTCGGGTGCAGGTGGCTCATGCCTGTAATCACAGCTACTCAAAAGGCTGAGATCTGAGGATCACTGTTCAAAGCCAGCTTGGGCAGGAAAGTCCATGAGATTCTTATCTCCAATTAACCATCAGAAAACTGTTAAGTGGTGCTGTGGCTCAAGTTGCAGAGTACTAGCCTTGAGTTGAAGAGCTCAAGGACAGCATCCAGGCCCAGAGTTCAAGCCCCATGACCAACCAAAAAAAAAAAAAAGAGAGAGAGAGAGAGAAGAAATCCATTTGAGGAATTTACTAAGGAGAGGATAGGGACACAGTCACAGACCTGGAGTTGGGGAGGAAGGAAATGATGCTGGCATCTGGATTCACTTTATATCTCCACTTGTTTTTCTCATTGGGCCTAAAGTGGTTGTAGAAATTCCTCTGTTTAAAGTGAAAACTAGTGTTTGGTATTGTTCTGCCTTTCCAATATAATCAGTTAGCTTCCAAAATAGAATAATGCTAAAGTAAAAAATCTAAGTAGTCTATTGTATTTTTTTAAAAAAAACACTTGAAGAGAGAAACATATTTATACCTATATAACATTTCTCTACATTTTACAAAGACATCTATCTGTACCTATCAACCATCATTACCAATATCTTACTTTTGGGCAATGTTTTGAATTCTAATTTGCAATCTATGCAATAAAACTTAGTAATACAAAAAACCCACTTGGAATATTGCTATTATTTAAATATATAATTCATTTTAATTAAGAGAATGTTCATATCAATATTGGGCAATATACAGACTGGTAAGGGAGCAAGAATAGAGGTGAGGGAGTTAGGCATATAAGTCTGGCATTTGTTTTCTCCCAAATTTGCATTCAATAAAATGTCACTCAAGGAGCATTATTTTGGTCATATTCTCCCAACAACTAAGGATATAAAACTCCAGGTGCCTTTGTGAGATAAATGTGAATCCATTCAAAACCTGGGCTGAGAGAGAATAGGTCACACTTATCTATTAAATGGAGTTCAGGGAGCCTGCTTATCCCTCCATCCTTCCCCCTCCGTCAGCCCTGAAATTCAATTGTATTGACCTGATAGAGACCATCTGAGACAAAGCTGCCAGCAGGAATGGGGCTTGTTTTATGTGCGGACAGTAATGGAGAGTGGATAACTCATCCAGATAATTCATCTTCCTCTTCAATATGACCTGCTCTTAAACTGAGTATTGATCAGTCTTTCTATTATCACTAACACTTCATCTCTATATCCTCTCCCTCTCAGAAGCACATATTTACAAAGTTCTGAAAGGACTAGAAAGATCACTTGCATATTCCACCACAACAGTATGATTTCTGCCACTTTGACTAGTAGATGTTTCAGAATGTCAAAAGTCAGCTTTTATTACGTAATTTGTTAAACTGTTATAAAATTCTAAATAACCTCCCTAGATTCTTAAGATATCTTTAGAAATAGATTTGGGCATTCATAAATGTTACCTACTACATAATGCCCCAATTTCAAGTTCTACTTCCCACATCCCAGGTAGACAGAGCATTGAACACACTAAAAGAACCTGACTGGCTTGTGGCTAGTTTGGAGTAAATATCCTAGCTTCTAATTTAGTGGTGTCTATGTTAAATTGCACGGCATCTTTAGCCCCTGGGGAATATAATCCTGGAACCTTGTATAAGCAAAATAGGAGGCTCAAAATTACATTTCACTCAGGAAATTAATTGGATAATTTATCAAGTGTGAAAACAACATTAGAATATTCTGCACAATTGACCAAGGACTTTCAAATAAATCCATTACTGAAAAAAATACCCCTTCAGGCAAAAATAAATATGAGTAAAATTGAGCATAAAACTCATACAAAGGTTTAAAATTAGCTTACAGGAAGGGATACAATGTCAGTTTCAGCATAAATATCATGTTTTCCCCCAAACTTTTAGAACAGAATTTCAAAGTGATAAATGATAAAGCAAATGTAGCCAATTGGTATTATAGATATTACGTGGTCTACTCACTATGTTTCAACACTTCTGTATGTTGGAAAAAACTTGTCAACTAAAACTCACATAGCAATTATGCTCAACCCTTGCTCCCATTAAGTATCTCTACATAGTTGAGTGTTCTCTATGTGCCAGGCACTGTGTTGAAGTAGGAGACTCAGCAGTGAGCTGAATATGCACTTGATCTTCTCCTGGAACATTGTTAATATTTTAGCAAGATGAGGTTATCAAGTCCTTAATCCATGGTGCTACTGGGAAGGAGTAGAACCTTTCGATGGAAGAGCTCCCACCTGAGCTAGCACAGAATGAAATTGTGGTTACTATTGTTTTGCCAGACCTGTAAACTTCCACAACAACAAAAAAAAGCCTCACCTTCCTTGCCTCCTGTCTGGACAGCAGGGCTAATGTCCTGCTGAGAAAGCACTCTAACAGAAAAAGGAGTGCATCATTTCCTTGTTGCACAAAATGTCTTTCCCTTCTAGGATGATCTTTCTGCAGTACATTGTAATAACCAGAATCTTGTTGGTAGGTAGGAGGGTAGGGGAGGCCTTAAGACATTAAAGACATAAGTGACAGTGAAAGAAGTGTTTCCTGCCAGTGTCTCTGACTCAGAGTGAGGGCTATATTTGTGACATATAAGCTTCTGAGATGTATTCAATCATCTATCTTTCTGGATACTGGGAAGTTGGAAATGTCAATCCAGCCTCTGAACATAATGACAGCACCTGTGAAACAATTTATAGCCTATCACGTTAATCTGAGAATTTAAAAAGAATATTATCCTTTTTCATTTCCCCAAGACAAAGGAACTAGATAGCCAAAAGAAAAGAAAAAATTACCTAGTGGAATTTTATATAAGACAATGATTAGAATTTCAATGAGGTGAGCGAAGAGCTGTGCTAATAACTAAAGTACTTGTCTTTAAAAAAACATATGGAAAACTTTATGAATGTGCATGTCATCCTTGTACATTGGCTGTACTAATCTCTGTATTGCTCCCAGTTCAGTCTATCTCCTGCTGACGTGAGCACCTTCTAAGTCTTAAATTGCCGAGTTGCTCTAATAATTAAAAATGCTTTGTGGTCACTAGAGATTTGCAGAATCGCTGGATAAAGAAATTGCTCCTCTGTAAAAAGAATGTCTTCTAATTATATACATAATTCACAAGCATATTCTTAGACTGTCTGTGACTTACTGGTATAAAACCAGTAATGGAGAACATAATTTTACATGGATCTCAAAACTTAATTGCTAGACATCATCCAGCATCTCAGTTGATCACTAAGGATTAAAAAAAATCCGCCTTTCATTCTTGTTACTTTTCCTATTTATCCTCAAAATAAAAGTTGTAGAATAGCCAGAAATTGTCTACTGTACTGAGCAAGGAACAGCATTAAACTATGGATCTACAAATCACCATCCAGACTCATTCTAACAGCGAAATATCTGATGTATAACAAATTTCACACTATTGGTTATTTCTGGAAATAGAGGAAACAGTTAAAAGGTTAGCAATGTCCTACACTACTGTTGGAGAGAAATCAGAGAAGCCACATTTTTTAAGTAAGTTTTTTTAATTGTGAAAATACTGTACAGAGGGGTTACAGTTACATGAGCAAGGTAATGAGTCCACTTCTTATCCAGCACTGTTGCCGCCTCCTGTTTTCCCCCTACCATCCCTTCCCTCCCACCTTTTCTAATACACCCATGTCCCCCACCCCCACCTAAATTGTAAAGTTCATTTTTTGACATAGCGTCTTGTACATCTCATTGTTGCAATGAGTCCACCTGTATCCCTATTTAAACATTTTTTTCCCTTCCCCTCCCTAAATTATACCAACATCAAATACAGTAAAAACAGGGGTTATACCATGGGGGAGGGGCATACAAAGCAACAAAAAAAATCACATGGTACCTTATAAATATGTTAGAAACAATAGCAAGGAAGAAAAAAAAACACTTGTGTCCCTATCTTGGGGTTCATTTCACTTAACATCATCTTATCTGAGCTTTTTTGCTTGTCCCAGACATATACTAGTTATTGCAAATAAGGGGAACCATGGGACCTATGTTTCTTTGGGCCTGGCTTACTTCACTTAATATAATTTTTTTCCAAGTCTTTCCATTTCTTAACAAATGGGGCGATGTCATTGTCATTCTTTCTGATGGAAGCATAGAATTCCACTGTGTATATATACCACATTTTCTTGATCCATTCATCTACTGAGGGGCATCTGGGTTGGTTCCATATCTTAGTTATGGTAAATAAAGCTGCAATAAACATAGTTATGCTGGTAGCTTTAGTATGGTCTTGTTTGTGATCATTCGGGCAAATGCCCCAAAGTGGGATTGCTGGGCCAAAGGGGAGCTCTATGTGGAGTCTTTTGAGGAGCCTCCATACTACTTTCCAAAGTGGTTGAACACATTTATACTCCTACCAACAATGCAGTATTGTTCCCTTCTGGCCACATTCCCTCCAGCATCTGTTGCTATTAGAGTTCTTGATTATAGCTATTCTAACTGGGGTGAGGTGGAATCTCAATGTTGTTTTGATTTGCATTTCTTTTATGGCTAAAGAGGTTGAGCATTTGAGAAGCCACATTTTGAGAGGCTGAATCTTGGAGTCTTTATAAAAAAGCTGGCGACTGCATAGTGGACTCCTATCTCAAAGCCAGTAGCCAGCAAAGTGTTAGGAACTGTGCCATGTAGGCCAGAGAGGAAAGAAAGAACAATACCAATAAGCCAGTTCAGCTCCAATAGAGAACTGAATTGGGATGCCATGTTTACTGGAGAACAGTCAGGAGACTGGATACAGGACAAGAACACAGAAACATGTGCCATGGCGTAATGGCATCTGAGCCGGTCTGGGCCTACATAGGGTCAGGCCAGGGGGTAGGATCACAGGAAATTCCCAGTCCCAGGCACTGGACTGACAGGTTTAGTAACCTATCAGCTAAGTGCTGACCCTGCCTCCATGGATTCAGCATGCCCATCACCTGGGAGGTGGGCGCTTCTTTTCCCACCATGAAGACAAGATGCTAGACCATATATTTGTCATGTGGCCAAGATGCCACCGGCCAGACCTGATTTCCCTATTTCACTACTGCCAAAAGATGGCTGTCTCATGTTTTCTTTTGTATTTGAAATCTAGCACAAGTGTAAAATTAATTTGAAATTAAAAATAATGAAATTAAAAATTACATGAAAGGGGGAAACAGTAATAGAGGAGAAAATATGATCAAAACATTATATATCACAATAAACCCCTTTGTACAGTTAACATGTGTATAAAAAAATAAAAGCGAGGTGCTGTTGGCTCATGCCTGTAATCTTAGCTACCCAGGAAGCTGAAATCTGAGAATTGCGGTTCAAAGCCAGCCCAGGCAGTAAAGTTCGTGAGACTCTTATCTCCAATTAACCATTAAAAATGCCCAAAGTAGCCGGGCGCTGGTGGCTCACGCCTGTAATCCTAGCTACTCAGGAGGCTGAGATCTGAGGATCGCGGTTCAAAGCCAGCCTGGGCAGGAGAGACCGTGAGACTCCTATCTCCAATAAACCACCAGAAAACCGGAAGTGGCGCTGTAGCTCAAGTGGTAGAGTGCGCGCCTTGAGCTGAAGAGCTGAAGGACAGCGCCCAGGCCCAGAGTTCAAGCCCCACGACCGACAAAAAAAAAAAAAAAATGCCCAAAGTAGAGCTATGGTTCAAATAGTCGAGCATCAGCCTTGATCAAAAAAACTTAATGACAGTATCCAGGGCTTGAGTTCAACTCCAAGTACTGGCAAAAATCTGAATAAACAATCTATAGATATTCAAATGCTTATAAACTGGATGAAATTAAAATGTTTAAGAGTGGAGGCCATACTCAGATGCCATTAGCTCACTTGGAGGCTGAGGATGTAGTTAAGATCTGGGGATAGTACAGCCAGCTATGGTAGAAAAGTCTGTGAAATTCCATTCCCCAAATAACCAACAAAAAGCAGTGCTGGAGAAATAGGAGGTGTGGTTCCAGAGGTAGAGCATCCAGACAGCAGAGCCAGCGAAGCCTAGTGTTCAAATGGGAGTACCAAAAAGAAAAATGAGGTTCATTAAAAATATGAAGAACCATCATTTTAGGTTAAGACTTGATTCTGATTGAAGCTTACCAAGGCTTTTTATTTGAATGACAGCTTGAAGATTATTTCTACTCTGCATTCACAATAAATGACTGGCAAAAATTAGCAGTTCATTACGAAGTGCCACATATTGGGAGTTACAAAACGGCTTAAGATATGATTCAGATGATCTATACTAAATTGAAATAAAGCATTAATGTCAGCAAGGAGAAAGTTAATTTTTTATGGGTAAAATCTCTTGGTAAGTGTTTTGCCAATGTTCTGTTGGCTAGAATTTAAATTTCTGAAGACAGAATTTAATGGTGGGAGGGAACCTGGGAAACATCTAGTTTTACTCATTTTATAGAGGGGTAACATGAAGTTACAAAGAAGTTGAATGTAAGCAAAAAGCAGTTAAAATTCCTGAGGCATTAAGAAAAAATAAAACATAACCAAAGCAGGAAATGACTTTTCTTGTACCGAACACAGACATGCTTTTAATAGAAATCTGACCAGGAAGTTTTTAAATATCATTTCCTTTTTTTAAAGAGGTGTGGGGGGGGGAGGGAGAGGGAGGAGTTTGATGTTTTGTAGCAAGTTAATTTTCTTCTGGGAATAAAAAATACATATTTATAGTAGAAAAATGTAAATCATGCAAGAGCACATAAAGAAAACAGAGCCATCAAAAACAGTTCAGTTTTATTTCCTTTAGGCTTTTTCTATACAAATACAAAAATAACTACTGCTTACTTTTTAAATTGGATTTGATAATGATTTATTCACTTGAAAACAATCAGAGGAGTAGCAGCAGGGCAGGTTTCCCTACCTAGAAGATGGTGTTGCAATGATGTATACAAGAATGGTTAAGAGGCTCAAATGTCCAGGAATAACCTGGTAGCTAGTGACAAGCTGTGGTATTGACATAGTATATGGAAACAAGGTCTCTTGACCTTTATTTCCACTTTAAAAAGAGACTGAAAATTGGGAGGGGGAGGAGACAGGGAAAGATCAAAGTGATACTTGCTTGGAGTTGAAAACTAGAGTCGTTTTGGCAGAGAAGGTCCATAGTATTCTCTTGAAACTGATGCAGATCTTGAACAGTGGTCTGGGGCTGTTTTGGCCTCTTGAAAGGTGCAATACCATCTTTCATTTTCTCTCATTAAATAATCTTGTGTAAACGGCAGTAGATGGATCCTCTTAGATTCTTAAGAGTTCACCCTATAGGTGTGGTACTCTTTGAGAACTAGATTCCATAGCATTTTATATATACAGGCCTTAATAAATACAGAATGGCACAAAAATCATCTCTACTAGGAACATTTGGCCACTTCAATACATTCCACAGGATGGGCCTCAGAACCTAGTATGAACTGCTGACTAAAGCAACTCACTTCAACTGTCATGATATAGCCACTATGATGTCTAACCCTGGGGTTAGTGAGTTACCTCTCTCAGGGACCTCTGACAATGTCCCAAGTTTTAAAAAAAAGTTTTTTTTTGTTTGTTTGCTTTTTTTTGGCAGTACTAGGGTTTGAACTCAAGGGTCTTGTGCTTGCTAGGCAGGTGCTCTCCCTCTGAGCCATACTTCAAGCCTTCTTTTGCATTGATTCATGCTCCTGCTCAGGAACATGCCATTATCCATCTATTTTAGGCTTTCCTAAATTCCCATGATAGTGTAACAGCAGGCATTTGTCATCACATTCAGCTCTCAGTTGAGAAAGGGGGGTGGGGGGGAGGTGTCACACAAACTTTTCTGTCTGGGCTGGTCTAAAAGTATGATCTTCCTAATCTCAGCCTCCCAAGTAGGAATACAGGTGTGAATCAGTGATTTTAGAAAATCAGTTTTGTTTCATTTTCTTTACCTAAATTGGAGGGTTTTTGGAAGATTCAGATAGCTTCTGTCATCATCACTGAGATGCCGCCATATGCTCGATGATAGCTTGTAATTTTTATGTTGGTGATTTTGTGTACATAAACAGAAGACATTTGCAGGGCTATAGAATTCACAGAGTTTAGCTCTCAGCAGGTGGTATCCACAAGGCACTTAGCATTTTGAACTCTGGGGACGCTGCCACTGTGAGGCCTCAAGGACACATGTAAGCAAGGATGAATGAAACACCAGTCTTATTAACAGCTAACATATTTATATTAAACAAGTAAGCCTACGCTTAGGTTTAAACTAGTCCCTGAATTATATCCTTAGTTAATATCCTAAGGGGGATTTGGGATGAATGAGAACTTGAGCTTTTAAGGATCATGGTTCAAATCCTTGGCAATCAGTAGGTCAAATAAAATGAGAACTCAATATCTAGAGCAACAACTCTTCCTGTTGGAACTAGCACAGGTAGTAGTGATTCTTGCATTGAATATATTACACACAATACTATAAAAATAAGCTGAAGTTTTAAAGCAAAGTCTATTACTATGGAAGATTTGAGTTATACTGCTCCAATTCTGAACTTTTTGACAATCACACATATTGGAGTAACAGCCCATCAAAGTACAACAAAAGAGGTATTCTGACACAACAGCTACTGCTCTCCACAGGGCCTTCAGATGGAACATGGTAGAAAAAAAGCATGGAATGTGATCCCCAAGGGAGAAAAATTTCCTTATGCATGTGTATCAGGAAGTGGTAAGTGTCCTTTCGTAGAACATTCATTGGTGGAAGTACATCTTTTCAATTGCTTTTTTGTTTGCGTATCATTATTGAGAACAGACAAGAAAAGGCACTGTTTTCCCAGATAGTTTGTTGTTCTAAAATAAAATGTGGGGATATTACACCCCTGTGTCAGTACTTCGTGGCTGGAAGCCCTCCTTTCGAAGGCTTCCCATGTCAAAGCGGGTGGAGACTTCACAGCGTACTAATAACGTATCATCCTTAATGAAGGTTCTCTGTCTTAAGGCTTCAAGGTGCATAAATGTTACATAGCCAAAACCTTTGGGGTTCCGTGGGATGGTGGGTCGTTGGAAGGCAAGGAGTTCTGGTTTGGCATCCATTACCTCTTCATGGTTTTGCCTTATTGGTGTTTCAGACTGATCAAGAATTGTAAGGCGTATTGTACCTTGGAAGGGCCAGGGGAGGTGGCTGTCATACTCGCCTTGCATGGTGTGGACAAAGAGGGATATATAGTTGGCACAGCGTTGAGCAGTTGGCAACTGCAGATGCAGGCGCATGCAGAGTTTGTACCCAGGTTTGCCTGTATAGAAACCAGGGCTATGAATGACAACAGGTTTCTCTTCTTCTTGAGATTTTAAGTGCATCCCAAAGTTGCAGATCTTCCAAATGTAAATCCCATTGCACTGCTGTGCTTCAATTTCAGCAACTTTGTCCTCAAGGGTTCGTATGGTTCGTTTGAGCTCACTTACATACATACTCTGAGTTTCCATTTTAGCAGTCAGCTCCCGGATTTGATGGTCCTGTCTTACAAGGCGACCTTCTAACTGCTGAATGGTTTCCATGAAGGTCCGAACATCTGGGTCATAAGCCCGTGGCAAAGAGGTATCATATGAGGGTAAAGCAAGGTTTATGCTATGAACAGCCTGGGCCAACATTCTCATGTGAGACTGCGTATTCTCTTGTAGATGGCGTGCCAAATGATTTCTCTGCATCTAAAAACCAAGCACAAACCTTAGGTTGGGCATAGACATTGAGACAACCAGGAAAAGGACCTAGCCAGAGCAAATGAGTTTATTTTTATTTTTAGTTTTTGTCAGTTGTGAGGCCTGAACTCGGCCTGGGTGCTGTCCCTGTGCTCTTCAGCTCAAGGTTAGCACTCTACCACTTGAGCCGCAGTGCCACTTCTGGCTTTTTCTGCTTATGTGGTGCTGAGGAATCGAACCAGGGCCTCATGCATGCAAGGCAAGCACTCTACCACTGAGCCACCTTCCCAGCCCTGCAAATGAGTTTTTAAGTAGCACCACCACTTCCTTCTATCTTCCCTTTGTCTTCATTGGATATTTTTTTTTTTTGTGGGTACAATGCATTGGTTTGTTTTGCCCTCAGGTGAGGCGGTGCTCTACCACTTTGAGGCATGCCTCCAGCCTTTTAATGATTAGAGAAGAAGCCTCACATAGTTTTATGCCTGGGCTGGCTTTGAATCATGATCCTCTAAGGTCTCAGCCTTAGTAGCTGAGTAGCTAGGATTACAAGCCTGAGCCACCAGCACCTGACACTCATTGGATTCTTGAACTAATTGAAAGGATCCTGACTCTTAATATTAGTAAACAAAAACAACTGAGGCCACCAGATGAATAAATCTCCCTTTCATCCACACGAATACCTTTCTTTGCTGACTCACAGATGACTTTGCTCATGTTCAAGATCAATCCTTTCTAACACTTCAGATGCTGCACTCAGGAATTCTTTGTCTTTTTTTTCCCCTTTGCATTAAAAGAGTCGGGGACATTTTTTCTTCTAAGAGTCATTTGGATATTGATAACATCATTATGGGCCATATAAAATTATCAGTACAGGCAAAAACAGGTCCTCCCCAATGCCTCATTTATAATACAAATCAATTTTAAATTGGAATATGCTGTCTCCATAGTATTCCAAGACCATCAATAACATCCTGAATGCTGTACGTAAAACAATTCTAACCATTTTTATCATAAAAGAAATTCAAGTATATTATAGAGTATTATAGAGAAACAGAAAATACAGATTAAAAAGAAATCATCTATTATCTCAACTAACTTCATTAATATTTGATGTGTTTCCTTTAGGGCTTTTCCTCTATGCACACAAACAAAATATAATCATCCTACATACTATTTTAGTCTTCTAAATTATTAAATATAAGTTAATTGTAAATAAAGTTTTAAGATTATAGCGGAAAAAAAAGTCTGGTGGCATTCTCAAGAAACAAAAGTGACTTACCACAAATAATGCTCTGTTAGATATTGAGCACTGCTGGTCACTAATCTTAAAGATGATTTGGGAGACCATGACAAGAATTTGCCTTGCCTGGCTTACCTATTTCTACTATTACTTGCTTATGATTCTTTTCCTTGGTCTATTTCTCTTCCATGTAAGCCTAATTCCACATATGCACAATCACATCTTCTATCACCACTAAAACTTACTTTCTGAATCAATATTCTGTGTTCGCTTTGGCAGCACATATACTGAATCAATATTCTAAGTCTCTGTTTCTTTTTGGAGCTTAAGACCACATATATACTGTCTGACAGTTATCTTTGCCCAGATGTCCTATAGCTAAGGGAACTCTCATCCCCAGCTACACAACTCGGAAATAGAATTATTATTATTTTTCCCACAGTTCTGTTTCCTTTTTGTTTTTTTTTCTTTGATAAATGCTTCTTTTCAATTATATGGGAATGAAGGCAGGAAACCAAGACTTTCTCTAGATGCTCCCTATCCTTTGCCCACTATATCTAATGAATTTTACAGTCAATACATTTTCCCTCCTAGAAATGCATTGGGCTCCTAGATTTTGTCCTCATTTTGGGTCTTTCTATTGAAAACTCAGGTATTTCCACTTTCACTGAAACGAACTATCTGTAGTTCCCCAATCACTACGTTTACCCACTCATTAGACAGCTCTCTTTTGTCTTTTTAAATAACTTTGTTCATCTGTGAATATTCAGCCTACACATCTTATTTTGTCATATCTGTCCAAATGCACTTAGCTGTGGTTAAGCATGACTAAAATATGCAGGCTAATTAGCTGTGGTTAAGCATGACTAAAACATGTAGGCTAAGCATGTGTGTGCTTGTAACATCTATGTTTAACTTCTGTATACTTTATATATAAACATCATTTATCATCTTTTCTTATATTTAAGAAATCAAAGAAAAAAAGAAAACTTACCTTTTCATGGCAACCAAAGGTACTGAATGTGCATGGGATTGGGGCTGTGGGGCAGTCCAGATCGTAATGATTAGGCATCTTAGAATCAAAACAGAGGTTGAAAAATGTTTTAGCCTTCATGTCCTGTACTACGTTGATGAAATTATACTTAAAAAGAAATTTACATTTTACCCTAACAAAAAGTAGCCTATGGATTACATCAGCAAAGTTGAATAAACTGTGACAGAAACCTATAGCTAATAAAAATTGGTTTTTATGTTCAAAATTGAGGGAAATACCAAAAAATATAGCATGATATGCGCTCTAAAATTCACTAAAATTTATTTCCTAAAATGAAATTTTCTTTTTGCTAGGAGCTGATATCCTGTAACGGCAATTTAAAAATAAAAATACAACTTTTGATAACTTACAACTGCAGACTGTCAACCAGGCCCTTTCTGTAGTCTAGGCTGTCAACTGCATGCATTAAAGTCACTAACTAGAATCATTACTTCACTCATAACCTTTTACGAGTCATCTTATCTTTTGCTAACCTGTGCAAATTTTAGTTATTCTGGAAGACTTAGCTATTAATCAAAGCTTTAAAGAATGTCTCAGCCTTTGATTTGGGGACTCAGCTCTTTAGCTCACGGCTAGCGCACTACCACTTGAGCCACAGCACCAGTTCCTGTTTTCTGAGTGGTTTGTTGGAGATAAGAGTCTCATAGACTTTCCTGCCTGGGCTGGCTTTGAACCACGATCCTCAGATCTCGGCCTTCTGAGCAGCTAGGATTACAGGCGTGAGCCATCGGCGCCTGGCCAAAGTTACATTCTTGAGAGCTTGTTTGGAAATTCCAGCAGGAGAGTGCAGCTACTTCTATACCCTTGACCAAAGAACATTTCCTCTCTACCAAGGAAGATTATCCTTTGACCCAACTTCCAAGCTGAGATGGGATTGCACATGAAGTGGTGAGGAAGAAGGCACTTAGACTAGTTGGTTGGATCAGCTGACCAACCCTAGTGATCAATGGGATGACAGATGTTGCAGGCAGATGCCCTCATGTCCTTAAGGATACATTCTTTAAGGTAAGATCTATTACATAGAATCACATTAAAAAAATATTGGTGCCAGCCGGGCGCTGGTGGCTCATGCCTGTAATCCTAGCTACTTAGGTGGCTGAGATCTGAGGATCGTGGTTCAAAGCCAGCCCAGGCAGGAGAGACCATGAGACTCCTATCTCCAATAAACCACCAGAAAAAAAACCGGAAGTGGCGCTGTGGCTCAAGTGATAGAGTGCTCGCCTTGAGCTGAAGGACAGCGCCCAGGCCCAGAGTTCAAGCCCCATGACCGACCAAAAAAAAAAAAATATTGGTGCCAAGAGTTGTAAGGTAGCTTGGTGGTGGTAAAACACTTGTCTAATATGTATGAAATCCTGGATTCAATCCTCAGCTCTACAAGGGAGAAAAGAAAAACTGACAAAAACAGTGCCAAGCTTTTTTGTTTTGTTTTGTAAAAGAAATTTAACAAAATAGTTATGGACCAGAGAGCAAATTAATGGTACAGCTAGGACCAAAATCTACCTTTTCCAATGCTTTGTCTAGGTTTTTATCCTACATTAAATTTTACCTTAGCTTGTTTTAAAATATACTGCATGGCTTCAAGTATTAAAAGAGAACAAAAGAAAAAACAGGGGAAGTGGGACTTCATAAATGGAGACCTTTCACACCTTCCTATAAGACTTTGTTAGAAAGTAACTAAAGGACATTGTTAAGAGATAAATGGAGGATGGGTGCTGATGACTCACACCTCTAATCCTAGCAACTCAGGAGGCTGAGATCTTGGTTTGAAGCCAGCCCTGGAAGGGAAGCCTGTAAGATTTCTATCTCCAATTAACCACCAAAAAAGCTAGAAGTACAGTGTAGCTCAAGTGGTAAACTGCTAAACTTGAGGGGGAAAAAAAAAAAAAGGCAACTCAGAGACAGTGCATACACCCTGTGTTCAAGGCCCTGGACAATTCCCATCCCAACCCCACCCCCAATCCCCTGCAAAAGAAATAAATGGAGAAGTGTCATCAAATGACAGGTTTTGCTGTTCTGCTTGAATGATCTGTGGGGTTTATTGGTTCATGGGTGCACATATAGGTTTAGTAACTAATATTTTTAATTTGTGGGTAAATTCCCCAAATGTCAAAAAAAATAGCAATCAGATGGAATTTTCCTTTTTCTAGTAGTAACCAAAACAGTTTTCTATTATAAATATTATCTCTGATGATGCCCCATCAGTAGCCTAAATGACAAAGGAACAGAGAAATCTCAAAACTTTCTGTATGCCTCAGGAGGTACCACTGGATTAATTAGTTTTCTTCTATTTCATTGTTAGGTTATTCTTTCAGCCAGTCTCTGGATTCCTAAGATCTTCATTTCATAGGGTGTAAATAAGTATCTCTACATGTTTTTGTTTTTTTATTAAGCAGGGCTCTTATTTTCCATGGTTTCTATCTTACAATTATCCAGTTTTTATCAGAATTCTTTCTATTGTGGGTGGTGCTGGGGATCAAACCCAATATACCACCTTGTACATCCTAGGTGAGTGCTTTACCCTGGTTATATCCCTAGCCCTGAAATTTTTATAAATACACATACATGTAGGCATTATGTTAATGATCTAGGAATTGTAAAAGTTCTTCATGTTGTTGTTTTAATATATTTATTAACTACATTAATGTATGTGAGAAATGTTTGCAGTTCTAGCTTATTCAAAACGTATTAATTTTGCCTTATTGATTTAAATAAAAAAATACTAACACTTCTGTGAATTATTTGAAAATCTTTACTTTTTACAGGAAATTAGTATACCTGTTCTCTGATGAGCATGGTGTTACAGTATTCACAGATGACATTTGCCAAAGGACAGTTCTGGTCATGGATCTAAATTTAATGAGAAAAATAGAAGCATAAGAAGAAGAAAAAAAAACCCACAAAGAAAGTAATTTTTCAAAACAAGTACTTTTTTCACTATGAACAAATTAAGAACATTGGTTTGTGTAAAGCCATAGTATTATAACACTACCTGGAGGATATTTTTTTCTTTCCCTTTGCTAGTGTAATAAATAGGATTCATTCAGACTTCTGACTCAGACAAAGAATATGCGAACAGGTAAGCAGTTCTTAAAGTCACTTTTAATATGAGGCAGATTATTTGTGACTAGTTTGGCCATCGTTTACCAGTGTTCTCTTTTTTCCAAAGGCAATTGTTTCCCAAATTTTTCAGCAGCAGCATGACAAATCAATGCCAATTCTCATCATTATAGTTACAGAACAAATGCCTCATTAGGGGATGAGGCTTTGGTGCTCATGTTCTGATAATCCCAGAAGGGTACGTCTTATTTTTCTATAATACAGTGACTTTAGCTGTTATGTAGGAATCACATGCTATTCCATCTAATTTACTCAGTTTTACTTTGATGTCAATTTGCTCTGATGACTGAAACTTCTCTACACTGTAAGCAAATTATTTGTTTTTAATTGGCTGATA
Source organism: Dipodomys ordii (assembly GCF_000151885.1). Taxonomy (NCBI): domain Eukaryota; kingdom Metazoa; phylum Chordata; class Mammalia; order Rodentia; family Heteromyidae; genus Dipodomys; species Dipodomys ordii. Next base: position 13,902,377 of record NW_012267262.1, read on the forward strand.
TCAGTTATATGAGGGGGACAATTTCATTTAGCAGAATTTTTTTGAATATCAATATACTAAATATAGTAAGTTTGATTGCCTACAGAAAACTGAGAAATATTTAAAAGAATTAAAGTTTGCAGAAGGATCTAAGTATCAGTTATAAAGGAACATGAAATATAGTTGGTTCTTTTAGTGGAGTACAAAGGACAGGCACTAAAGGCTAAGCTTTTGGGTTTTGACATTAACAACATTAATATAAAACTCTAACAATATCCTGGTTTTTGCATTAAAAAATACTGTATCATCATCACAGTGTTTCAGGCTACATTAAAATTTTTTAAAGATTTTTTAAATAAGATTAAAAAAACTTCCTTATGAAAGTATAACAAACATATTGAAAAGAACATAGCATGAAGCACAATAAATTACTACCAACAGAACATGTTTTGCTTGAGCGAATTTACCCTTTGGTTCTAACATCCCAATCCCTCTTGCACAACAATTCTTACACAGTAATCATTTTACTTGTTTGTTAGCAATCAGATCGGCCTTTAATATTCATATAATGCTGCTGGGTGCTAGTTGGCTCACTCTTGAAATCCTACTCAGGAGACTAAGATCTAAGGATCCTGGTTCAAAGCCAGGCTGGGGAGGAAAGTCCATGAGACTATTAGCTCCAATTAACCAGCAAAAAGCTGGAAGTAGAACTGTGAATCAAGTAGTAAAGTACTAGCCTTGAGCTAAATAGCTCGGGAAATGTGGGAGGGCCTCAGTTCAAGTTCTAGTACCAGAAAAAAAAAATCACATACAGGAAAGAGAAGAAGCATATTTCTTTCCTAGTGCCTTTTGCAATTGGAAGATTCACAGCAGCAGGAATGTTTTCTAAGAAAGATACACAAATATTAACTGTACCTTTTTTTTTTTGCAATGATTCAGTAAAACTTTGTTTCTTACAAATAATCTTTTTTTAAACTGATCATGTACATTCACTTGTGTGTACTGCTACTGCCTTCAAAATATATATCTTTTAAAAAATTTAACTAAGTATTGGAATTAAGAAATCCAAATTAGTACATGCCTCTTTATCTTCAAATGCCATGGATACAGCACAGTTTATACAAGAAACTTGTCTTCTTGGACAATCCTCCAACACGTGAATATTAAATTGGAATTTTGGCAAGGGATGCTGGCATTGGGGACAATTCATAAGAGCAAACTCGCAATGAGCTTGATGATCCTAGAATACAGAAAACAAAATTATTATCTGCCAACACTAAGCAAGTTTTCTAAAGATAATTACTTCTAAGTTTATACTGTTCTCTTGAGCAGAATTAATCATAATCCTACATTATCTAATTTATACCAAAAAACCATTCATAGTTTGAAGGCTTTTCACACCATTGTGAACTGGAACATTGGAAGTTTATGCAAAGAATGTGAATTGTAAAGTTCATGCATTCAATTCTAGAAGACAGGTGGAGAGAAGTCAGATTTCCAGGTTACCAATTTAGTGCTTGTTAAAAGAACCAGTCTTTTTAAAAAGGGCTAACTCAAAAATCACAGCCTACATAGCACTCTTAAACACTAAATTCCATGTAGAACCTGAAATATATTTAGTTTCTAGTAAAAACTACAAAAGTAAAAAATTGATTTATCATAACCTAAGAGCCAACTTCTTTCTGATTTCTTCAATTCATTTTGACCTATAGGAACATTTAATTTAGTAAATAAAAAAAAAAAGACCATTCAGAAAAACAGAGAGAAGGAAAAAGAATACCAAAATGTACATGAGGGTACATGGTACATGCTATTCTTTTTAAAATAAGAGAAATAAAGGTAAGGATTAAAATGTGATTCTTGTATTTAAAGTTTTTTTTATCAGTTTTATTTGTAGATAATGCTCATGTCAAAAACTTTCAGGAAATTTGCTTTTATTATTGTTAGGAAAAAGTCCTAAATAAAAAAAATTGTTTTCTTCTTAAGTTCAATATATTTAACAGCCAAAGGGTTAGCATTAATTCAAGAATTTAGTAGCCAATTATTCATTTATCATACGGTAGGTATAGCCAATGTAAAAATAAATACAAGGGTCTCTTTCTCTAGAAACTGCTTTGCATACACGCTAACACTAGAAAACAACTTTACTACCTCAAGATGTCTCAGCTCCATTTTGTGCAGACAGCCTTTATTTGGACACTTGACCATGAGAGAAAGAATCTCTCGTTTTGCAAAATTGTCAGGAAATAGTTGGTTTTCCAACAGGATCTCATTGTCCACAGGACACTTGTGACCTGCATCCCTAAAAGAAATAATCCAGTGATTTAAACATTCCTGGGAGAAAAATCAACTTTACTGCATAAAATGACTGAACATATTAGACTGCAGGGGACCACCAAAATCATTTGACCTCTTATGTATAGTTCATTAATTATTCTTTTATGAAATGTGTACAAATAAATACCATATTGATTACCTATCATAAGCCCGATTTTAGATGGAAGAATAGATTCCATCTAGAAAATGAGAAAAAGCCGTTGAATAAAATCCTATTTTAATTGGCACAAAATGAAGGGAGAGTTAATGGGAATTCCAGCAACCTAGCTGACCTTGATACAGTCCACACAGTAAGAGGGACTATTTTTATAATACTGTATTATGCCTATGGTACATTGCTCAGTTATAAGGTAATTACCAGTGTCCTCCTTTCAAGGTCTACTCTGAAAACAGTCACTGTAATACTCTTAACTCCTGGGCAATAGGTTTCTTTTATTTGATTATCCAGGGTGCAAAGGAGTTAAAGGACTTATGTCCTGCTTTCAGGCTGTTTGTCTGTTTTTTGTGCTGATATTGGGGCTTGAACTCAAGGCTTAGCTTTTTAGCTCAAGGCTGGTGCTCTGCCACTTGAGTAACAGCTCCACTTCTGGCTTTTTGGTGGTTAATTGACGATTAAAAAAAAACGCAAGGGGCTGGGAAGGTGGCTCAGAGGTAGAACGCTTGCCTTGCATGCATGAGGCCCTAGGTTTGATTCCTCAGCACCACATAATCAGGAAAAAAAAAGCCAGAAGTGGTGCTATGACTCAAATGGTAGCGCACTAGCCTTGAGCTGAAGAGCTGAGGGACAGTGCCCAGGCCCAGAGTTCAGGCCCCACGACTGGACCCCCAAAAAAAAAACCCGCAAAACTTTCTTATTCAGGTTGGCTTTGAACAGTGATCCTCAGATCTCAGTCTCCTGAATAGCTAGGATTACATGTATAAGTCACCAGCACTCAGCTTGCCATGCTTTTACCCATTTCATGATGAGAAAAATTGCCATAAAGAGAGTTGTGTCATTCCTTTTTAACTTTTTTGGAATGTCTCCTTTACTGACAAAGTGTCAATCACTCTAGCATATGCTGAGTACCTCCTGTGTGCTCATCAGTGCTCACTGCTGTGGTAGGTAAAAAAATGACAAACAATGACATCTGCTATCAAATGGCATAGAGCTAATCAATGATGAGTGATACCGTTGATCTTTATGGGGCCTCTCTCAGATTATATAATGGCATTATTACATTGACAAAGACATGGAGAATATAGAAAGCCATGAACAGCTTTATTGAAATGCATATTCACACCTATAGTGATATATACTTCAGAGAAAGTAAGAACCTTCCAAAGCAAACTGAAAATTATTATCCATACTTTTGGCCATCATTCCAAAAGAAAATGGAATTACACTGTAATGAATTTTGATTCTCTGAATGACGAGAACCAATGAGGAATTTTAGAGCAGTTTCTTTAAAAATATTAGAGCCAAAACCAGATGCCATCTAGGGTAGAGGAACACGGAGGTTGGGAAAAGCCTCAAATTTCCTTTGGGTTCTGTTTCCTTTTCAGATTACTGTCCCACTAATTCTGAACATGAATATTTTGCTATTAAAGAACTGTTACAGGTTAGTTACTTCTGGGACATGGGTGACATTTGATAATTCAGAATACGGTATCATTTTACCCAAGTAGACTACAAGTAAGAAAACCATTCAAAGAGAGAGAGAAAAAAAGGCTGAGCCTTAACCCTGGTCTCCTATTTATCCTAAGCTCCTGGTTTTAATCAGTGGCTGCCTTGGGTCACAGCTGGAAGGGGGGTGGATACTACCAGTATCTAGGAGACATATACCAAACATATGGCTACAAATCCTACAACACACAAGACACAACAAGGTATCAACAGTGCCAAGTATGAGAAAATTCCCTTAAACAGATCTTGTTCACTGAACAACCAGCAACACATATCCCCCATAAACTGAAATAAGGAACATAGTTCCTTGTAACTTAAATTATGCCAAGTCTGAGGTATTAACTTCAAGTCCAAAACTTAAGAGATAAAAACCTATGAAACCAATAAATAGCCAGACATGGACTCGAAGAAAATGGGTTTAGAAATAATAATAAAATCTATTTAGGAATAATATGGCTTAGTCCTTAATGCAGAAATATTGGGAAGTGATTGGAGCACGAGGACTCTGACCTCCATCCGTGCATTAATTCATTGATGGGCTCATAATCTGATGGCCTACAGGGAGGTGACTGAAACCTAGGTGCTGGGACCAGTTGAAGGGAGTACCTGCCTCTTTCTCACCCATGTATAGTCACCAAGTTAAAACAGCAATACACTGAGCACCTACCGTGGGCCCATCATGATTATCAGCACTTAAGAAATAAAATAGTTCAGTGTTAGCAAAGAAAGACAACTGCACCAATCAAAGTTCAAGAACCTTCTGTATTTAAACACCATTTGCAATGTTCTGGGCTTTTTTTTGTTGTTACATTTAGAATGATAAAATGTTTCAGACATTAAATTGTTATCTTATTTTAAAAAATGAAGATGGAGCTAAACTTTTGCTCTTAATGGGCTTATCTTCTAGTAGGGTGAGGAGGTAATAAATTATGAAGGTATATCACAAGGCAGAAGTACTAGGGAAAAAAAGTAGAGCCTGGTAAGTATGACTGTTGGGCTAAAAGTAGGGATGACCTTGCTGTGGTAAAAACAGGGTACAGAGAACCTCTGAGAGAGGGATAGTTCAGCTACACTGGAGGGAGATCAAGGGGTTAATTATGGTAAGAATGCTCACATAGATAAAACAGCTAAAGCAATTAACTCAACAAGGCAGGCATCTGCTTGACATGTTCAGTGAACAGCAAATAAGTGAATGCAAGAGAGGGAGAACAGCAGAGAGCTCAGAAAACAAACCATGGGCCTATCATACAGGGCCTTTAAGAACTTTGACTTTTTTTGTTGTTGTTGGTTGTGGGGCTTTAACTCATTAACTCAGGGCCTGAGTACTGTCCTTGAGCTTCTCTGTGGTCAAGGCTAGCACTCTACCACTTGATCCACAGTGTCACTTCCCGTTTATTGGCAGAAAAAGTCTCAGGATTCTTCTACCCAGGCTTGCCTGGAATTATGATCCTCTGATCTCAGCCTCCTGAGTAGCTAGGATTACAGCACCTGGCAAGGACTTTGACTCCCAGCAGAGATGACATCATCTCACTTATTTACTAGGCTCACTCTAGCAGCTAAAACGAGACGGAGAAGGACAAGAGTAAAAGGAAGTCTTTTTAGAGCTGATGGTGAGTCCAGTCAGTAGCAGCTGAGGCAGGGAGGACTAGATTATGGAGCTAGGTAATGAAGGTAGACCCTTCAGTGAATGTTTTCTTTAAAATAATACTATTTTACAGTTACAGACACTGGGTAACAGAACGTACTATGGCTAAATGATCATTTATACAATTCCTGGAATGATAATCCAAACCATACAAAAAATGGCACAGTTTAAAAATATCTTTTTTAAGGCAGAGAATTACTCCCAGTCTTCATTAGAACTGCTTTAAGTAGAGGGAACTATTTTCTTAATTATCTGTATGTCAGAGGAGGAGGAGAGGCAGAAGCCAACCTTTTGTACTACAGTACTTTCTGTCCACTGTTCTTTTCTTTCCTAAAAAGCTTCCTACGTGTGAGACTATTCTTGGGAATGGCCTGTGTGTGACACAGTAATGAACTCTGCATGTGGTTGTTGTAGGACATCATTCTTTTATGTCACATACCTTATGGATTTGATGATGCAGGCTTTGCAGAACCTGTGGCCGCATGGTGTCTGCACGGCTTCCCGTAATGCCATCAAGCAAATGGGGCATTCATATTTGCTTTCCAATGGTGGATCAAACTCTACATCGTAGCCCTGGATCTCTTCCATAAAGGAGCTGGAGAGGTTCCCTGTGCTGGGAGGACCACTTACACTGTCATCTTTCGCTGTAGCGCTGCAGGAGCTGGCCATGGCGGCACAGCAGTCACTTTCAGACTGGCTGGACCCACAGCTGCGTTCACAGTTTAACAGACTCATAGTCACTTGATTGTCGACTGCTCTGTAAAAATACCCAGGAACAAATGCTTTACTGCTTTTTTTATACATAAAAAACAGCACACACACATAACTTATCTATGCGAGTCACCAATTAGGAGACACTAGCTGTGCTAATGTTACTTATAAATAACTCTTAAAATGTTTCTCAGTATTGACTGCTATTTTTTAATTAGTTAGCTGACTCCCTCCTTCAAAAAATTTGTGACACTTATGCAAAGCACTTGGGGCACACAAAGACCGGGTCCTTTAAGGAGTTCATGATCTAGCAGAATGACAATACAAGGCTAAAAAAGGAAAGGCACTCAGTAGTAACACTCATCTAGATCACATTATCTGTTCACATGTCTGTTTCTTATGACTAAGATCAGGAGTTTAATTGTCATTTCCATACACTTAGCATTGAAGCACATGATTTTCATAGACCAAGTGTTTGTTAAGCATATACTGAAGAATTCAATAATATCGTTGATGTACCTTCAAGTGTCTGAGTTGAAGAGAACCGTATGGCAGGCTAGCAAGGCAGGGCTATGAAGAGCAGAGCACCCTGCACCATTACTGCAGGTGTGATTTAGGGCAAGTTACTTAACAATTTATTTGGGTCTTGGTTTCTTCTTGTTGATAAGAAATTCTATGAGGATTTCTAAATGCTCAGTGTGGGAATTTCTACTATGTAGAAAGAATGGAATTTAAATCCTGTATCTTTACGTCCTTCTGGTTCAGTCAGGTCAAGTGACAATGTTTCATTATCAATGGAAAAAACAAGTGAGGTTTCTTCACCAATGGAAAAGTATTCTTGTAAGGAGGAGATCAATGTCTTTGAATTCTAAATTGTTGTGGTATGCAGATGAGTTGCATTGCTAATGCCTAAACACAATCCACAGCCCGTGTAACTATGTCTTTATGTTAGATAATTGTTCTCTGAGGAAATTTCCTATTATATGCTAGATACAGTTCTCAAAAACTTCCAGTCAATACTATCCCCTAGCTTGTCTTACTTTTATATAAAAATTCTACCTGCCACATTAAGGTAGTACTTTCTAATCTTTTAACTACCAAAATTCTTCCTTTGCGTCAGAGATTCTGAGAGCTACTGGATGATCAGCACCTAGGATAAGTAAGGCATGGTTCTGGGAGAGGAAGTACTGCGAAGTGGTGAAGAGGTCAAGGGTTAGAATCTCATGGTCTGGATTTACCCCTCTTCTGCTATCATCTGTATATGACTTGGGCAAATGCTATAACCTATCTATGGTTCAATTTCCTCACTGTAAACACAGTTAACAATAAGACTCACCTGAGAGTTACAGCAAGGATTAAATGATTATTATGTGCAAATCTATAGCAGTACCAGGCAGTAAAAGCAAGTTATTATTTCAAATAGCTTTATATAGTCCTTTGCTTAATAATTATATTGGCCTCACTTATCAAAGCGGATACTATGGAGCTTAAAAAGATTAAGAAACCAGTATTAATAAGTAACATATTATGTTCATCTGTGTTCTGAGCAATTCATTTTACCAAGCAGCACTTAAGACTTTTTCTTTATTCTGATTATAATAGATACTATAAATATGAGCTGTCCAGCACTGTTACACTGAGTTGATGGAATTCTAAAAAGTCAGTAGAAAAGCGTAGCATTTTATTTTCTTGTTTAGTTTTGATATATTTTTGTTAAAAGTTAAAAATAGCTCCCAATGCCTTGTAATATCCAACTTAGACATTAGAAAAGTGCATACAGATTGAAAGGAAAGAAGAACAGGAGACAGTTGCATACTAGCATGGTATTAATGCCTCTCTCCACCTTCAATCCTAGCACAAATGAGTTATGCCACACCAGGGTATATATTCCTTCTTATTTTTCTTTCCTATATACATTATTGTGTCCAATTATTTACTCAGGTACATTTCCTAGAAGTAGACTTGTTGGGTCCAAAGATCTGTAACTTTCTAAGCTTTCTGATAGATGATGCTGGTTATCCAATATATATCTAAGATTTTCTAATTTTCATTTCCACAGAGTATATATGAGAAATCCCATTTCCTATACCTTCAACAACATCAGACAGATTTATCTTTTGTCTTTAACTATTTTATTTTTAAAGTAGATTACTTTTGAGAAATTAATAGTTGTATAGCAAATATGACTAAACTGAGTGTATCTTTTTTTTTTTTTTTCCTGTGCCAGTCCTGGGGCTTGAACTCTGGGTCTGGGTGCTGTCCCTAAGCTTTTTTGCTCAATGCTAACACTGTACTAGTTGAGCCACAGCTCCTGCCTGGGCTGGCTTCCAATCATGATTCTTAGAGCACAGTTTCCTGAGAGATTAGTATCACAGGTGTGAACCACCAGCACCCAACTCTGGGCGTACCTTTCTGCCCAAATGTCCAGTTTAAAATTTAGTTTACTGCTGGTCTATACATTGCTTTCTTCCTGTCCAGTTTAAAAACTCACAAGTTAATAGCTATGTGTTTCTAGGAAATCCTGCCTACTAGGTCCTAAGTCCTTAGCAGGAATTCCCTGCTTTAAGACATAAACACACAAGCCGTACAGCATCCAAATAAACATTTTTAGACAGCCACCCTCTCCAGTCTATAGTACCCTGTAACTAGCCTGCAAACAGAAAATAAAGTTAACCAGCATTAAGTGTCATATAGTATTTTTGTGTTTTTTTTATTTAAACAAATTACCCACCTCGGCCACTACAAGAGAGGGCTACAGGTATGTTAAAATAGTTACTATTACTTTAATATTTCTTTACAGCTTCTTTTCTATTTACTTACGTGTTTTTTCCCCTACATGAATTAATAGAGTGTAGGGAACAAAGTTTAAATGGTTCTTTAACTTTTAAGAGCTTTAGAGTTGCATTCCTTTCTTGCAGGTGGGAATCCAGTATGGTAAGTGCTGCTTTAATTAGTTATTGTGGAGATGTAACCACCATCAACTTATTTTGATTGCAAAATGAATGACTATTGAAATTAGCCTTGTAAAACCTGCAAATTAGAAACTGGGAATCCATTATAATCCAAAAATAATACTGCTTAGGAGCGAGGTAGGGTAATCCACAAAAACTTGTTCTTCTAAGGCCTACTTATGGTATGATAGAAATTTGTAAAGTAAAAGGAATCAACAACTTATGCCATGCTTAGTAGCTTGTAACCGAAAAATATACGTAGGTCAACATATAAAGTAATGCAAAAGAAAAATCACCTCCAACCAGCTACTACAGGAACTATTTACCAATTCCTTAAAAAATCTCTGCTGAAAATGTGCAACAATAGGGAATCAAGAGGTGCTGAAAAACAACAACAAAAAGCTATTCAAGTATTATCACAGTGAATCTACAAGGCGAGCGCTCTACCACTGAGCCACCTTCCCAGCAGTATACAATTTGGGGTTTTGTTTTTTTTTTGGGGGGGGGGGTCCGGTCACGGGGCCTGAATTCTGGGCCTGGGCACTGTCCCTCAGCTCTTCAGCTCAAGGCTAGTGCTCTACCCCTTGAGCCACAAGGCCACTTCTGGCTTTTTTCTTTTTGTTTATGTGGTGCTGAGGAATCAAACCCAGGGCCTCATGCATGCAAGGCAAGCCCTCTACCACAGAGCCACCTTCCCAGCCCCACAGTGAATCTAAATTCAAGGTGCATTTCCTTTCTGAGGCACTACTTATTTCCTTCCAAGGGCCAATGATTTGAATGAGTTCTCTTGTAAACCAAGGGGTTGAGAATTTATCACCACCAGGTATGAAAATTTCATCACAGACACCTCTTCAGGTTCTACTTCTGAAATAACACAAAAACACATGGTTGAGTGCACCAAGATGAAAACTCCTAGGTGACCCTCGCACCCGTGACATGGGCAACTAACGCCTAAAATACATTTTTTTTTTCTCCCTGAGTCACCAGAGTCCACAGTCCTTCCTCCAACCCCCAACCTCAAAGTCAGAAAAGTCCCTTTACCTTCCCTAATGGGAAAGGAGAAACATGCCAGCGACCAAGTGCACCCAAGCCAACACTTCAGAATCTCTTCAACGAGTTGTTCTCGTTTTCTAGACCTGTGGAACAAGACAGTAATCTGCTCTCCGAGGAGCAATCAAAACCTACACATTCAGAGCTGCCGAGACTCTGGGGTGCTTTTCCCTTCACGTTCAAGACAGTCCTCAGTCCCAGCTGGAGTTCCCCCTGAGTAGGAACAGCTTTGTAACAACCCAGCGTCTGGAACAATCGCTACCACGACTGAGAGCCGGGGCGGGGGGGGGGGGGGGGGGAAGGAACAAAGGTGTCACTTAATTTCTTGACACCCTCCCCCCAAAGTTCAGCCGGGAACTCGGAAAGAGCTTTCCTCCGGACGCTGGCCGCGCGAGGAGGCGCTGGGGATCGAAAGGGAATGTCGCTGTTCTTGTTCTGGTTTTGAACTGAAGTTGGAAGGATGGGAAACTCCAAAGGGCGATCTCTCCGGTCGATCCTCGGAAGGAGAAGGGGCGGGGGCGAGGGGAGGACGGGCTGGGGCTGCAGGGGCGCCCTCACCCCCACCCCGGGAGCGGGGTGATCCAAGGGGGGGACCCCGGAAGCCGAGAGGAGGAGGGGACCCGGGGTGACCCGCGGGCAGCGAAGGGACCCGGGGCGGCGTCCAGACCCCTCCGTGGGGAGCGAAGGGACTGGGTCAGGGGGCGGCTCCCGGACCCGAGGGAAGCCAGGCCGGCCGGGAGGTCAAGTGTCAGGCCCACTCACCGCTCTAGGACGCCGGGCCGCCGGGTAAGGTTCCCCCAGGTCTCATGCCTCCGTTCCCCAGCCGAGGCGCCGGGAGGATCGACTGGGCGCACCAAGGGGAGGAGGCCCCGATGCCAACTTCCCGGCCCCCGGGCCGCCGCCACAGCGTCCACCCAACACCGGGAAACTCAGCCCCGCCCCGCCCCGGACGCGCAGCTTCCGCCTTTCAGGGTGCGAGGAGGGCGGCGAGGGGCGGGGCGCGCGCGGGGAGCCGAGAGCGGCCGGGTCGAGACAGAGCGCCGCTTAGCTCCGGTCCTCCACGCGCGCGCATGCGTACGGCGTCTCCAGCTGTCAATTTAGTGCCTTCAAGGTTCTGCTTTTTCTCCTGCTGGGTGTTCCATCTGGGAATTCCTGATGGCACCATCCTAAATTGGATGGCCTGTGTGTTTGTTCCAGGATGTGCGTGCATGCGACCCTTACCGTGTGTGTGTGTAAATAAATTGCAGTAAGAATGATGCAGCCCCAGTCTCAAGGTCAGGGTGATTGGTTAATAGTAGACTTAGCAGTAGCAATCCCAAACTCTATTTTCACAGCCCTTTCTGGAAGTCCTGAATCCACCCCCCACCTCTACTCTCCTTGCCAAGGAATTTGTTTTCCACGATAATAGTAACCTTTAGTCCTTCCCCTTCATCTAGTCTGAGAGAGCTAGCTCATGCCTGAAACATTTCTTTGAAATTCCTGCCAATAATACTAGCTGAATTATTGTCATGGGAAAGCTATTTTAAATTCCCAGTTGAACTAGGAAGAAGCATCTACAGAATGTGATGTACAAGATGCACAAAAGCTTTTCACCCACCTATACAAGGTGAGCTGATCCTCCCTCACCTGTCAGGGGGAGATTTTACAGGTAGTGGTCAAATGAACAGATCTTGAAACTAGGATGATTCCTTCATATTGTGGTAATTCTTCCCTGTGTAAACTGTGTGGTTTTAGACTGCATTAAATAATTTGAACTAGCTTCTGTCTTCACATCTCATGTTATTTTTAATATGTTATTGTAAAGATGATGTACAGAGGGGTTACAGTTACATAAGTCAAGTCATGAGTACATTTCTTTTTGAACTGTGTCATTCCTCTCCCTCATTTTCTCCCATTTTTCCTCCCAACATCCCTCCCCAACAAGTTGCATAGTTCATTTCCAACGTAATGTCTAGTGAGTATCACTGCTGAACTAGTTCACCTTTATCTCACTGTTTCTGTGCTTCCCCTTCCCCTGCCCAAATCAGATAACAAACATACAAGACAAAAGATACAGAAATCAAAAGCAGTGGCAAACAGGAAGAAAACAGATGAAAAAGAACCACAAAAAGTAAAATAAAAAACCTCTTGTTTCTATTTCTTTGAGTTCATGTTGATAAGCATCATTTTATTTGATCATATGCACATAGCTTCTAAGCCCTTGTGATCTTCTCCTTAGGATATCCTTCTTTGCTCTCTCTGTTACAACTGATTTTTAACATGGAGATATTAATAAAGTTAATGAATGGGATAAGTTTATATATATATATATAAGTAAATGACTTAAAATTGTCTCAGAAATATGTCAATAAATATGAAACATATTATATTGCCTCCCTTTTGCTGCCAATATTTTTAAATGACTGCCTTCTCAAGACAAGAATTGGTCACTACTCAGACTAAGTTGGTCTCTGCTTAAAAACATATTTTGAAGTGTGTTAGACATGAAGAGATCATTATAAGAAATTGGGAGACAGAGAAAAGGAAGAGCAGGAGAGGCAAACTTCCCTCACTTATTAGCATGAGTTATTGTGTAAATTAACATACCAGCTGCATTTTCCTAAACTAGACAGAGAGGGGAGGGGGAGAGACAGAGAGAGGGGGGAGAGAAAGGGAGAGAGAGGGAAAGAGAGAGAGAGAGGGAGGGAGGGGGAGAGAGAAAGAGAGAACCTATTTTACAGGAATGTAAATGCATGTGAGAGAACCCAGCACTAGGCTTTAAAAAGATTAGATGTTCCGTGTATTTCTTTACGTGATTTCTTTTGTTTTGAAATTTTTATTTTTACAAAGGGATTTCAGTTCAACAAGTCACAATAAGAGTATGATGCATCTCAATCGATGTCATCCCTTCCATTGGGTAACACTGTTTTTTTAAGTGTTCTTGAGAGTTCCAATGTCTACGAATCCTGTTTATGTTCCATTTCCTTATGTTAGGGCTCACCCATTCTGTTGGCAAGTGGGAAACCCTCCAATCTCTGTCCACTTGCAGTCTGGCAGGGCCATGTGACCAGTTCAGGTTTATGGGTTTTGAAGGAAAGGGACGCTAGCTGTTTCTAAGTCAAAGCATTTTATTTTTGTCACAAGACTTTATTCCCTGTGATCAACCCCTGTGCCAGTTCTTTTTACATATGTGACCAAAATGTCTGATAGAAACAATTTGAAGAAGGAAGGATTTATCTTTAGCTCCTGATATTGGAGGGTTTAGTTCTTTATAGCAGAGAAGCTGTGGCAGGGCAGAGCAGTTGCACTATCACTGACAGGAAGTAGAATAGGGTAGCCACAGGAAGTAGCCATGGTGAGAAGTTATATCCCCTAAGGACATACATCCAGTGACATACTTTCCTCACCCAGGCCCCATCTTCCACAATTCTGCCACCTCCTCATAGGTTATGCCAATTTTTAATCCACCAGTGGATTAAAACCATTTGTTAAGTCAGAACCCTCATGTTCTAATGGTCTGTAGGACCACACTCAATAGATGCACCCAGAGTTGTGCTTCACTGATTTCCTAGGGACTTCTCAATCCAATCAAGTTGAAAAACTCAGAGGCCACAAAAGTAGTTCTCAGAGGGGAAAGGTTGATCCCTATATTACTGTTCGGAGGGAAGTTGCTTTGGCAAGTCAACCCAGCTGCCTTGGAATTAAATGAAGAAGAAATACATGTCTACTCTTTTAATCCTTTGAGATACCAGTGGTGGCTTTCTCACATCACTCCTTCCGCCTTTTCTGTTTATGTGGTACTGAGGAATCGAACCCAGGGCTTCATGCATGCTAAGCAAGCACTCTACCAGAAATCTACAGTCCTAGCCCTTCCCACTGAATAATTTAACCCATCTAGTACACAACTCCTTCGTGAAGTCTTTCCTTGTACTAGGAAACAGAGCACCAAAGTTGCACTACTAGCTCCACTTCTCATTAAAAGTAGGACCTAATCAGATGTCCTCACCTATAAAGCTGGAATAAAGTCTACCACATTTTCTTTTCAAAGCTCAAATGAATTCAAATGAGAGCATTTGAAGATGCTTCCCAGACCAGGAAGTCCTGTACTAATGGAAATAATTAGCTATTCTGATTAGTATAGTCACCTGATAGGTATAGCATTTACAGTGTACAGATTTTCTGGGAAGTATTATTCCTGGATGGCTGTTTTCACATTCTATTTGAAAACTGAAATAAGACACAGGAGGTAGGTTTGGAAGAGTAAGGGATCCTTTTCCAAATGAGGAAATAAAATACCTATCTGAGAGTTAAATTATAAAGTTTAGAAACAATTCGTTAGCTCAAAATAATCGGCAATGATTTTGTGTCTGTGGCACGGACATGTACAATGAAGAGAACTGTCTCTTCACTTGGAAGAGAGGGGAAGGTGAGCACATTTCCTTTGTAATTTCATTACCACTTATCAAGTAATGTTGAGATGATAAATTGATCTGAGTAACTGCTTTCCAGGAGGGAAAGAATGTACCAGTCAGAGGATTTGAGTATCTGAATTACTTATCTGAGTTACAGGTGTAAGTAAATGAATTGCTTTTGTTGGATTGGTATCTGTGTTTCCCATGAGCACAGTTAATACCCAGGTACTCAGTGTTGATAAAACCAAGTGTTGAATTGACAGAGCTAAGAGGTTAATCCATCAAGGTAAAAAGCACCTTATCACCTTTCCTGGTATAGTCTCTTTGGTCACCTTAAAAAATTATTATTAAGAAAGAGTTTGTAAACTTTGAAACAAAGCAAAAAGATACCCACGAATCTTTTTGGCATCATTGCCTTTTGACATTCTTGCCTAATAATTATTTAATTTGTGGGGGGGGCAGTGGATCAATTGTGGGCTTGAACTTGGGGCCTGGACACTGCCCTTGAGCTATTTTGCTCAGGGCTAGTGCTATACCCCTTTGAGGCACAACATTATTTCTGGTTTTCTGTTGGTTAGTTGGAGATGAGTCTCCCAGACTTTCCTGCCCAGGCTGGCTTTGAATGGAGATTCTCAGATATCAGCCTCCTGAGTAGCTAGGATTACAGGCATGAGCCACCAACTCCAGGCTAATTATTTAATTTTCTATGTTGTATTATGTACTCATATGTGACTTTGCTCTTGATGACTCTTTTCAGAGACTAGACATTGAAACTATGCATTCATTTATAGATTTCTGTTCAGGGAAAAAATGCAACCTTGGATGTTAATGTACCTTTGGATATTGACCAGTTTTGTGTGTATTAAGCAGAGAGACACATTTCAGTAGTATTCCTTCTACTACATGCATCCAATTTCCACTTCTCAATTACTCCTTTCAGCCACTTTCTAAAATCATCTTATTTATTTCCTTCCTTCATCACTGAGTTGAATAAAACCTTAGGCATGTGTTCCCTTTGTATCAGTCTTATCTTTTACTTTTGCAAAACTATGCTGGGTGGTACTTCCTCTCAGCACATGTGTGCTGGATAAATTATGGGTTTGAGCTGCCAAGGGATCCTGAAAATGTAGAACTTTTTACCTTTTTTTGTTGTTGTTGTTGGTCATGGGTTTGAACTCTGGGCCTGAGTGCTATCCCTCAGCTCTTCATCTCAAGGGGAGCTCTCTAATACTTGAGCCACAGCGCCACTTCCGAATGTTGAACTTTTCAGAGTATTTGAATCTTTTTTTGGGGGGGGGTGAGTCTTGGGATTTGAATTCAGGACCTACACACTATCCCTGAGTCTCTCGGTGCTCAAGGCTAGCCTAGCATTCTACCACTTGAGCCACAGCATCACTTCTGCCTTTTTCTGAGTAGTTTATTGGAGGTAAGAGTCTCATGGACTTTCTTGCCCTGGCAGGCTTTGAACCATGACCCTCAAATCTCAGCCTCCTGAGTAGCTAGGATGACAGATGAGAGCCACTGGAGCCCAGCTGGAATCTTGATAATAAATATTAGTCATGTGCTGCAGCATAAAACAAGAAAAATGTATACTTAAGCTTTTGAGTTATCCCTATTTTCAAGGTATCCAATGATTTCTGTTTTATTACTATTCTTTTGGTGGCACTAGGGTTTGAACTCAGGGCTTCACACTTGGTAGGTAGGTATTCTGCCGTTGAGTTACATCTCCAGGTTTATTCATATTGTAAATAACTGAGACACCTCTCAGAATGTGTGTGAAATAGTATCTGGCCAGTGTGTAGACTTGAAGCAGGAATTATCTTCATGCTTTGAACTTGGTAGGAAGACTAGGAGATGTGTTTGAACTGGTCTTGATGAGAATTTATAGAGCAATTTCCTCCCCCAAGACAATTAAATAACAATTTGTTTCCATGAATTACCCACAAAGTAATTGAAATAATGTGTTTTTATGCAGCACTTTTATTTTTTTCAGTAATTGTATCTTCTCATTGAAAATTTATTTCTGATGCAATAGGAACTAAATAGTCTTTGGAGGGGCAGACTTGGAAAGTAGTCCCAATTTATAATATTGTTCTTCTAGAAAGTGTGCATTTCTTTCTAAATACAAAATAAAAAGGCTTCCAGGGGAAGGAATAAACAGGTCTATTACAGATTGGGAGCAGTTTCCAGAGAAGTTTATTGCCCTGACAAAAATCAGGTAGATTACAAATTACTTTCTTCCAAAGGAAATGGGGACTTTGAACAAGTCTGTATGTCTGTGTGAGAAGCTACATGTGTGTGTGTGTGTGTGTGTGTGTGTGTGTGTGTTCTATGCTATCACCCCTTTTACTTTTCAGTCCCTGTAGTAGGACACACATTTCAGGTCCCTGCAGTAATTTTGCCCATGTTTTCCTTGTTCACATGCTGTGATTTCTAAAGACAAAATAGTTTCAACTTCCAGTTGAACTTTCAGCATTTCATTCACTCAAAGTACTTTTTTAACCTCAATTCATGCCAGAACAGAGCAGATTTCTTTCTGTATTCTTGAAATGGAACATTGCTTTAAGGAATACACAGAAGTGTCCACTTCTTTGTAACAAAGTAATGTTGATGCTCTATTAGGGAATGCTAACAAGGTTTTCTTTCTGGAGATTCTATAGAGGGAACATGTTCTATAAAATTAATAATGTTGTGATATTTATTGGGACCTGTCCAAATCTAACCCTTTTACACTGTACTTAAACCTTTAAAGATGTTTGGATGATTTTGTTCATTTCTGGGAATTACAATTACACAAAGATTTACACTAAAAAATTAATAATGTTCTCTAGAATATTTGACATGTTTTTCTTGGAAGATTTTTGAAATGGTTGAATGCCAGGGTAGTGGTAATTTCTTCCTAAGTAGGTTTCCCAGGAAGTGTCTGACAGTTCTCAGATGTTACCTTACATTAAATGACCCTTTATTAGAGGTCATTTATGTAATTTAATATCGGCACCCAGAAACTAGGGATTTAAAGAGCCAACATTAGAAATCAATTAACAAGAGATAATATAAGACAAAACCACAACAGTATGATTTCTGATAGGAAATCCCTCAGAACTAAATTAGGAAAGTAACAAAAGCCCTATTTTATGGAGGAAATAAAAGTATTAAAAAATTGGAACACAGTTGGAAACTGGGACATTTCATCAGCTTTATTTCTGATGCTTTTAAAATGGTTTATGTTTATTTCACTTAAGTTATATCAAGCATTTTTCTTTGTAATTAAAATGTCACAGAATAGCATTAAGGAATGTGCAGTTTCCTATCTATATGGCCACAGTTACAACAAATTATTCCTCTAAAGCTGAACATCAGGCTATTTCTGCTATATTTGTCCTTATTACGTGCCAGTGAATGTCTGTGCATGAATCTTTGTCCTGTTGTGACTTTAAGATGGATTCCTTCAGAGGAAATTGGTAGGTCAAAGGCTGTGCATATTTATGACTGTCATTACAAATGACTTCCCAGAAAGACTGTAGCTATCTGTGCTCTATCCACCTTTCGTTATGTATCTTACCCATTTTTCTCTAGGATTCTGAGATTGGGAATTGGTTCACAAACTGATTGACAGCTCTGTTTCCTGGCAGCCATGATATGAACTGTTCTATTGTACCCTGCGCTCCTTACCATGATGGATTGAAACCTCTGTATCCTACTTAAAGGCAGGAAGGCCTTCCCACTTCCAGCTCTCACCGCTACACACATTTCTGTGAAGATGGAGGAGGAGTTTCTGAAGATTCAATTTAGAAGTGTTTGCACTTGAAGATTTGTCTTCCTCTGTTACTGACTCAAGTAAAGAACTTTATTGGAAGCTCATTCCTACAAAGTAGCAGTGATACATTAACTTTTTTAACAACTGAAGTAACTCATAAGTCAATGCTTATTGTAAAAATTCAAACATGTGTCCCTCCATGAAAAATGTTGCATGATTCTTTTAAATTGTCACCAAATATATAACACCACCACTTACAAACATAGTGGCTATATTCCAGTAATCTTCTTCAAGTTTTAAAAGCATTTCTTTCACAGAACTGTAGTTTAAGCTTGATAATTATTTATGTTAATTTACATTGAAGGTGGTTTATTCCAAGTCTTGTAATTTATTTCCTAATCTCATAATACTTTAAAAATACTTCTGCTGTTATTTTGCCTTGGGAGTTATTTATGTATAAATCATTCTCTTTTCCCTAAGCTGTAATTTCAAATGCAATAACTATCCTATTTCTTTTTTTGTGTCTTCAGCTACATTATGCATAGAAATTTAACTTCTCTATATTAAACTTTTGATTTTAAGATAGTTTTGATTTGAGATAATTGTGCTAGATTTGCATCTAGGTCAACACATAGTACAGAGAAAGATCATACACCTATTGCCTGTTTTTTCCCCACACCAGTAACAACTTGAAAAATGATAGTGTAAAATTATAACCCAGATACTGACATTGATTCCAGCAACAGGAAGATCATGTCTGGCATGGGATCCATCTTGATGCTCTTTTGGAGCCATACCCTCCCCCTCTTGACCCATACTTTCTTAACCCTTGTCAATCATCAATTTGTTCTCCATTTCTGTAAATATATCATTTCAAGGATGTTATGGAAATGGAACCATACAATATGCAACCTTTGGGATTACATTTTTTTGTCACTCACATGAAGTTCTGTAGATTGTTGTATAAATCATAGTTCATTCCTTTTTATTGCTGAATAGTATTCCATAGCACAGCAAAATATAGCCTAACATAGCTTAACTGTTCACCATTTTCAGTTCTGGGAAGTTGCAATTAAAGTTACTATGAGCAGTTTTCTTGCAAAGGTAAAGCAAACATATGCACAAGCAAGCACACCTCCCCCAATAACTTTAAAAAGAAGTCAACATTTGCATATAAGATAAAATTGTTGTGTCACAGAAGGTTGAGAAATTAAAAGTAAAACTTTCTGTCATACATTTTTGTGAAGTCCATTGCTCCTGTGTGGAAGGAATCATTGTGCTGGGCAGTGGGCGGAGGTGGAGGGATTCATTGGCAGGGATATCATCAGTTTAAAATTTGTGAACACCTCTTTTCTGTTTATATAAGATTATACTAGGGGACGATGCAAAGTGTTTACTTACAGGGCTTGTATCCCAGGGCCCAATTCATCAACAGGGAAGAATTCTGTAAACATAAGTGCACTCAACAGCAATCTCTAGGAACGGTTCAGTGTTTCTGGGGAAGGATGGATCAGGACACCCAGCCAGGCAGGAAGAAAGGCTAGCTTGTGGTCATCCCAGGACACTTGGTAAAGGCTCATTAATATATGAATAGCATGCATTTGAAAAAGGTGATGCTATCTATCCAGTGAAATCAGATATAGAAAAGGTTTGAAGTACAGCTAGTAGTTTAAAACATTGATGTAGACATGGGAGAAGGGGCTACTCTGTTTTCCACGTAAGTGTGACATTAAAGATACTTTGTTAGCTTAGGTTTTGTTTTGTTTTATTTTTTGTAGTGCCATTCCTTGTGGATAGTAGGCAAGAAATCTATCATGGGGACACATCCTCAGCTCAAGAAAAAAACTTAATTAAAAACATTTTTTTAACTCAAAATCCTCCTGCCTCAGACACCAGAGTACTGGAATTATAGGCATGCACTGGAAGGACAAGAAATTTAAAATTTTAAAATATGAGACAAGCTGAGCACTGGTGGCTCACACTGTAATCCTAGCTACTCAGGAGGCTGATCTCTGAGAATTGAGGGAAACCAGAAATAGTTGTGGCTCAATGTGGTAGAGTACTGGGCTTGAGCAAAAGAACGCAGGGACAGTGCCCAGGCCCTGAGTTCAAACCCCATCACACATCCACACCCACACCCACACCCCCTCCCCCACACACGTGAGACTATATATGGGACTATATCTTGTTTATCTTCCATGATCTTATCTTCTCTGCCCTCTTTTGTCTGACTTAATTTCTCAGCAATTTGAGAGTAAAATATACATGTTGTTATGTGATATCCCTTAATATATATTAAAAGTAAGAACTGTCTTCTGTATTATTCTATTGCTATTATTGCACTCAGTATTTTATATATGTTACATAAATTGCATATAATAGTATGTGATTCCAATAGTATATGCACATATAATGAGTGTATCTATCCAAAAACACACATATATCCATCCTCATACCTGTCTATGCTATTTTTCTTCTTAATTTCTTTGTTTTGAAGACATTTTGTAATATTTTGTACATACAGGGAATATGTAACAATATTTTTGTACAGTATGATGAATGTTTATATAAAGTAAATGTGTATCCTACAAAATTAAAAAGCACAGGGAAGAGGTGGGTAAGGGAGGAATGGGTAAGAATGTTGAAAAGGGTGACATTGATCAAGATATACTGTATTCATCAACTGCTTTGTTAAATGACAACTCATTTGTACAGCTAAAGATAATTGTTGAAAATAACTACAAAACAAACTAAGCATTTTGTAATGTATTTATTCATGTTGTCTATATGAAATTGTTTTTCATAAAACATCTATTATTTATGCAAGATGAGGGCTGCTGGAGATTTGTATGACATAGTGCTTAGTATTTATGTTAATAATATGGTTCTGTGCACTTTTAAATATATTTAAAGTATAGATCTCATGTTATATATTCTTACTATCAAAACAAAATGCAAATATTATGAGGAAGGTTTTGGAAGTGAACGATATGCTTCCGATCTTGATTGTATGGTGGTGTTGCAGTCTATACTTCTGCCCCAATTTATCACCAAATATGTATAGTTATACCTTAATAATGCTTAAAATGAAGAAACTTAAACATTAGGCAACAAAATGAAGATAGTTTCATGTCACTCATCCTTATAATATTTTGTGTGTGCGCACGTGCATGCGTGTATGTGTGTGTGTGCATGCGTGTATGTGTGTGTGTGTGTGTGTGTGTATGGAATCCAGGCTTTGTTCAGTCAAGACAAGTTCTTTATCTTATCAAAGATTCTTCTTTATTCAAGACAGGTAATTCCTTATAAGAGTAGAAGTACATATGTTGTTTACCTTGGCTATGTGTCACTAAGTTACACCATAATTCTAGCTATTCGGGAGTCTGAGATCTTAATCTTGAACTTCTAGTTTTAGTGGGGTCAGATGTAGCATTATGCTATCCAGTCTGTGGTACTAGTTGTTTGTTTGTTTCTTTTATTTTTTGGAGACAAGGACTTGCTATATAGCCATGTTGGTTTTAAACTCATGATCCTCTTGGCTCCTGAGTATTGGGATTACAGGTGTGCACTACTGTGTATAGCTTAGTCAGTGGTATTGTTTGGGCACTGTGGCTGACCAATTTACACCTATCTATTCATCACTATGCTAATCTATAGTGACTCCTTTTAGAGATCTTGGGACATATTTAATTTTTATCACTAATATCAGTGCTACTGAAAGTTTCTTTCCATTGCCCATGTTTACACAGAAATATTGGGAAAGAATGATCCATTTGGCCTCCTATCAATCTCCTCGGAAACTACATTTCCTGTGGCTTCTCTCATGTTATTATGTACTATTTCATTTCTTCCTTGATAGCAATAGCTTTTATGTCATCTGTCCAGTGGACCTGTAGCTTGCATGCAGCAGGTGATTATATTCTATAAATCCTGTCCTGAACAAGGCTGGTGCTTAAAAAAAAGTTAAGTGGTTAGTTGATTGACTTAAATCTTCAGACTGCATTTGGGAACACAGTGACCTTGATTGTTTGTTTACCAGATTTACTTATAAATTCAGAGTTCATGAAGAAGAGAGGGGGACTCGTGGCCTTCTTTCGGAAAATGTGAATTTCAAGATAGGGACACAAACATCTCTTTTCTTTCTTGCTATTGTTTCTAACATATTTATAATGTACCATGTGATTTTCTCTTTGTTTCTTTGCATGTTCCTCCCCCACGGTATAACCCCTGCTTTCACTGTATTTGATGTCAGTGCCCTGCATCTTGTGTATCCACGTCTCTAATTTGGGGAAGGGAAGGGACAAAAAACAAAATGCTCAAATAAGGATACAGGTTGACCCATTCTAACAATGAGATGTACAAGACACTATGTTGAAAATGAACTTTACAACTTTGGCTGGGGGAGGAGGGAGAAGAGTTAGTTGTGGAGGTTAAGAGGGAAGGGTTGGTAGGGAGAAAACAAAGGAGGAGGCAACAATGCTTGATAAGAAATATACTCATTACCTTGCTCATGTAACTGTAACCCCTCTGTACAGCATTTTTACAATAAAAAAGTACACAAAAAAAGAGAATGTGAATTTCAGGAGTCCCTGGTTCTGAGACATGATATTCTGGCCTGTTGTTTTCCTCTGGGATCCAGAGGTAAATGTAGACAAACAGCAGGTGAAGAGGAAGAAGCCAGTGGAGCAGGCCACAGAGTTGTAAGCAACAGCTGCCTTGCTGTAAACAATGGAGCTATATTAAGAAAAGCATCTGCAGCATCTATTTGCGTCCTGCCGCCTAGTGGCCATACTCCTGAACTTTCGCTGGACAGTGATGTGACATGATGTAAAACAGACCTGAGTTCTTAGACATATTATTGTGCAGTTTCTCACGGTCTTATTGTGACATGTGAAATGATTTCAGATGGCTCAGAAGATGACATTAAAAGAGGTGAGTACACATCAACACAAATGAACAAATACTGACACTGAACATTATTTCCAAAATTCTCTGAATCTTTTTAAGTTGGGATGGAGAAAGTGTCTGTGGCCTTTGGTGGGCATCTCTATGAACAATCCACAGCCTTTCCTTTTAACAGAGAACATGATTCTCTTCTGCACTGTATGTCTGCTGCTACCATTTGATTTCCTATTAAAGTCTTTCTTAAATTAGGGTCTTTCTTTTCTCAAAATGGGTCCCTTTAAGAAAAGATAGTACGGGAAGTGGCACTATGGCTCAAGTGGTAAGCACTAGCCTTGAGCTGAAGAGCTGAGGGACAGCGCTCAGGCCCAGAGTTCAAGTCCCGTGACTGACAAAAAAAAAGAGAAGCAGAACAAAATTAACCAGTAAGAAAAGATAGTACAGTTGATATTTGAATAAAGAGAAATCTGGGGAAGGTGGTACCCAGAGGGATACAGTGCCTACTTAAAACTGTCTCCACTGGTTTTATATTGAAGAAACTGAGGCCCTTTAGGGAATGTTGTGCTGAGAGGCTGAGTTGTGAGACTTGGAACACTGACTAGTGACATCTTAAATGAGGTGGAAGGGAGCGGCTGTTCTAGAGACTGACCCATCTCCCTCAGAAGTGGCTGTCCCAGAGAGATGATCTATTCCGCGGTCACAATGATGCCTGGTGTACAGGGAGGGTCTCTGATGTGTTATCCTTTTTGTGGTGTACAGAAGTCAACACAAAGAGCAGTATACATTGGAGAACTGGGAGTGTGGCCTCCAGGACATTGATTGGAGGGTATAGGGAGCAAGATACTTTCAGTCACATCAAAGACAACCTGTCAGAAGAGAATAAAGCTTGACTGGGATCTCTCTCTTTTTAAATGCCATTATTATTATTATTAATTATTGGTGGCACTGGGGTCTGGAGTGAGGGTCCCAACACACTTGCTTTGATCATTTGGCTAACACACTATCATTTGAGTCATACCTCTAACCTAAGTTTTTGCTGGTTAATTTTTTTTTGTCAGTAATGGGGCTTGAACTTAGGTCCTGCACTCTGTCCCTGAGTATTTCTGCTCAAGGCTAGTGCTCTATCACTTTGAGCCACAGCTCTATTCCGGTTTTCAGGTGGTTCATCAGAGATAAGAATTTCATGGCCTTTCCTGCCTGGGCTAGTTTTGAACTGCAATCCTCAGATCTCAGCTTGCTGAGTAGCTAGGATTAGTGATGTAAGCCACTAATGTGTAGCTACTGGTTAAATTTTGAAGGTGGAATCTTTCTGACTTTTCTGCCTGGGCTAACTTTGAATATCACTGCTCTGGATCTTAGGTTCATACTGAATAGCAAGGATTTCTGATATGAACTACTGGCTTCTGCCTAGATCGTTTTCTTGAAATCAATCAAATTATTATTGTTACATGTATTATATACCTTTAGTGTAGAAAAATAGAACAAATTCTTGTCCCGTATCTATGGGGACTGATTTCACATACACCCTTACGGACACCAAAATGCATAGATACTCAAATCTCTTATATTGAATGGTGTTATGTTTGCTCACAACCCATGTTTACCCTCCTATGTATTTTAAATTCTCCCTGTTTACTTATAATCCCCAATACAGTATAAGTTTTATGTAAATAGTTGTTGCAGTATATTGTTCAGGGAATAATGACAAGAAATGAAAGTCTGTACATGTTCAGTACAGACACAGTTTTTTTCCCTCCTGATTATATTTGTTCTGTGGTTGGTTGAATCCTGGGATTCAGAGGCTGTGGAATTGTAGCCAGACTGCATGTGAAATTCACAGACAAAGCAGTGAAAATAAGCAAGTTTCTTCATTTTCACGAGCCAGCAGACTCTATTAAGAACCATCGCTGAACTTCAGAGCAAGAGAATTAATCTAATCAACACCCAGTTTTCTCTGTCATTTCAGATTAATCATTCCTGGAGTTTCCTTTCTCCTTTCTCTCCCTCCTAGGGGCTCTTTCACTTCTATGTTACAGCTGGAAGATTGCAGGTGGGGCCTTGTCTGGCTGTGGGAGCTTAGGTATGGTCTGGATCATACTTCAGTCCCTGTGGGCATCTCTCTTTTTCATGACTGCATCTCTGCCTCTTCCTCCCTGTGTCTTGTGAGGTGAGGTTTACTCTCACCTTTCTGCTTCCTCTTCACCATTCCAGTATCAGAGGGTACTCTGTGGAGTGGGCTGTCTCTATTCTCTTATACTTGATCTTCACCTGTGGCATTACCTGTGATGAAGGCCTCATGCTACAGCAGAACTGTGGGATTTTCCTCACTTTCCAGACTCCAGCTTTTCTGTCCTCAGGTTCCAAAACTGCTTGAGAAGAGCTCATTGGTAGCTTTGTACTGTATTCCTACATTGTGCTGCTCCAACAAAATATCATAGATGGTATAGCTTAAAAAGAACAGGTATTTCTTTCTCCTCCTGTTCAGGAGGCCAAGAAATCCAAGTTCAAGCTGCTGGTATCTGGTGAGGGCCTTTGTGCTGTGACAGAATGTCATAGAAGGCAACAAATGGGAGAACATGAGGAGGCTGAATTTGCTTTCATAACACACCACTCTCATGATAAGGAAGACCCTTCCAGGAAAATGATAATTCGCTTATAGCTATGTATGGTGGCTAACACCTGTTATCTCAGATATGTGGGAGTTATAGGTAGGCGGATTGCCAGCTCTGGGCAAAACGTCTAATATCCTATCTGAAAATGAATCTAAAAGCAAAAAATAAAAATGGAAGTGTAGATCCAGTGGTGGAGTGAGCATTTGTGATGCCTTGAGTTTGAACCCTAGTATTAGACACCCCCCATTCATTCGTGAAGGCAGAGCTCCTATGACTTAATGTCTGATTTTTTTGTTCTGTTTTTGTGAGATACGGTCTTCCTATGTAGCCCATGTAAGTCTCAAACTTGTGAACCTCCCGACTCGGAGTGTTGTGATTACAATACTCAGCCAAATTTTCTCTTAAATGCATCACCACTTAACTCAGTTGCATTGGACAAATATTTTCTAACTCATGAAGCCTTAGGGACAACACAGGGCTGAGCACAGGGTCCCTTTTCACCAACACTGCTCTGGTCTGGCTTCTCTCCTTTCCTCCGTTTTTCCTTCCAAGACCCTTCTCCGTTCCCTAGGAAGACTTCATTTCTACAACTTGGAATGGGATGGTTTGATTTTGTCCAAATTTATTATTTATGGGATGCACTAAATTCATAAAGCACAGGCTAAGGCAAATCAAAATGTTTTCTTTCACGTTTATTTTCTGAGTAATGAGTTTCAACACGCTAAATTAGAAGTTGATATAAACATTAGTATACAAGTTTTTGTGGTGACACAGCTCTCATTTCTCTGGGATAAATGTGTAGGAGTTCAATTACAGGGTCATATGATACTTAGATGTATAGAATTCTCTGTAAACAGACTTTAAGAGAGAACAGTTTCAAGTTAGCAAAGAAATGGAGAAGACTGTCCTGAGAATTCTCACATATGCTCCACTTATCTCCTTCTCTTGCAAACATCTTATGAAACATTCACACAATTCATAAACCAACTTTCCTTTAGTCATCCTCTCATAAACCAACTTTCCTTTAGTCATCCTCTTAGGATGAGAACTGTAAGCTGAATAATGGACCTGAGTGATATCAGGTCCCAGTCTCTGGGACTAGAAAATGTTACTGTTATAGTAGATAGAGATTTTGCAGATCTGAACTACTTACAGATTTCATTATGGCTGTATTATCTTGGATCAGCCAGATGGACCCTAAAATTTCAGCCATGATAAGAGAGAAGGAAGCTGAATGCTGGTGGCTCATGCCTACCAGCTCATACCTACTCAGGAAGCTGAGATCTGAGAATTGCGGTTTGAATCCAGCCCAAGCAGGAAATCCCATGAGACTCTTATCTCCAACAACAAAAAATCTGGAAGTGGAGATGTGACTCAAGTGGTAGAGCTTCAACCTTGAGCAAAAAAAGTGAAGGGACAGTACCCAATCCCTGAGTTCAAGCCCTAATACCAGCACAACAAACGAACAAAAGCAATGTCTTCTTGGAGTAAGGTTATCATCTGATGGAACAGAATGTAATTCTGTAGGCTTGTGTAACTCTATAGGCTCAAGAAGTAAAGATTTAAAGGCTAAAGGCATGGCTCAAGTGGTAGAGTGTTTGTCTACCCAGTGCAAGGTCTGAATTCAAACTCTAGCACCCTCCCCCACCTCCAAATAGAAGAATTTAGTTCTGCCCAGGAACCTTCCAAAATTTAAAAGATGCCTGAGGAATCTCAGAGCTTCACTCTATCCAGTTCTATTCCTAAAGGCATCCAGCATTACAAGGTTTTCACATACCTTTTTAGTGAGGCTTGATCAAGCAAGAACAAGCAACTATATCTTTATGTATTTCCTTCTTTTCACAGAAATGATATTAAAAACAGAAGATCCTGGGTAGGCAAGCAAAATAAGGACCCGCCCTCCCTCCCTTAGTAATCCTGTATTTGTTATGTCATAGCCTTGATATGTCCTGAATTAGAGCCTCTGAGCGTCATCATGTTATGGCCAATTTCCCTGGGACTTGCAAATGAACAATGGACTTTTTGGATTCCAGACGTGGGCAAAATATGGGCATCCAGTCAGAGGGGCTAAACAATGCACAGATTGCTTGTGCTTGAGCCTCTTATTGGGTCTGGGGAATGATATGACTCATGGGCAGCCCACTGACCTCGAGCCACATAGCTTTCTCCTAGACACAACTTGTAAACTCTAATACAATCTACTACAGGCAAGGCTCTTGCTTGGGACCCCTCTTTTCTAACAGAAGCTCTACTTAATCTTTTCTTCAATAAATCTTAGTCATTTTGCTTCTCTTTGTCCTAGGATACATCCTTAGAGGTCATCCAGATGAAAAAATTTCAGTATTGACATTGTCTTGTATCCTACTTTTCTGTCATTAGCAATAACTTTTGAAGATTCGCTCTACCTCGTTTTCCTTTTTTTTGATAAGGTTTTTGTTTTATTTCATTGAAAAGATGGATTTGAATCCGTTTATCCAATAACAGCCTGGGATTTAATGAGTAAGACTGTGTATATGTAATTTTGTTTGTATTTGATCTGACTATTCTTAGTGTAATTTAGTAGTCACACAAGTGTAGTGTAGGCAGTAAGTGGAACTCCTTGACTTTCATAACAGACTTTGATATCAGATTTCATTGGATCCCAGAGTTTCAACGTTATTCCGTTGTTGTTTTCTTCCTACAAATAATGAATGTGGGCATTGAACTTTGTCTCCTCAAAATTTACATGTTGAAGCTCCAATCTTTATTGTGACTGTATGGGAAAGTAAAATCTAGATGATGTTAAATGAAGTCAAATGGAGTAGGCTTTGACCCAGCAGACTTGTTGTCTTTATAAGAAGATATACCAGCAAAGAATGTGCATAAAGGAAAGATCATACATGGACACGGAGAGAAGGCAGCCAGCAACACGGCAATGAGAGTTTGGCTCACTAAAACCAGTCCTGATGTGGGGCACTGGTAGATCATATCTATAATCCTAGCTACTCTGGAGGCAGAGACATGGAAGGTGATGGTTTGAAGCTAGCCTTGACAAAAAAGTCCATGAGACTCCAACTCCAAAATAATCAGTGAAAATGCTGGCCTGGAGGCATGGCTCAAGTGGTATGAGCATCAGCCACGCAAACAAGTTGAGAGAGATAGAAAGGGGGGAAAGAGAGAGAGAGAGAGAGAGAGAGAGAGAGAGAGAGAGAGAGAGAGAGAGAGAGATCCCTGAGGCCAAACCTTGGTATAATTAAAAAACAAACAAAAAATAACCAAACAACTCCCCTAAAAAACCCCCAAAACCAAGGCTGAATCCCAATCCTACTATTACCTTTATCTTGTATTTTAGTCTTTAGAACTGTGGGAAAACATATGTCTGTTATTTTAGCCACTTAAGTGTTGTACTCTGTTATGGATATCCTAGAAGACTAATAATAAACAATTTTGACAACTGTTGGAAAATTGCTGTCCAAAGTTGGACCATTTTGTTTTTTTTTTCTTCAAGCCTCTGATCTTCTATGAATGGATTTGTAATGTTTTGTTTTTGTCAGACCTGGGCTTGATCTGGGTGCTGTCCCTGAGCCTTTTTGTGCTCAAGGCTACTGCTTTATCACTTGAACCATAGTGCTACTTCTGGCTTTTTGAGTAGTTTATTGGGGATAAGAGTCTCATGGATGTTTCTGCCTGGGCTGGCTTCAAACCATGATCCTCAGATCTCAGCCTGCTGAGTAGCTAGGATTACAGGCATGAGGCACCAGCTCCCAGCTGTAAGTTATTTTTGACTGTTAACAACAGTGTGTTAACAAACTTTTAAAATCAGAGTTTTAGTTTTGCTTTCCAATTAGCAGTTATATACATGATCAAAATGTACTTTCCAACTAATAGTTGTACACACAATAGCAAAATATAAACCCAACAAGATATCCACTGTAACGAGAATTTGCTTTAAATTTGACTTATGCTAAAAAAAGATAAACTTAGGCAGAGCAACCGAAGATACTTTAAATGTACTGTGGGTTGAAATTTTCCTTATGATGTTATCCTACATTTTCCAGAAGAATCATAAGGGCAGAAGAAAGGATCTTTGCACATTGTATCCAGAACTTGCTATGATTTTGAAGGATAGAAAGCCAAATTCAACCCAATGTGAACAGTAGATGGAACTCCTGGGCTTTTATAACTAAGAAGTCTGTAAGGTTGGAGTTAATTTCAGGAATAATTGGATTCAAGAGTTTACAGATTGTCTCTTTCTTCCCTCCTCTTCCTTCTTTTGTCTAGCTTCATTTTATTCTCATCCCCCCTTCCCATTAGTTTCTAGTATTAGAAGCCTTTTATGGAATGCAATATTAGAGACAATAGAGTCTCCTCTCCCCTCTGAACTCTCCTCCTTTCTTCCCTTCCTCCCTCCCTCTTCCATTGGTTTTGTTTTTTATGGAAATCTTTGGCTAATGCCCAGTGTCTGTTGTGCTATGCAGAGAGAGCGCAGCAAGAGGGTGCACATCTGGACCTTCCTAGGCTCATCAGAACTGGCTGCTGTGGGGTTGGAGTCAGAGATGTAACATTCCTTTCTGGCCTTTGGCTGTTGCTTAACCAAGATGGAGAACCAGAAAGGACTTTGACCCCACAGAAGTTGAATGAAATCAGAACCTGTTGACTAACTGCACGTAAGCATTTAGAGTAGAATAAAGGACCCTATGACTTTTCCTTGAAGTATGGAGTTGTCATCACACAATCTGAAAAAGACTGCAAAAGGAGTGTGTTTTGGATGAGTCTCAGGGGTTTTTGAGGCAGTGCTGTGTTTCACAGTGTGCCTCGCATCCCACTTGCCTTAACTACTTTAATTACCCTAAGAGGGTTACCAAAGCTAGTGTGATTCCCACTTCCAATAATGAAATGGAATCAGTGAGTTTACAGAACATTTTTTTTAATGTCACACTGGTTGTAAGTGATGGAAAATAAACTGAATGCACTCACCTCTCCCTCCTCTCCCCCTTGACAGGCATAGCTTAGAAATGTCCTTGCTTACCATCTGGCTGTATTATCTCCCCTCTGTCTCCCCTGAGCACACATAGCCTGCGAGCTTGGAAGAGAGCTTGAGACCAAGGCTCATGCTCATGCTCACATCCCTGATGAACACAGATGTTGTTGAAACCTTGAAACTCCTCAGTCAAAACAACATTGCTCTCCTTCCCTGCCTCCATCCCCCCCCCCCGCTTCCATCTGTCCTCCCTCCTCTGACTCATGTTTTCCTAATAGTTACAGGAACCCTAGTCGTAAGGAGGGTGTACCATTTCCTCTTTAGCCAGGCTGAAAGACACTTGGCTGACACTCCCAGGTTTTCCTCCCTCAATAAATCCTGTTGGACTGCAAAGTTCCCTCTTCTGCTCTTTTTCTTTCCTTATAGTAAGAGGTGGGGCTAGAATTTAACGCAGGGATTATATTACCTCCAGATTCTGGGTTTTGAACCAGTAGACTATACCGCAACCTAACATTAGATAGGCCAGGACAGCCACACCTGCTCATTAAGGCTGAAGATCAGTGAGTATTCTCCAATATGATTCTCTGCTTCCTTGATGGATGCATAAAGACAACACCTAAGACAGCTGTATTAGCTCCAGCTGACATAATGAAGGATAATGCACCTAGCAGCTCAAACAACAGAAACTTATTCTCTCACAGGGCTGGAAGCACAAGGTCAAGTATCAGAAGGTTGGCTTTTCTTTAAAGCCTCTCCTCTCAGTGTGCAGACAGCTGCCATCTCTCTGTAGCCTCACTTCGTCTTCCCTCAGTACATGCACACCCTTGTTTTCTAGCTCTGTGCATCCAAATTGCCTTACCTTAGAAGAACACCAGTGGGCCAGCCGCTGGTGACTCACGCCTGTAATCTTAGCTACTCAGGAAGCTGAGATCTGAGAATGGGGGATCAAAGCCAGCCCAGGCAGGAAAGTCCATGAGACTCTTATCTCCAAAAAACTACTCTGCAAAAACTGGAAGTGGCACTGTGGCTCATCTGGTAGAGTGCTAGCCTTGAGCACAAAGCAGTTCAGGAATAGCACCCCGGCTATCTTGAGTTCAAGCCTCAGGATCAGCAAAAACAAACAAAATACCAGTGAGACTGAATGAAGGCCTCCTTAATGGGCTTATCTGAACTGAGTCACCCCTGTGGAAGCTCATGATGGTTAACTTTAGGTGTTAATGTAATTGGGCTATGAGATCCCCAGGTAGCTAATGAAACAGTATGGGCTTGTATGTGAGAATATTTCTGGAGGCACTTAGCACTTGAATCAGTAGACTAAACAAAGGTCACCTTGATCATGGCGGGTGGCCAGCATCTATCTCCTGTCCTTGGATGTTGGTGTTCCAATGTTCCTGGTTTTCCACATTTTGGGCTAAGATTGAGTTATGCCATTGTCTCTTCTTGCTCCCTAGCTTGCTAGCCATCGTCCATTCTCTCTGTCTCTGTCCCTGTCCCTGTTTCTGTTTCTGTTTCTGTCTGTCTGTCTGTCTGTCTCTTTTTCTTCTTTGGGGAACTCTGATGAATTTGAGGTTCTATCTCCAAATATCATCACATTCTGAGGCTTTGAGTACTAAGGTTCAATATACATATTTTGAGGAAATACGAGTCTGCATGTAACACTCACCTTTAGGTTAATATGCATAAAACATAAATTATTTCAACATTATACTATTATTTATCATTCCTAATGAGAAATGTCTTCGTTAGAAGAAGGAGGTTCAAAGCCAGCCCAGGCAAGAACATCTGTGAGATGCTTATCTACAATAAACCACTCAGAAAACTGGAAGTGATGATGTGGCTCAAGTGGTAGAGCACTAGCCTTGAGCTGAAGAGCTCAAGGACAGCACCCAGGCCCAGAGATCAAAGCCCACAACCCAAAAACCCCCACCAAAAACACAAAAAAACCTTAAGTGCTCCCAAACCTAGTAAACCTGGAGCCCATTCTGGTGTCTTATACCAGGGACTCTATATGATGGTGATGACAAATGACAAACAGAGAGGCCACAAAGAGGTTCAGCAGGTCTGAAGACTCTTCATATTGTCTTGTCACCTTAGTGTATTTCTTTCCTGGCATTAGAAATGTAATATTTTGTATGTATCAGTGTTTTATATCTATAACAAAACACTCGAGGCAGACTAGTTAACAAAGATGAAAGGTTGATTCTGGCTCATAGCTCTGGATGTGCAACTTCAATATGTTGGGTGATTTCTTGCGGGCATAGTCCTGCAGATGTACAGAACAGCTCATTGCAGGAAACAGTAATGTGTGTCCACTTGTGTGTGCCTGGTCTCTCCCACTTTTCATAAAGCCACCAGGATTCAATCACGTGGACTCCATCTTAATGACTTATCTGATTTTTAATCACTTCCTAAAGGCCTCAGCTCTAAGTACATAATTGGGTTATGTTTCTGTCCCCTTAATGCTCCACAACAAAAATTAAGTTTCAGCTCTTGAGGTCTTGAGGGTATTCCAGTAATATCCAAATTGTATCAGGGTGCTAATAATTAATGATGACCTTGTGTTTTTATTGTAGGTGGTGACTGACTTGGGATGAGGGAACACGGGAGGGACTGGAAATATTCAGAAGAGTGCGAGGCAAAGGTTCATGAAGGTAATTCCTTTTTTTTTTTGCCAGTCCCAGGGCTTGAACTCAGGGCTTGGGCACTGTCCCTGCACTTCTGTTTTGCTCAAGGTTAGCACTCTACCAGTTGGACCACAGTGCCACTTCCATCTTTTTCTGTGTATGTGATACTGAGGAATTGAACCTAGGGCTTCATGCATGCTAGGCTAATACTTCACCACTAAGCTACATTCCCAGCCCAAGAAAACTCCTTTTAATAGAAGCATAAAACAACAACAAATATCCCTATGCCCAACTCAACTAGTACCTCTTCATTCATCATAAAGTAATGTTACCTTTAAAAAGGCTGATATGTAAATGTAAATCAGTATGGACCTTTAAGTATATGATACAATAAAAGGAAGCATTACAGGGCTGGGAAGGTATCTCAGTGGTAAAGAGCTTGCCTTGCATGCCTGAGGCCCTGGGTTCGATTCCTCAGCACCACATAAGCAAAAAAAGCCGGAAGTGGCACTGGGTTCAAGTGGTAGAGCGCTAGCCTTGAGGTGAAGAGCTGAGGGACAGCGCCCAGGCCCAGAGTTCAGGCCCCACGACGGACCCCTGCCCCCAAAAAAGGAAGCATTACAGATTGAATACCCCTTATCCAAAATATTTGAGCTTCTGGAAATATTTTCATATGCCTTGGAGATATTTCATACATGCATTGGAACTTATACTGGTAGGTAATTTCATACAATGTTTGTGGAAATTTTGAACATGAAACAAAGCTTCATGGTTGCAGTATTTTACACACAGTACGATGTTAATACTTCAAATAATTTGGATTTTGGAATATTCTAGATTTCTGATGTTTGGATTTGTAATGCTCCACCTGTAGGCTATGCATTTTTTGGGACCAGTCAAAGGTAGCAAAACTGCAAAGCTGGAGTTTCATGTTGGACCTGTGACTTTATTGCAATATTGGTGTGGGATCTTTAGGAAGTTACTTTGACCTTTGGAGTTTTTGGTGTTGTTTCTCAGCTTATTCAGGAATCATGGGGGATTCTGATTAAGACAGACAGTGTTAAAACAAAAAAAACAGACAGTGTTGAAAGGATAGGTAGAGGGACCAGAAGTTGAGATATGAGGAGGAGAAAAAGAAGAGAGAGAGGATAAAGAGAAGAGAAGGGAAAAGAAT
Source organism: Dipodomys ordii (assembly GCF_000151885.1). NCBI lineage: Eukaryota > Metazoa > Chordata > Mammalia > Rodentia > Heteromyidae > Dipodomys > Dipodomys ordii. Next base: position 13,937,133 of record NW_012267262.1, read on the forward strand.
GGAGGGAAAGGAAAGAGAAGGGGAGAATAGAAGAGAGAGAGAACAGAGGAGATAAGAAGAAGGGAAAGGAGGGGAGGGCAGGATGAGGAGGAGAGAAAGGAGAGAAAGAGAAAAGAGAGGAGAGAATGGAAGGAACAGGACGGGAAAGGAAGTAAACACATGATTCCTTCTCTTAAAGCCTAATTTTAATTATGTTCTTAGGTTATAAATCTTTGGTATTTTAAGTATGATAGTCATATTCCAGTTAATAATTAAGAATTCAACATTTTCTAACCAATCCAAGAGTTCAATAGCTTTTTTTTGTTTTGTTTTGCTGATGACATTTTCCAATTACCCAAAGATGAGAACTTCTTTATTTTGCCCACACGGTGGCACTAGTTGTTTGGAAAACAGTCTGCCTATTGCAGAAAACCCTCTGAGGCTCTCCTGAATGTGCGGAAATGAGCAGCAGTTGATGTTTACAGTAATTAATAACGCATTAGAAAATTTACTAACAGGGATAATCCACGTCGAGTTAATTAGAAAGCAATTGGAAGGCTAGAAAAGTAGGGGAGAAATGAGCCAGTGGAGATACTGACTCTTCTGTCTAGATGGTTTGGGGATTTTGCAAGATCAACCCAGGCAATGGCTTGGGGAATCTCTGCTCCATTCCCAACTCAAGTTCCTTTCCAGGCAAAGTGAGGCAAGATGGCCTTGGGGGATCTGGGTAGCAGAGGAAGAGATGGCTCCTTTGTGAAATAGCACAAAAATTCATGTGTGTGTGCATGTGTGTATGTGCATGCGTGAGTGCGAGTGTGTCTGTGCATGCACGTGCATCAGTCCTGGAGCTTGAACTCAGGATCTGGATACTGTCCCTCATCTCTACCACTCTATCACTTGAGCCACAGCTCTACTTCTGGTTTTTGGGTTGTTAACTGAAGAGTCTCAGGAACTTGCCTGCCTGGGCTGACTTTGAATTGTGATCCTAAGATCTTTGCCTCCTTGAATAGCTAAAACTATGGTGTGTGTATGTGTGTGTGTGTGTGGGGGGAGGATTGCAAGTGGGTGGCAGCAGAGACTCTTACCCTGGGACTGCAGAGATAGTGTTGAACATGGTCTCACTGCAACTCATTCCCACCTGTGACACTGAATGGGACACTTTGCCCTTCAGGTACCTTTTGGCACTTGGAAAATGCATGCTCTGGGTCAGATAACCTCCAAGTGCATTTTTAACTCTGGCTTTCGACTTGGGGGATGTTAGAAGACAAGAGTCTTGCTAGTTAGAGATGTATAGATACATGCTTGTGTATGTAATCACAGCGTTGGCTACCACATCTGCTGGATTATGATAAGAGTGCCAAAAGCAATGTTCACACACTCAGACCAGGGCTACAGGAGGAGATTTTGATAGATATCAGCAACTGGAGTTTCATTGCTGTTTGGGAAGAAATTGAATTTGAAAAGGTCTTTTATGAGGGCCTTTGGGGAGACACACGGAATAAGTGTACACAACATGCTAAGAAGAAATTGGGTCTTGGATGGAGAGGTGAGTGAAAAGGACAGCACGAGCTAGTGCCTGGAGGATCCCGGACACAGAAGGGCCTGTCGACATTTTCAGGATTAGCCACAGCTAATCAATCACTCAGCCAGCCAGGCTGTACTGAATGAAGGCTGGAACCTGGCAGGGAATTGTCCAGGCTCTAGTTTGCCCTTTTCATTGCTTTGCCTGCTACAAAATGTGTCCAACGCCTGTCAGCAATGCTTTACTTGTAATTTGCTGGAAACACCACCAGAGCCTAGGCAGCTTGGACTTAGCAATTTTCATGATGAACGTCAAGGATTGCTCCAGGTGGGAATGTTGCATGGAAAATATTTGAAAGAATCTTGGGTGGAATTTCTGTTCCTATGCAACAAACAAACAAACAAACAAACAAAGTAAGGTCAATGGCTCAGCTTGTTTTCTCAGGTGGTCTAAATAAAGTCCCAGCTCAGCAGGGTCAAGTTAGGATTTAAATTCAAGATAGGATTTAAATTCAAATGCCAGAGAGAGGCTGTGGGGTGACATGGGGAAGAAGGAAGTACTGGTGACCCTTCCCTTCAGTACCTGACATGTACAAATCCAGACTTCCAAAGAACAACACAGTCATGAGTTTATCCTTGTGTGTACAAAACATTCTTCTCCTATTCACTTTTCTCCATTTGCAGATCAATGTGGATACTTTTATTTGTAATTTAAGATGTTTTTTCCCATGCATTTATAAAAATGAGACCTGTCGGATAACTTATGCAAGACAGAGATCAATGGTAAACATGGTGCAGAGATGGGCTAAAGAAAGAGAGAGAGAAAGAGAGAGAGACAGAGAGAGAGAGAGAGAGAGAGAGAGAGAGAGAGAGAGAGAGAGAGAGATCTTCCAAAGTTCAGTACTGACCCTCCCATTCCCACATCCTCCATCTTCCAAGGGCATGGTGCATGCTTTGGTGGTTCTGTTTGGCCAGGTAACTTTCCCCCCAAGAAAAACTTAAAAGGATTCTGCTTATAAATATCTGAGCTAGAGGCTGGGAAGGTGGCTCAGTGGTAGAGCGCTTGCCTTGCATGCCTGAGGCCCTGGGTTCGATTCCTCAGCACCACATAAGCAAAAAAAGAAAAAAGCCAGAAGTGGCGCTGTGGCTCAAGTGGTAGAGCGCTAGCCTTGAGCTGAAGAGCTGAGGGACAGCGCCCAGGCCCAAAGTTCAGGCCCCATGACCGGACCCCAAAAAATAAATAAGTAAATAAATATCTGAGCTCAACTTTTCTCATTCTGACTTGGAGTCCAATGGTGATCAACTAACCCTGCCTTGGACTCTCAATGCTAAGCCCAGATGAGCCCAGGGCCAGCAGGATGGTTTAGTCACACCAGGTTCAGTTACTCTCCAAGTGAACAGAGAGAACTGAATGAAACCTGATCCTGGGAGATTTGAGATCTTCCTCTTTCCTTCTCCTCCTCCTCCTCCTCCCTTTCTGTGAGATAGTATTTTCTTTTTCTTACAAGGTAAAGCATGAATATCTCATCCTTTCTGCGCCCAGTGGAGATCAAGGTTCTGAAGAGTAGGAGGATGGCTGGGCAGCAGTTCCTGTGTGAGTCATGCTGTGACTCCTCTGTCTTTGACCCCATTATAGGGGAACATAAAATCTAGAAAGCACCATACAGGTTGAACATGCACATCATCTTCAGGAAGTGCTCAGCTATGGCCTTTCCAGTTTTACAATGTCATCTCAACTATTGGCCACGGGTTAAGGCTCCATCCCCTTGGGCATAAACACACTGAAGTTTCCAGAGGCCATGGGTCAATTTGGCCTCTCTCCCAATACTGTACTGCCGTGATTTTTTAAGCCACATCTCTAACACAGCAAGCAGAGCTCTATCTCCAGGACGGTTGTGTGGTCAGGCAGGTGCAACTGCAAAAGATCCCGGGATATGAGAGGGTGTTAAACGAGGGCAGCATAGAACAAAGAAATCCTTGCACCTGTCTGCCTGGCAGTTTTTGCTGAGGATCAAACACACAAAAAGCAATTTCTCATTGTACTAGTACAGAGGTACTTTGAGAATAAAGCTGGTCTAAGACCTTTAAAAGAGATTTGAAACAGCCTGTACAAGATACATACTGCCCAAGCCGTCCTCAGGTTGTTACTGCCAAGTAGTTTTCATTATTCTCCGTTTTCAGCAGGGGAGTGAACTAAGAACACAGGTTTGCCATCTCGTGCTAGCTTCCCTAGTTGATGGCTGTGACCATGTGCTGGTTCCTCCAATACTTGGAAATTCTGTTGCTTCCCTTTAGATATAATACCAAGTGCATATGATTATTGTGACAGTTGAAGAGAGACGCCTGCTTCATTATGTTTAATAGTAGAAATTGGTATTATCAATTTTGGACTGTGATGATGAGATAGAAACTCATAAAGTTTGAGTAATGGATGACAGACAGGTCTGAATCAAAATTAAAATCCATATCCGTTGTTCTCAAAACTCTAGTTCATCGTTCAACTTAGTTTAATCTCAAGGAGGACCAACCTTTCCTGGCCAAGAGTTAAACAGGTAGAAAAGTTCTGGAAATGTTTACATAGTAGTTCAAAATAATAACAAAAATTCATAGCATTGTTTTTATTTGGTAAGTGTCTAAGAGCCAGGTTCACAGTCCAATAATTTTTCTGTCATAAGTCTCACTGTATAAACTCACTGGTTCTTTGACCTTTAAAGGCATTTCCCTCTTATAGATGCAGACATAGAGGCACAGAATTGTGCTCAGACTTCAGGCAGGCATCAGAAACTATATTTGCAAGATCTTAAGATCATTTCCCACCCAATCATCTTGGAGACTAAAACACGTAGCCAGTGCTCCAGCACATAGCCATGCATGGTTGCACGCTCAAATCCCCCAGCTGAGCTTCCTGAAGGGCCAGGTGCCATCTGGAGTTAGGGGGCTTCTGGCCTGTGATTGGCTGTCACCATTTGTGGTTAGCCCCTTGTGGTGAAGTAGGCTGGGAAGGACAGTAGGGGCTGATAAATAACCCAGCAGTATGCACTGACAGACAAGAGAGCAAGGAGGGAGCAAACACACTTTGCTTTCTCTCTGGTATCGAGTGATATCAAGCAAATTGCAGACATCCCAAGTCTTTGGCCGGGCAGCCTGCTGAGCAAGGTAATGCTTGTACTTCTCATGCCTTGAGCCAAAATATTTATTACATTTTTATGTTTCTAATCAAAACGACTTGAACTTTATTTTCTTTCCCCTAGCAGGCAATGAGGGGAGGGAATGAGGAAAGCTGGCATCAATTTTATTTCTCTTTCTAAATAGAAAAAAGATATCGAAGGCCATCTATAAAGGCTCAAAGAAAAGATGCAACATATTTAAGTTAGCATAAACAAATGTTATTGCAGAAGGGAAGTTAAAGGAGAGTTTCTTAAAGGAATAGGTAAGTGAATCATCAGAGGGAAAGATGTAAGACTTGGGGGAGAAATACTGGTAATCAGGAGCAAAGAAATTTCAGGGAGAGAGCAAAAGCATGGTTTGTTGGCAGTGCCAGTATTGTCAAGCATTTCCTGAATTTTGGTAGACCGTGGAGGAAATCTGTGTTTCTGTAAATGTTACTTGTGTGCCATTACACCAGGGTCACTAAAATTCTTGTTTTTTAAAAAAGGCAATTTCTGGACTCCATCTCACTCAACCAGTCTCTCTGAGAGCTGATGACCTGCATTGTGCAAAACAATTTCTCTAGCGCTTCTGGTTTGTACTAATTTTTAGAATTGCCGTGGAAGGGAGTCTGATTGCAGTTACATTCTTGAGTTGGAATGTCTGATCCCAGTGTGACTGTACATTTCTTTCTCAAGTGATTCAAGGAAGAATTTGTGTGGGAGAAAGGCAACAATCTTAGGTGATTTTGTGGTTGCCTGAGACTTGCATTAAAAAAAAAGGACTTTGATATCATCTACATTTTGATGTGGTAAAATAGTAGACAATAGGATTTTTGAAGTGAATCTTGGCACTCCACAAATCTTTGTAGACTGTGGCATTTGGGTTCAACCTGGTTTCTCAGAAATCATGTAATACTTATGACAAAGTTAAGAGAGGGATGGTGAGCCAAGGACTAGGAGAATGTGTATGTTAGGAGCTGGGAAGCTGGGATGGGGGAATGGCAGTGGTGCTGCTTTCGTGGTGTAGCCTCCTGACATAATTAATGATCATACTTAACTGCAGAGCTGTGCAAGCCACCCCAGGCTAGTGTGTCAACATGAGCCCGTGTCTTGTGGAGCAAGGGACCCTTCAGCCATGAGAGAAAAGGCAATGCTGAGAAGACAGTTTCCATGGGATAAGACTGAGCCAGCAGTCCTAGATTCTGGCCTTTGTTACAAGAGAAGAGACAGACCTTTGTTTCAAGAAAAGAGAGAGAGACTGAGAGAGACAAAGACAAGGACACACAGAGAAAGAGAGGGAGAGAGGGAGAGAGAGGGAGAAAAAGAGACACAGAGAGACAGAGACACAGAGAGAGACAGAGAGACACAGGGAGAGACAGACAAAGAGACAGGGAGCGTGAGTGCAGTTGCAGAGGGTCCAAGCCAGATCACTCTTGCATAACCTTATATTCCTGCTAACTACAGGTTGATAGTTCAGTTCCCCTTCTACGTATTAACAGAAAAGGAAGATTAGAAACTTAACCAGGTCTTTTTTTTTACTGTTCTGGGGAAAACTTAAACGATGGAAAAATGACTTCTATTTCAAACAGTGTTATCCAAAATGAATTGATCACAAAATTTGAAAATGCACATGTACTGTGAAAAATTCAACTAAAATAAAATGTTTTATTCCACTTACTGTTAATTCTATGTCTTTTCATATGAGTGTTTTTTCTGTGTGGGCAAAGCATATATAAATCTACTTTCTATGTAATTTTTCTTTGTATGTCTGGACTGCAGTTTATTTAATAGTATTTTCTTGCTAATTATTTATATTTTTCCTGTTTTTTTCTTATTTTTCAAAGTGACAAACAACTTTCCAGCTAAATCTAGCTTCACATAAATATCAGTCTATAATCATGGGACTATTTCTATAGAATAACTATAGAATATCTACTCAAAGGAAATGTATGGCACTAATGAATGTAATTTAACCTTTCAAATATGTATCAAAGCATCTACTAGAAAATTTATAACAATTAATACTCCTCCCAGGACTGTAGAAGGGTATTTTAATTTTCTCATGCCTTCATTAACACTGAGAAGCATCAATAGTTTTAATCTTTGTTAATGGGATTGAGTAAAATGTCTCACTAAATCTGATTCTTGAAAGTTCTACCTTTTTCCAAAAGTAATATATGTTCATTTTAAAGAATGAAGGTCATACATAGGGATGAAAGTATGAAACATTCTGCATCTTCCATGAATAGCTACCATCTATATACTCTCGTGTGTTTCCCCCTAACTTATACTTGCCTTTATCTTCTTGCTTTTAGTTTGCATAAAATTTTGCCAGTTGAGTTGAGAAATAAAATCTGCATGCTGTAGATGTCATCAGTTAATAACTACTTGGTGATGACACTCTTTTCTTTCCATGAGAGTATTTAAATGAACATATTTTCATAATTTTTCATAATGTACAGTTAGTGGAGAAAGTATAGAGGACCTGCCCACAGGGTTGACTTACTCATTGTGAAAGGTCATTATTTAACTTGATGAGTTCCACAAATGGCCATACACATTTTTTAAAGTAACTACTCAAAATATGATTTTAGAATGTCAAAGACAGTGCTTTAGTAAAAAGGCTAGGCAGTGAATGCTAAATAGGAAAAAAAGGCATTTGGGATGGAGTTTAAGCAGAATAAGGGAAGACAGGGAACAGCCTACCACCTGCCAGAGGAGAGAACTAGGAAACAACATAAATAAACCATAAACAATGTTGAGGTATTTTTTGGGTTACATTTGAAGTACTTTTGAAGTCTCTGAGACCCTTGAAGTGGTTTTTCCGGTTCTTTAACTCTCATATAGCATAGTGAACAGCTCTGCTGGCTTCCCTTTCAATCAAGTCTTAGAGATTTGCTTTTAATTTTTAATAAGAAACACTAGGCATAGTGCACATAATGTAGAATAGGTTAGATCATTGAAAGGGAAGATTTTTTGTTGTTGGTAGTGGTGGTCATGGGGCTTGAACTCAAGCCTGGGCACTGTCCTTGAGCTATTTTGCTGAAGGCTCCACTTCCAGTTTTCTGGTGGTAAATTGGAGATAAGAGTCTCACAGACTTTCCTGCCTAGGCTGGCTTTGAACTGTGATCTTTAGATCTTAGCCTCCTAAGTCGTTAGGATTAGCATGAGCCACCAGCGTCTGGCTTAAAGGGAAGATTTACAAAGGAACTTTGGTAACAGGAGCCAGGACTAGACCTGGCCCTTCTCCCTCCTCAGAGCCCAAGTCCCATCCCTGGTCAAAGTATATTCTTTCAAGTTTCTCTCCATTACTATTAAAGGTAATTAAATTATTAAATTAAACTATTAAATTATTATTAAAAGTAATTTCATCTACCCTGTTAATTAATTGAGAGGACAACCAATGATGCTTGAAATAGCTAGTAGGTCAAAAGAGTTAACTGAGGCAAGTTTGGGAAATGTGGTTAGTATGGTATACTGAAAATACAGTGCTGTCTTTCCAACTGTGTAATGAAGAGTTTTGCAAAGATGAATCTAACTAGGGCTGAAGAATACTCAGATGTCACTGTTAGATCTGCTCCCCTCCCCATCTATTTTTTTTTTGTTGGTTGTGGGGCTTGAACTTGGGGTCTGGGCTCTGTCCCTGAGTGCTTTCACTTAAGGTTAGTGCTCTATCATTTTGAGCCACAGTGCCACTTCTGGTTTTCTGGTGGTTAACTGGAGATGATTCTGAGCCTTTCTTGCCTGGGCTGGCTTTGAACTGTGATCCTCAGATCTCAGCCTCCTGAGTAGCTAGGATTAGAGGCATCAGCCACCAGCCCTTGCCCACAGCCCCCATTTTTGCTGACACGTATAAAACAACACAATTTGATTGGTTTTACTCATGTATATAATTTTTATTACCAGAAGAAAACCATTCTCCCTTTTTTTAAAATTGAAAACGGTATTGCTAATGGCCAATGACTTTCAGAATGACCCCTGCAAGTTTTTATCCAAAGCCACTTGAATTTTTTGTTTAAAAAGTCTTTTAGCATCTGAATATGTGCAGACTCTGGCTTGTTGCAGGTTTCAAGAGCTCTGTGGTCTTTGTTTCTAACGTAGATACAGCCTTATAATTTACAGCAGCTCTCACTAATTAAAATTGTAAGCATAATTACTATCCATGATACTTATTATTAGGTTGCATCCATAAAGCTCAAAATTCACTTCATCCTTTCAAGTAGTGAGTAATTAGTTTCTTTGGGTTTGTAGCTTTATCATCTCTTTATGACCCGTTGGGAGGAAATAAACAACCAACCTCCCAAAAGACTGCTTTAAAAAGCCAGAAATATATTGTCCAGCTCGTTCAATGAGGCTAATACAGTGTGGAAAATATTGCTTTCCTTTGCTTTAGTAGCTATTTTATCTTCGCATTTACTAAAAAATAATTACTGAGCATGCAATCCTAATATGCAATATTAGGAAGATAAGATCAATCACTCAAATATTCTGTCTTAAATGACATTAAAGTGTTTCTAGAAGAATTATATCACACACACAATTTTAAATTATACAACTACATGATATAAATGATCCTAACCATTTGTCAGGACAGGGAATGACTTTTTTTTTTTTTTTTTGCTGTATGATCAACATCTAATTCCCAATAGTATATTAAAACAAGAGATCTAGCTAAGTTACAGAGTTGGCCCAGATGCCCTACAATGGATGAGTGGATCAAGAAAATGTGGTACAGCTCTTTCCCTCTGACAAGGTGAAGGCCACGGCAGCTACTTGTAGTTATGGCTGAGATTCAAGCTTGGGATCCGTGCGGCAATAAGGAGGAGCTGCCGCAGCAGCTTGGACCACCTGAAGGTGGAGCTGTCCCAGCTGCCATCGCTAAAGTGATGGGTGGCGCAGTGTCCAAAATACAGTGGTACAATTTTGAATTCCTATGAGAACTTCTGTGACTCAGAATCTTCTTGGAAACAAAGGGCAACCTCAAATAAAAGCTTGGAGAATGGATACAATAGGAAACAGAACAAGGAAAGTGAAGAAGTGAAAAGTTAAAAAGCCAGCCAGGTTATGGGTGGTTCATGCCTGTAATCCTAGTCCTAAGGAGGTTGAAATCTGAGGATCTAGGTTTGAAACCAACCCTGGGGAAGAAAAGTCCATGAGATTCTTATCTCCACTAACTACTAGAAAACTGGGAGTGACACTGTGCCTTGAAGTTCCTAGTCTTGAGCAAAATAGCTCAAGGACAGCACTCAGGCCCTGAGTTCAAGCCCCACGACCAAAAGAAAATAGTAAATATTACTCAGTATTGGATGGAGAGAGGAGGAAGACCTTGAGAAAAGGATGCCAGGCAGAATGTCCAGCACAAAGGAGGTAGGGGGATACTTGCAAGACAGTGAAAAGTTTGTCACAGGAACTTGGCGGAGACTCTGACTTGGGCTGAGATCCACACATGTCTGGTCTTGGCAGTGACAGAGCTCACATAAGTTGATGCTTGGAGGGGCCTTCTGTTCTGTTTGCACAGCTAAAGCATTTTCTGTGGTGGATGTTGAAAAATGAGTCTTAGTAAGTTGTTCCAGACTCAGAGGGTTAACTGTGCCTTGAATCAGGGTTGGATGCTGAGTCTGAAATCTGTATGGCTGTGTCACCTCAGTGAGCTTTGGAGGAAGAGTTCTAATATTCTTCAGGATGGCACCAGGTACAGTCTTTGTATTTGTTGACAATGGCTGATAGCCTGATGTTGGAGGTTTAACCTCAGGCTCCAGCTGTGGCTGTGGAGGCTGAGTTGGGTCTTCCACTGAGGCTGAGTTAGAGTCTTCCAGTGAGGCTGACTTAATGGCTTCAAAAGAGGTTGAGTTGAGGTCTTCTGCCAAGGCTGAGTTGAAGTCTTCGGCTGAAGTATAGTTGGGATCTCCTGCAGATGCTGAGTTGGGATCTCTTGCACAGGTTGTGCTGGAAGCTCATATAGAGGTTGTGTTAGACTTTCCTGCAGAGGCTGTGCTGGAGTCTTGTGCAGAATCTGTGTTAAGGTCTCATGTGGTGAATGAGTGGAGATCTCCTGTAGAAACTGAGTTATCGAGTCTCCTGCGGGGGCTGAGTTGGGATCCCCAGCAGAGGTTGTGCTGGAGTCTCATGCAAAGCCTGAGTTGGAATCTCCTGCAGTGTCTGTGGCGGGGTCTTTTGCAGAGGTTGTACTGTTTTGGTCTCATGCAGAGCTTCAATGGGGGTCTCCTGCAGACACTGTCTGCATATTTGAAGAAACTAATAGGTTGCTGACCTTGAAGTGGATTTGTTACTTGTAGAGGAACTGTGGTCTTCTTCAAGGATGGAGAATTTTCACTCTCTGTAGTAGGTCCTGACGTTGTGGAAAGCAGTAGGCATTGGTTGAGATGTGACCTTGTGTGTCATTGGAGTCCAGGTTGGAGTCAGACCTGTGATGGAAAATGAGGCTTGGGTTGGAGAATCCCTGGGTGGTGTTGAAAGGTCAGTTAAGGTATCCTGTATGGTTGGAGACAGTGCAATCTCCATATTGGATTCTGGAGTGAAGGTAATTTCCACATCAAAAGGATGAACTGTGACTTCAGTCAGATGGGGATGCTGAGACTGAATCTTATCTGGGGGTAGAAAGGTTACCTCAGGTTCTTCTGGAGAAGTTGTTGCCATCTTCAGAGCTGAAGAATGTTCATGCTCTATGGTGGAGTCTGGAGTTACTGTAACTTCCAGGTCAAATTGTTGAAATATCACATTGGGAATGCTGAATGCTGAGTTTCATTCTGACCTGTGATGAGAACTGTCACCCCCTGATTTTCTTCAGATTGCCCCACAACCTCCATAGGTGGCTTTGTAGGCAGACCTGGGGCCTCATCTACTATTGGAGGAAGTTCATCTTCAACAACAGCTTGCACAGTTACAGTCAGTTGGATGTGTACAGGTTGAAGTGTTTCCCAAGGTCACTTTTTTAGGTCCTTAGAATGTTTGGCTGTAGTAGAGATTTCTGGAGTGTGAGTTCCAGGTCCACAGGTTGAGATGTGACACTGGGCAATACTGGACTGTGAGTTACATCTTGATTTGGAATGGGAACTGTCATCTCATAATGCACTGGAGGTTGCACTACCATCTCATGAGGTGGCACTGGAAGCTGAGTTGGATCTTCATCCTGAGTTGAGGGAAGTTCTATGTCCACCGGAAGTACTAGAGTACTCCCCCTACTCAGGGAGTTGTGCAGGCAGAGATGAAGCCATTAGAGAAGTTGTAGAAGCAGTTTGCTGCTTGTGAGAATTTGGAGTCTGAGTTGTAGTCTCTTGATAAACTGAGGAAGATCCAACATTTTCAGGGCCTTGAAGAGGCTGGGAAGGGAGACCAGACTGGGTTGGAGAGAATTCAATTGGCTCATTAGTCTGTGGAGTTATGGTCAGATCTCCAGATCTACATGTTTCACTGTGGTTTTAGGCAATGCTAGTTCATTAGATCTAAAGGTGAAAATCCCCACTATCTGACAGTGGAGGAATACTATAGTCCATACTGGGTATTGGTGATAGAACTGGAAGTCCTTGCTGGCTGGCTGGAAGCTCAGTACTTTCGGAGGACTTAGGGAGCAGAGTTGTGCTCTATTGTTGGCTTGGAGAAGATTCTTCAGGAAGCTCTTGGCATGGTGAGCTTGGACCTCTCCTAGAGATTGAGCTGTCAGCTCATGGTTTGGGAGACTTGCGTCTATGCTCTCCATGGGGGCCTCTGGAGCTTGAACAGGAGCCTTCTGCTCACCTGAAGGCGTGACTCCCTCAAAAGGTTTTTCAGGCTGAGCTGGGATTCTAGATGGCTTTCAGAAGCTTATCCAAACTCTGGGAGCTCTGAAGGTGGAGCTCACACCTCTTGTTTGGTAGATGACAACTCTTCCTTCCAGAGGTCTCCCTGGAGGATGGGCTGCAGTCTGTTGGTGACTGGGAGTAGTGAAGGTAATCTGCACATCTGCAGGTTGAACTGTGGCATTTGGCAATGTTGAAAATCGAGTTTTATTTTGCGAATCATTGACTAAGGAGAGACCATGAAGATACCTTCTGGAAATGATAAAGTGTGTTTTGTACCTTTAAGTGCTGTCTACACAAACCAACATTTTTCATTGAGATAAAAATACTTAGGATTTGCATACCTATTGTATATTCGTTACTTCTCAATGAAAAGCTTTTTTTCTAAATTATCATTCCTAGGTTGGAATAAAGAGGAAACAAATACACATTAGTAGGAAATGCTAAAATAAACATCTGCATAGGTTAAAATAAGAAAATGTGGTACGTATATACAATGGAAATTTACTAATTCATTTAGAACGAATAATATTATATCATTTGCAGGGAAATGGATGAGCCTGGCAAAAATCATGTTACATGGAGTAAGCCAGGCTCAGAGAGACAGATGGAGCATGTTTTCTCTCAGAAGTGCAAGTTAGATCTAAAACACAAATATGAACGATAATATACACAGACTTAATACATTATACACAGAAACAAACTGATTAAAGGATGATATAGTTTGAGAAAGAATCAGAAGGTGTAATTCCTCAGAACAACTAATGTAGTGTTTATCAAAATGATTATCAAGAAGTAGAAACAGATTTTTCATGGGTGAGAGAAGGTCAAAAAGGGGGGACACATGAATGGAAGGAGGCAGGGTGAGCAAACACAGTCATTATATTCGATGTACATTATGTAAAACATGAACTATGTAACTTGAGGGTAGGAATAAGAGAGGGGAAATTCGGGAGAACGAAGGAAGTTGACACTGACCCAGAAGCACTGTACTTGTAACCTGACTTCTGGAATTGTAACCCCCTTTTACAACTCCTTATTAAAAATAAAAAAAAGAAAAAAGATAATAAAAAGCACTGGCAGAGCACGTCAAACATGTATTAAAAAAGGATGAGTGAGTAATTAAATGTCGCATTTGTTTTCTTTGTATGACTCTCAATATGCCTCTGTAGAATATTGACGTGTTTCCTGACCTGGCTTGTTTTCACTATCCCAGGCACCTCCATCAGCATGGCTGTCTCCTTGCCACCCACCTTGGGATTCAGTTCTGCTCCTGATGAAATTCAACATCCACATATTAAATTCGCAGAGTGGAAATTTAAGCTATTCAGGGTGAGATCTTTTGAAAAGGCACCAGAGGAAGCCCAAAAGGAAAAGAAGGAGGCATCTGAGGGGAACCCTACCTTAGAGCAATCACCATCAGTCCCGGAAAAGGCTGGAGTTCAGAATGCAGTCCTGGTTCAACCAGCATTGCAGGGCCAACCTAAGTTTTCAAAGAAAGCCCACGATGATAAGAAAACAAGAGCCAAAGCCATCCACCAAGCCAACCTCCGACACTTCTGCCGCATCTGCGGGAATTCTTTTCAAACTGATAAACACAGGAGGAGATACCCTGTCCATGGGCCGGTGGATGCGAAAACCCAAAGCCTTTTACGGAAGAAGGAAAAGAGAGCCACTTCCTGGCCTGACCTCATCGCCAGGGTTTTCCGGATTGATGTGAAAGCAGATGTCGACTCGATCCACCCCACTGAATTCTGCCACAATTGCTGGAGCATTATGCACCGCAGATTTAGCAGTGCTCCTCGTGAGGTTTACTTCCCCAGGAACACAACCATGGAGTGGCATCCCCATTCACCATCCTGTGATATCTGCCACTCTACCCGGCAGGGGCTCAGGAGGAGGAGACATCACACCCATGGGCAGCTCAGCAAAAGAATCAAAATGATGCTTGATCGAGCCAGACAAGTCCGGCAGCGCAAGAGAAGAGCTCGGGCAAAGGTCAGCAGCAAGGCAATCATGAAGCAGATTGCCAGCTGCAGTAAGATACATCTCAGTACCAAGCTCCTGGCGGTGGACTTCCCCGCCTACTTCCTGAAATCCATCTCCTGCCAGATTTGTGAACACATTCTGGCGGACCCGGTGGAAACCAGCTGCAAGCACGTCTTTTGCAGGGTCTGTATCTTCAGATGTCTCAAAGTCATGGGGAGCTATTGCCCCTCGTGTCGCTATCCCTGTTTCCCTACGGACTTGGAGAGTCCAGGGAAATCCTTTCTGAGCATCCTGAACTCTCTCCTAGTCAAATGCCCCGCCAAAGAGTGCAACGAGGAGGTCAGCTTGGAAAAATACAACCACCACGTCTCAAGCCACAAGGAGTCGAAAGAGACGTTGGTGCACATCAATAAAGGGGGGCGACCCCGGCAGCATCTCCTGTCCCTGACCCGCAGGGCTCAAAAGCACCGACTGAGGGAGCTCAAGCTGCAAGTGAAGGCGTTTGCCGACAAAGAGGAAGGTGGAGACGTAAAATCCGTGTGCCTGACCTTGTTCTTGCTGGTGCTGAGGGCGAGAAACGAACACAGACAAGCCGACGAGCTGGAAGCCATCATGCAAGGCCGGGGCTCGGGCCTGCAGCCGGCCGTTTGCTTGGCTATCCGGGTCAACACCTTCCTCAGCTGCAGTCAGTACCACAAGATGTACAGGACTGTGAAAGCCATCACGGGCAGGCAGATTTTCCAGCCGCTCCACGCCCTGCGCAATGCCGAGAAGGTCCTCCTGCCGGGCCACCACCCTTTCGAGTGGCAGCCACCTCTGAAGCAGGTGTCATCCCGCACCGACGTTGGCATCATCGACGGTCTGTCGGGGCTGTCCACCTCGGTGGATGATTACCCGGTGGACACCATTGCCAAGCGGTTCCGCTACGACGCGGCCTTGGTGTCGGCCCTGATGGACATGGAAGAAGAGATCTTGGAAGGCCTGCGATCCCAGGATCTCGAGGACTACCTGAGCGGGCCGTTCACCGTGGTGGTGAAGGAGTCTTGCGACGGCATGGGGGACGTGAGTGAGAAGCATGGGTCGGGACCAGCCGTCCCGGAAAAGGCCGTTCGCTTCTCCTTCACCATCATGAGGATCAGCGTGGCCCAGGGCGCACGCACGGCGAAGGTGTTCGAGGAAGCCAAGCCCAACTCGGAGCTGTGCTGCAAGCCCCTGTGCCTGATGCTGGCGGATGAGTCTGACCACGAGACCCTGACGGCCATCCTCAGCCCTCTCATCGCCGAGAGGGAGGCCATGAAGAGCAGCGAGTTGAGGCTGGACATGGGAGGGATCCTCCGGACTTTCAGGTTTATCTTCAGGGGCACCGGGTACGATGAGAAACTGGTCCGGGAAGTGGAAGGCCTGGAGGCTTCGGGCTCCGTCTACATCTGTACCCTGTGTGATGCCACCCGCCTGGAGGCCTCCCAGAATCTCGTTTTGCATTCGATCACCAGGAGCCACGCGGAGAACTTGGAGCGCTACGAGGTCTGGCGTTCCAACCCCTACCACGAATCGGTGGAAGAGCTGCGGGATCGTGTGAAAGGCGTCTCCGCCAAGCCTTTCATCGAGACCGTCCCTTCCATCGACGCCCTCCACTGTGACATTGGCAACGCCGGGGAGTTCTACAAGATCTTCCAGCTGGAGATCGGAGAGGTGTATAAACACCCCGGGGCTTCCAAAGAGGAAAGGAAACGCTGGCAGGCCACGCTGGACAAGCATCTGCGGAAGAAGATGAACCTCAAGCCCATCATGAGGATGAATGGCAACTTTGCCAGGAGGCTCATGACCAAAGAGACGGTGGAGGCGGTCTGCGAATTAATCCCCTCCCAGGAGAGGCACGAAGCTCTCAGGGAGCTCATGGACCTTTACCTGAAAATGAAGCCCGTGTGGCGCTCCTCATGCCCAGCTAAAGAGTGCCCAGAGGCCCTCTGCCAGTATAGTTTCAACTCGCAGCGCTTTGCCGAGCTGCTGTCTACCAAGTTCAAGTACAGGTATGAGGGCAAAATCACCAATTACTTTCACAAGACCTTGGCACACGTCCCTGAAATTATTGAGAGGGATGGCTCTATTGGGGCTTGGGCTAGTGAAGGAAACGAATCTGGGAACAAACTGTTCAGACGTTTCCGGAAAATGAACGCCAGGCAGTCCAAGTGTTATGAAATGGAAGATGTTTTGAAGCATCACTGGCTGTATACATCCAAATATCTCCAGAAGTTTATGAATGCTCACAAAGCATTAAAAGATTGTGGGTTTACCATAGATTCTAAGGTAACCGTCGGGGACACATCGACCCCGGAAGACTATCTGGAAAGCCAAGATTCAATGGAGTTTTGAGTAGGAAAATCCCTCAGGAGTTGGTATTTTTTATCTTGTTTGGGAGGGCAGCTCAATCTTCCTTTGGGTTGCAAGGAGGCCTTCTAGCATCATTTACTTCAGGAATCACCACCCCAGAAGTTGGAGTGAGAGGCCACAGGTGCTGTAACCAAGGTCAGGCACGGATAACGGATGAGCCGATTGCCCGAGCCACTTTAGTAAGCTCAGAAAAGCAACAGGAGAAATCAGTTATTTGAAAGCTCAATAGCTCAGCGCAGAAGTAACTGCAGGGGACCCGAGATGAACAAAGGTGTGTGTGTGTGTGTGTGTGTGTGTGAAGCTTGAGCATCCTGGAAATCAAAGCCAAGTTTGTCAAAGAACAGCCAGCAAGGCCAGGAAAGGATTTTGTCTTGTTGTCTTTTTATTTAAGTCTCAATTTAGTATTTTTTTTTGTATTGAGAGAAATGTTTTTTTTTCTATTTCATTTTTTGGTAAAATTCTTTATTTTATACATTTCGAACATCTTGACTTATTCTATAAGATTAAAACGCGCTTTGAAGGTTCCTTTGACAATAGCTCACATTTTGAATGGTGCAAATGACACCTACAGAATGCTCTCTCAGAGCATTTTTTTTCATTCATTACATATATGCAGAAATAACTTACATTCAGAAAAGTTTCAGGAAATCAGCACTTTTCTGAGTTGAAGTGGTATTTCTATTGCCACCTTTGGAGTTTAAGAGGTCATCTACTGCTGTCCTGAATTTTTCAATAATGAAGTTAGACAATACATTTCTTCCCCAAATACTTGTTTCATTAGCTATCAGTAGTCAAGTTTGATTGTGTTTCCTCTTGGATTTCAAGTAATTTAGAGTCTAAGATTTTTTTCCCCATACAATCACTAGGTTATAGAGTCTTTTTTTTTTTAAAGTTCGCTCAGTGTCTAAAATCACATTTAATGTCATACTGAAATTTTCTGCTACATTTTTCTCTATATAAAATTTGGGACAATTTTAGTAAAATATAGATTTCATAGGGTCTTCCCCCTTTGCTATGTGTTATTCCTTCAGTTATGATCAGTTAAGTTTCAGTGTATTGAAATTTTCATAGCCATATTAACTGCACTTTTCTCCCTTGTTGAGTTTAGCTGACCACTCATAATGCAGTGGAAGAATTAATATTTGTATATTGTTTATTTTTTTCATGTTGCTATTCTTTTTTATACTTACTTTGTCTCACAAGAATTCTATGGTGTAGGCATTATATTGTATTGGATGGAAGGTTCAATAATTTTCCTGAAGTTACAGGGATGATCAATACCTGATCTTGAATTTGAACCTACTCTTTTTGTTTCTAATTTTCTTGGTTTTGGTTTTGTACCACTAAAATTAATCACTAGTTTGGTTTATAAATCAGTATCAGAATCAGGAGCCACAACTGTCATTACAGTTTATAACTCTGAGATGACATCTTTCAGGAGTGAGTAAATTGTGTGTGTGTGTGTGTGTGTGTGTGTGTGTGTGTGTGTGTGTGTGTGTGTACTGGTACTTGAATTCAGGGCCTCCAGATCTTTGATTAGCTTTTTTACTCAAGACTTGGCATTCTACCACTTGAGCCACAGCTCCACATCTGGCATTCTGCTGGTTAATTGTGGATAAGTTTTATGGACCTTCTTGCCTTGGCTGATTTCAAACCTCTCAGTTCTCAGATCTTAGCCAGCAGAGTAGCTATGATTACAGATGTGATATACCAGTGCCTAGCTTAGAACTGGGTGAATTAAAAAAATTATTGTAAAGGCGATGTACAGAGGGGTTACAATTACATGATTCATATAATGAGTACATTTCCTTTTGAATAGTGTCATCCCCTCCCTTAATCTTTCCCAGTTTTTCCCATCCCCCCCCCAAGTTGCACAGTTCATTTCCAACATAGCGTGTCTAGTGGATTTCACTGCTGAATTAGTTTACCCTTTGTCCCACCATTTCTGTGTTTGCCCTTCCCTTCCCCAAATCAGATAAACTTATATATAAGGCATTTGTAGTATTGAACTTTCTGACAGAAGAAAGTAATGCTGTACTTCTAAAGAGTCAGTGAGAATCTCTTCTGGCTCCAGTAATTTGAAAACTATTGTCTGCATCCTTAGGAATTTGGGATTTTCCAGTTGCTAGCAATTTAGAGCAAGCATGGAATTTTATGTTCTAGTGAGTCATAATGATATGTTAGTGTTAATTAGTTTTTTTCTTCCTTTGATTTTATTGGCCATAATTGCCACTCTTTATGCACAGTATATCAAAGAGCTTTGTAATTTAGTTGTCAAACATGCATCAGTGACATTATCTTAAATGGTATGCATTTGGTGCTTTTTACAGGGATTGAACTCAGTGTCTTCCATTAAAAATGCATCAGTTTTCCTTGCTTTTTACATGGAGAATATCAAAGACATTCATAATTTAGTTGTCAAAACATGTACATATGTTAATATTGCTTTTTTTCTGGCTAACTCTTCATTTTGCATTTTGGAAATAAATGGGCTTTCCAAGAGACCCCCTCCCTTCCTTCCCTCCATCCTGACTTATCCATACAGCATGTCTGTGTACTAATAAGCCACTAAATTCATATAATCATCCTGCTCCTTGAAGCATGCTGTTTTGTAGACACCCAGCCTCTTGTTTCTATCTGTTACTCAACTGGTGGCACTGTAAATACTTTCCAATATTAAATCCCCATTTTCTAGCATTGTAGGAACTATTTCCAATGTATGTGACTAAGAACATGATTTATAGGACAACCTTCCCACTGGTTCCTTAATCAGATCACATTTTTGAGAAACCTCAAGAACATCTGGCCACAGGAATTTCAATATGAATGAATGACTCCTATCGTTATATATCCTAAACCCTGGGTTTGTATTTGAGTTTTATTCTTTAACAATGTTCATTGTAAGTGCAGTCACATGCTTCAGGGAAATTCACCACAGTGAATGGAGTATTATTTTTTGAAGTATAGACTGGGACTTCTGAAGTGCAATGTGTTCTGTTTTTCTTTTTCTTTCTCCTGTGAAACATGCTTCTGCAAGTTTCCCTGCCAACCCACTGAGGTGCACTGCAGGGACCAGTGAGAGTTGCTGATGAAAATTGATGAATAGTTGGTATGAGGTTAAGAAGAGCTTTGGGACTAATACACACGCTCACAGATGCCAGAGCAGTAGGGAAAGATGTCTTTTTCTTCCAAGTGAACTGGAATTTTGCTTTGCCTGAATTTGTTTTCACAGAATATGGATGGAGATAAAGATTTGCTTGGCTAACAGTGGGGGACTCATTTACATCAAAGAGAATTCAAATTTCATAAGCCAGAAGGCAGGATTTGTAGGTACCACTGCTGGTTTTTGATTATAAATGTTTGTGTCATTAGTTGTTGTATGACTGATGTTTTATTCTTTCTATGCTAAGAGATTTAAATGAAAGTAGGCATTTTGTAGCCATCTCACCTTTTCCCCATCAACTACAGGAATCTACTCTAAGTACACCTCAGAATTAATTTTTTATGAGAGTTTTCTTCTGATGGAATCACACTTCATTTTACTTTCTTGCAAATAATCATACATTTTGTTTAATGATTTCCAAGAGTTTTTTTTAAATTCTCTTTAAGGAAATTTTGAGTACCAGGATGCAATGGTTTTATTTCATGTATAGAACCTGTTAATTGTTATTGTTAATTGTTTTCAAATTAAAAGGATTGACTTTCAACTTATTGTTTTGATATTTTCATTCATTAATAATGTCATTATTGTTCAGTTTTGAAGTTGTGTTTGAAATAAAAGCTTAATATTTGAAAAGAACTTTGATTTATATTGTCATTACATTTTTGCATTTTAGTAGCATTGAGTACAATACTTAAAACACCTTTGCCTTGAAAGAAATACACATATATTTGTTATTCTTTGAAGTAAAGAATATTAGCATACTCATAAAGAGCATAATTTATCCTAAAGTCAGAGGAGGTAATTTGTTTCCAGATTTAAATAATAAACCTTTCATTTGTTTTTCAATTTTTTCCAAACCTGGTGAAAATATAAAATCTTCTCCAGCAAATTATCTTTTGAAAGTCTAAGATTTTATGTGTTTATAAATAAATTATTGGACACAAAGATAGTTGGCCCAACTACATCACAAAACCACAAACTCAAGATAATGCAAATTGCATTTTATTAATCAAACAATCTTTACATAGAACTTCAGGTGAAGTTGAGAGAACAATGTGTTTATAAGGTTGCTTTATAGATGAGCATTGTGTTTCCAAAATGCACCAAATGCCAGAGCTTTTGGGATACTGTTTCTTTTCATAAACATAATGCAAAGTCTGGATGCTGAGATTCTGACATCACCTGCAATCGTTCTATTTATGTAATGCAAACAACTTTCACATATTTCAAGTGGGAGACCTTCTATATTATGTCCTATCCTTGATCTATTTCTCAATCTTGGACTTTTAATAAATGCTTATTGCTAGATACTGTCCAAAACACTACTGAAAGAGGAATTGAACTGTAGATTCAGCTCCCAAACTACACTTACTGATCAACCTTCAAAAGGCATATGATTATACTTTTCCTCCTTATTCAAGTTAATTGAATACATGTTTGTTAGAGTGATGTTTGGAGACAGGATGAAGAATTACTTCTCTTAGAAGTGACTGTGCCATGTTAGATTCTTCTTGACAGAATTAGGTTTGGGAAAAGATGGTGTCTTTCATGGTAAATTCCAAGTCAAACAGCAATTTCCATACTAGTGTGAAGTCTGATAGCGTATAAGTAGTTTGGAATTCTTGTCACTGGGGATTATAATGGCTGTCTGTTCTTTCTAAATTTACCATGATAACTATTCTATATCATCTGCTTCCTTTCAAGTAGAAAAATAATAAATTTAACTCAGGACCTAATTTCCTTCTGTAAGTTTTGCTGTACTTTTGTTTTCTGAGTTCCAAGGTATTATGATTGATCAAAGTATTACTTAGAACAATGAATTTATCTTGACAGTCCATCATGCATTTATCAGAGTCATAAAAATCGCAAGACAACCTCAGAAGTGGCTTCCTTTCTGTCTATATATAATGAACATAATTCAATCCAATGAACATTTATTGAACAATTATAATGAACCTCAAATTATGCTTTCTGTTGGGCATATACAATTAAGAAAGAAACTGTGGTTTCTTTATAGAATCCCACTGCCAGAAAAGACAGATAGATAAATAATTGCCATGTAAGTTGATCGACACTATAAAGAGAGAGAGTTTGGGTGAAAAGGTGAGTGTTAGAATCTTTTAGGCTAAAGTCTTCCTGGAGAACATCATTATTGAATAAAGCTTGAAATGGATGATAGGGGAAGGATTTTTCCATTTGGAGGATATGCAGCATTGATGGGGATCAGGTATAGAGTATAGGAAAGGGGAAGGATGGCTCTGCAGACTCATGCCATGCTATAATAAAGCATTTGGATTTTAACCCAAAGAAAATGAAGACTTTTTTAGGTACTGAGCTTTGAACTCAGGCCCTGAACTTTTTTTGCTCAAGGCTAGTTCTCTGCCATTTTAGCAACAACTCTACTTCTTTCTAAATTTGATTTTATTGCAAAGGTGATGTACAGAGAGGTTACAGTTACAGAAGTAAGGTAATGAGTACATTTCTTTTCAGTGTTACCTCTTTCCTTATTTTCTCCTGCTTTCCCTCCCCCTGACTTTCCTTCCCCCAAGTTGTAAAGTTCATTTCCTGCATAGTGTCTAGTGAGTATCACTGTTGTATTGGCTCATCATTTGCCACACTGTTATGTAACAAGACTTAGTAAGAGATTATACTAGAGTTGTTTAGAGAAACACAAAATAGACTGTTTAAAATTGTGAGTGGACTTAGATTTGGTCACATACACACAGCATTGACTAGAGAGTAACCAGGGCTAGGATGTAAAAAATAAAACAAAACAAAACAAAAACCCCACACAAACTGGTAGCTGTTTAGTTCAAGAAGCTGGACACCTGAGAACATGAGAGAACACCATCTGCTCCACAGGAAAATGCCTCATGTTTGACCTTGGACACAGGCTGCCTAATAGGCCTCTCTTACATTCTCAGCTTTTTTTTTTTTTATGGTGAATTGGTGATAAGAGTCGCTCAGACTTCCCTCCGGGGAAGACTTCAAATTGTGATACTCAGATTTCAGCCTCGGGTGTGACTGACCAACACCCAATAAAAACATCAGATTTCAAAGTTTTGGCTGATGGTTGTATTTTCAGAAAAGTCAGAGGTGTAGGAGGATGGAGGAAGTTGGGGTACCAGTTGAGAGCTGCTTAACATAGTGTAAGCGAAAGGTAGTAAGGGAAACATAGAGAATGGGTAGCTTTTCTTAGTTCAACATAGTTACACTGGTACTGGTTATTACTACTTCAAAGTAAATAGCTCTACCTCTCTGGGGTGGTTAGATATACTCTGCGTTGTAGCTGCTGCTGGCTAAATGCATGCATCCATTTCTCCTTTTTGGGCATACAATTAAGCTCCATTCCAACTTACCCTCTCAATGGTGAGGAGTCAGCTCAAACTCTGGTGATGAGAATTTGCCAATGGTGAATCATTTTCAGATTGTAATATTTGGTTGGGCATACTTTCTCCATGTTTTGTTTTTCTTATCATTGTCTCTGAACTCTTGAGGACATATGATGATAAAGATAGAAGACTTACTGAACAGAAAAAGCCTGACAAGCCTGAAATAGATTTTGGAAGAAAGCCACTCAGGAGAATAACTTGATATTTGCATAGGCAAGAAATACAATTTAATTGTGCAAATTCATTGGATTATTTTGGACTGTTTTGGTTTATTGCTTATTATGCTAAGACTTATTTTTCTACTTTCACCTATGCAGTCAGTCAGAGGTTAATTGGTTTCATCTTTAGTTTACTCTCTCTCTCTCAGTAGATACTGTAGAGTCAATAACAAACTAATAATATTTCATGGTGGAATTGAGTCTACATGAGGAAAAACATAAGCAATAAATAATTATTATAAAATAAATTTTATTTGCTCACCCTCAATGGAAGGTAGATGAAATTCATTCAAGCATTTGGTTCAATGGAGTCCAACAATGTGCCAGGCATTAAGTATCTAGAAATTACAAGGACTTTCTTCTAGTCCTGGGAGAACTTATAGCTGGTTGGAAAAGTCAGATATTCACCATAGTTACCAACCGGTATTTTGTTGGTTTAGACACAGCGGCAGAAGTCATTACAAGGCAACATGGGCAGTGACAGTGCTTATATTAAATAGGTGGGTTTGCACGGCCTGAAGCTTTGAATGCTAGAATCTTGGAAGACAACACGAGACTCGTTTTCTTTCTAGTTCTTCCTTTTATTCTAACTTTTCATTTCAGAAGTTTATGTTTCATGGGGGGACAGAAAACTTCTGAAGCCATTAGTGTTATACTTTGAAGAATATCTAATAATTGCTGATGGATTATCCCTTCAGTTATTCATCCTTCATTCATTCTCTATTTATTTTGTGGCTTACATGACTAAGAACTGTTTCCGTGATGACATAAAAGAATTCTGTAGGGAAAGTTAGAGGGAAAGATGGAATGCGCAGACATTGGGAGTTTCAGTAAAAGGAGTCTTTGTGCCCTTTGCTGCAGAATTTAGGAGGACATTAGACACCTCAAGTAAGTTTACAGGAGTCAGGAACAAGGGCGATGTGTATCTTATTTCCATGGCAGAATTCCGGGAGACAGGGATGAACTAATAGTGACATCTGTTTAACTGAATAACAGTGAGATTTGCTTTTTGCTTTTTGTTTTTATTTTATTTACTTATTTTTAGTGACAATCAGGAGGTATCTGAGAAAAGTAGTATGGAAATAGACAACATCTAGATGATTGGAAGGAAGGCATGCTGATTAGCGTGGGGAGGAAGGGACAGAATTATTTATGTTCATGTGAACTCACCAGGGGTCTGGAAGCAGTGAAAAGAGGGAGGGAGAGAGAGAAAGAGAGAGAAAGAGAGAGAGAGAGAGAGAGAGAGAGAGAGAGAGAGAGAGAGAGACTTAGTGAAGTCTGATGGTTAATACATCTTCAAAGACTGATAACAGCGAGGCAGGCAGAAATGCAGACATTATAGCAGAAAGTAGTATGGAAGTATGATGGCACAATGTATATGATGTTTTCTAGAAGTCATAGAAGAGTCATTCTGAAAATATTCAAACTTCACCTTTATTTGGGTAATTATAAATGGTAATAATCTGAACAAATCCATACAAATAGAAGACATGTTTTACATTTTATTATTTTACACACATAATAGACATAAAAGTCCATACATCCACTTTCCCCAAAGAAATATTTATCAAGCAACATTATCAAAAGAGAATACAATTTTGTTCATCAAAGTTAATTCCAGTATCAGGAGTTTATCTCCAGGGTGGAGTTCAATTTATTAATATTACCTTACTTTTAGCTGAGTGAGCTTCTATAGCTAAACATAAGGAAGTATTCCAAAAATACTTCAGGAGGCAGGATGTTTGTTTCTAAATTTGTCTAGTAATCAAATGATGACTTGTAGCTTCAGTATTTTCTTTAAACTTGATCCAGCAAGTATCTAGTTGAATCTTGGCAGGTTCACTGATTTTATAATATTTAGCAATAACAAACTCTACATGTTAACAGAAAAATACCCATTCATATACATTTCTCCCCAACTTCAACCTCCTGCTTGCTAAATTTGAAAACTATTATTTTGGCAAATAACGTAATTCTTTTCCATTAAGTTTATTTGGTGCTAATTTCTCAGCATAAGCTCATTTCCCTATTTTTCTAGAATTCTATATTGCAATGATTTCTGTTGTCTTATGAATACTCACTCACATGATTAACACATCATCAGGGTATCATGTCATAGAAAGAGGGGAGTTTTGAAGGAAATACATGATGCATTAAATTAAATGGGACTAAATTTAATGTCTAGTCTTCCATCATGTTAGAGGAAATCATACATACATATGTATAATTATATATATGTATATATATGTATAATTTGTTCTTTTCATATGGGTCTAAGCCATGAGATTGCCAAAAGTTATAAAACCACTAGGGTGAGATATATACAGTTAATCATTTTTAATTTTCAGCCAAACTGCTATGTTGAGCAAAACAATTTGACTTCTTTGTGTATTAGTTTTTTTGTGTGCTAAATTTGCATTACCTATTCTACAGGTTCTTACCAAAATTGCTATAATGGCTACACATGCACTTTAATTATTATTACATCTTTCCTGAGTGAAAAACAATCAGATAAAAATTCTCCTTTAAGACTTCTCTGAGTAAAATACTTAAAAAATGTATCTGACAGTAGTTAGCTTGCATTAAAACACTAGCACTTAATTCACATACCCAAAATAAGAAGTTTAAATAAAAATCAGAGTTTCATTTTATTATTGTTATGATTTTCAAAAATAGGCCTAAAACAATTAAGTTTGAATATGAAAGGTTTTTTGCAAAACTAATCAAACAACCTCCTAAGGAAGGATTTCTTGGCAGGAGTCAAGAGTTTCCCAGATCCTTTCTTGCGGTGAGCTTTCATTGGAGGCCGTTTTAAGGGTAAGACTCGTTTGGGAGTTTGTAATGCTCTTGCTATCTCCACATGCTCATTGCAATAATACTTGTTGCTTCCTTCTGACAAGTTTATGAGTGTGTGTTCTGCCAGATCCATGCACTGGGCGTGGACCCAGTGTCCATCTCCGTGAGAACAATAGATCATGGCAGGCTTGTTGAGCTCAGTTGAATAAAATGGTACCCATGTGTTGATATCTACATCACAAGTAGGGCAGCACGTTATCCAGTAGCCTGTCACAGATTCATCTTCTTCGTCCTCTTCATTATAGGTGTCAAATTCATCATCGCCATCAAAATTATTTGCTTCTGCACTGAAACAAAATTCTTCTGAATCCTCAAAGGGAGTAGAGTCCCCTGGATCTTCTGTTGAAGTCTGACTGTTTGTGAGTATTTTCTGATCTTCATTCACAACATCTTCAGAGCACTTCAACATATAGAAATAGAAAGCATCTGAAGTAACCTGTTTATTATCTCCTGGGATGCCAAGGAAAATAGTTCCATTTCCCATGTTACTTCCAAACCATATCTTGCTATGCTTAATGTCTGGTGTCCAATCGGGAGTTTCCATCTCATGAATTTCTATCTTGTTGTCCTCTAAAGAGACAATGTTGCAGACCATTCTTTTTTGATTTTCAAGCTGATAGCCACCAATAATAACAAACTCATCACTGTTTGTTTGAGTTAGTATTGCACTGGAGACAGAGATTCCTCCAGGTAAGACTGTGCAATTCACAGCTGGGCTACCCAAAGGAAGGTCAACCTTTATTCTGTATAGGTTGGCAGGCCGACTATTAGTAGCAAGGGAATGTCCTCCTAAAATATAAACAGTATCATTTCTGGCAAGAGAGACATGGAAAGATAGTCCATCCTGAAGTTCAGGGAGAATATATGATGTAGTACACCCAAATTCAAAATCCACCAAGAAAACATAAGGCAGACAATCAGCTACACTGTTCCATTTTTCTGTGGTTCTTTGAGTAAAAGGTATATATGACCTCCCTCCAAAGAGAACACCCATGCTTTTCCCTCGACTATACACCACATCAATGGAATGGCCATATCTGGCTTCAGGAACATCTCCTACTAAGTCTTTCTCTGTGCACTGGAAAGTCACTTTTTTGTTGTTCCTGCAAATAAGAGACATACTGTAAAACTTATCTGAAAGTTCATTGTTTGGTGTTTTTCCTCCATGAATGATATATTGATACTTTTCAGAGTCAAGGCCACTTTTAAATGAACAGATGGCTGGGTACCGAAGAGGAGGTAGGTAGCAGGAATCTTTGGAGAAAACAGCAGGTTTCAGTTTGAGACAGTTATGTTTTACATCAAAGTGGAAAACTCCCGTGGGGCAGGACCTCTTTGGCCAACCTTTTTGGCCAAAGAAAAAAACTTGCCCATCAAAATTCATCAGTGAGAAGCCTGGTTGAATTAAGGCTATGTTATTGCTGACTGTTACCATTTGCAGTGACATCTTTTCCGACTGAGAGCAGATCTTCTAGCTGAAAGAATTACAAATTACATGATTTAGAATATTTCTTTATGTAAATCACTATGCTTAAAGACTCTCATTTTTTTTTTTAATCTTGAGCATTTGTGGAGCATGTGGTCAAATTATATTTTATGCATGTATAGCAATACTACAATGAAATCTTACTATACAATTAATATATGCTTAAACTAACAACAAACAAGCAAGCAAACAAAAAGAGTAAGTTCAGGCAGTTGGCCAAGCAATAAGCAGCAGAACCTTCCCACTGGACACAATCTGAACAGCCGGGACGTGTTTTCCAGCCGTACCGTCTTTCCTTTAGACTTCTGGGAGTTGTAGTCCAGTTTTCCTAGAGCGTCCTCACAGGTCGGCCAAAAGAACTACATTTCCCAGGAATCCGTTCTCGGCGGGAAGTGCATCTAGGATAATTTGCCTTTGTTGCTCTTGGAGATGAGACTTCTAGGGTGTCTGTCTGAATGAGGGCGCCAAAAGTGTGAAGTGACTAGATGGGAGCCGAAACAGACAACTAGGGAGTAGGAGGTGAGAGCTGGCTGACACAGACCCAAGGTTGGGGTAGGGACAGGCTTCAGCGGCCGGAAGGATTCCTGGCAAGGCCTGGAATGGCCAGATCCTCCTGGGATGACTCTCAAACAGGTGCGCCGGTAGTAGTGGACCTAAGTGTGCAGTTGCCTGGCAACCGCGGTCGGAAGGACGTCAGGGCTCGGAATGCCTGTGCGGATGGCTGCGTGGACTTTGTAGATCCATTCAATTGCACCCTTGAAGATCCGTGGGTTGCTGGGCGATGGGGGTGGGGTGGGAGTGGGGACGGGGCGTAACTAAGGAGGGGGTGAAGTTACCACAGCAGTGACCGACTAAAGCAAAAGTTCTGTGAATTGCCTGATAATGTCACCACTCCTGTATTTAGTAATGATGGAGATACAGTAACTTTAGACGTTTGCAACTGCTGGTGTAAAGCCTCTCTCCCGTCCCCTTTTTATTCCTTAGCTGCTTTTCGTGCTGTTTTTAGGAAGCACAGACGTTCTTTCTCTCCCCGCCTAGGAGAATAGTTATTTCAGATCTCTTTCCAGCCCAAATATTCGAGGTAATTCTTTAACGATTTTGTACTAATCAGGACCTAAGCAAGAGGTTCCGGATATTCAGCGTTTTAAATGAGTTAAACAGTTATTTACCAGATAATGTAAGCGTGCTAGATTTTTATTGTTACCTTAGTGAGATTCAAAATAGGGCGGTTCCCCATTTACAGAATGACGTTTTAGGCACTAACGTTAGAAGAAACAAGACAAATACATTGACTCCCCCCCCTTTTTTGGTGCCAGTATTGGGGCTTGAATTCAGGAGCCTAGGCACTGTCTCTTAGCTTTGTCACTTAAGACTAGTTCTCTACCACTGGAGGGACAGCTCCACTTACGGCTTTTTGCTGCTTAAGTGGAAATAAGACTCTCATGAACGCTTCTGCTTGGGCTGGCTTAAAAGTGGGATCTTAGATCTCAGCCTCCTGAGTAGCAGATTTATTGACTTTTAAAAGAGTAAATTGTTAATCTACTTAAAGACACAGTAGAGTGGCAGCTAAGAGTATGGACTCTTAGTGCTGTATGGTTAGATTAAAGCCTGGCACTGTCCCTTAGTAGGTACATGCCTTTAAGCAAGCTATTTAATATGTCTGTGCTCCAGTTTCCTTATCATTAAAAGCAGATAAATTTATTTATATCTTGCGTTGATGTCAATTATGAAAACACTTAGAACACATGATAAATCATAGTTATTAGGATTGTCCTTAAATTTATCAAAAGCAAGATTATTAGTGTATAATTATCTACTAGTAATGAGAGCAGATATTTATAATGAATGTTGGAGATGGTTGGGAGGGCTTTAGGACATTGGATTCTGGACCATGAATACAGAATATTTTAAAATTCAGAATTATATATACACACAATCACACATTTATGCATGCATATTTTATATATTTACATACTTGTTTATAATATATTTCATATACAGAATGGAGATAATATTAGTGCTTAGTTATTTGATTATTTGAAAAAATTAGTGAGATGACACAGGTAAGTCACATTTTATGTGTCTGACATGTAATAAGTAGTCAACAAATGTTAGTTGATATTATAATTTATTTTTACTCCCCCATGTAAACTTTCCTGGGACCATGTAGAGTCTTGCCACTCTAATAAGATGTTTTATTTGAAGCACTTCTGTAGATTATGTGTCACCTATCTCCAAACATTATCTTGTGCTTTTAATTTTTTGTGTAGTAGGGAGAATCTTTAAAGTATGATCTTTCAGTAATCCACTGTGAGTTATTAATGAAATGAGGAAGAAATGGTGCTTCAGAATGACTTTTAGCAAAGTTGTGTTAGCAAGCCTCTCTTCTCCGATCACAGTGGGGTGTAGTTCAATAATTTGCCTTGCTCATAAAATAACCTGGGCAAATGTCCTATGGGATGTCCAAATATGCAATAGATAAGACAATTAAGACAATCTTATCTATAGGAAGTAGAAGAAAATATCTTTGACCTTCACTTCAGTCAATAACAGCCATAGATTAGTACATTCATGACAAGGAGTGATTGTTCTAAGAGAGTTTTCCCATTTTGGGTAGAGAGAACACCCAAGACAAAGCTTGTTTATTTCACATGAAAACTGATGCTGGGATATAAAGAAAGCCATGGAGGGATAGTAGCTTCTAGATTGAAAGAAATGTTCAAAAGTGATTACTTTTAAAAAACAAATTTAGAAAATGTTGTCACTGTAGCCTGTCAGCTTCATCTTGAGATTTTCAGAGGTTTTGACTTCACAAACTAAGTCAGGATTATTGTGGAATAAATAGAGACATTTTCTTGGGCAAGATGTAGGGAACATCTTTGTTCAGATTGTTAAAAACGGGTAAAATTTATTCCTGTGAATACTTACCTCTTATAATAGTCAAGTATTTCTGTATTTGATTTGTAGATTAGCCATTTTAACCTGATGACTTCTGTATTTAAAGAATAAACAAAACATTTAAAATATTTTTGACTTTTTTGTCACACTGACTTACTTTTTGAAAATTTGGTGAGTTGGTTTTGACTTCACTGGAGTAGACTATTGTACATCTCCTATGGTTTTCATATGATCATATTAGTCTTAGTTTTAAAAAACTTTTTAAAAGTTTTTTTTTTCTACCAGATCCAAAATAACCTACTGAAGGAGTTTTCTTTAAATAGACTAGACGAAAACAGGCAGATTTTTAAAAAAGAGCCACAATTATTTAATGAAGGAAAATTTCAAAGTCAACACATTAAAGAATCTTTTTTTAAAGGCAAAAAATACAGGAACCATACACTTATACAATTTTTCCAGCTCCATGATGGCATTTCTCAGCAGGGAGATTTTCATTTATTCACTTTGAAGCAGGGCATAGTTGAGTATCAAAAGAGGACTAATGGTATGCGGTCCGGGTTTGTAGTTTCCTGAGTGTGAACTGACTTATTTTTCTTTCCAAAGAAAGCTAGTGTACTCTGAAGCATGACATCTTAATGACTAGTGCTGCGCAGGGTTCCTGATTTCTCCAAAATAACAAGTAAACGCATGTAACTCCAGCCACTTAGTGTGCAAATTAACACTCTTTTTAACCACGGTGGAGGCATACATTATTAGGGTTTTGCTGGCAGTAAAACCAGGAGTTAAGGGTTTCTTATTCTTGTGTCAGAGAAGAATTTGTGTGCTAAGGTGAATAATAATGCTTTGGCAGCATAGAAATTAATTATTATCACAGCCTGAGAACAGGAAGGCCCATTTCCCAAATTCTGCATCACCCAGTCACCATCTGAATACCTCATTGATCTGTAATTAACACACTGCTGAAGTGTGGCATGGTTATTCCCTTAAAGTTTGCAGACATAGGTTCCCATTTTTTTAGCTTTGGTAAAAATGAAGGTATATTGGACCTACCTGAAGGCCAGAGGGGCTGTTCACCCTTCTCTGAATCTTTGCCGCTAAGCCAGGTACTAAAATCAGCACTTGGGGGAAGAGTCACTGACTGCCTACGATGAGTGGCAAGCCGAAGCTGGTGCTTCAAGAGTTGAGTATATGCCTGCAGATGTTCTAATAAACACTCATCTAAGGGGAGTAACTGACTGTGACCTTCTTCTTCTTTTTTCTCTTTGATGATTGAGGGAGATATCTAGCAAGGTTTACCTTCAAGATTTAACCCTTTTGTTACTAACAATAAGGGAAGCACAAGTCACGACTGGCTTCCAAAACAGAAACAGAGTTTACAGAATTTGATGTGTTAAAGTTAAAAACTTTTTTTTTTTGATGCTGGTCCTGCCAATTGAACTCAGGGCCTGGGCACTGTCCCTGAGCTCTTTTGCTGAAGTTAATGCTCTTCCACTTGAGCCACAGCTCCACTTCCATCTTTATGATGTTTAATTGGAGATCAGAGTCTCACAGACTTTCCTGCCTGAGTTGGCTTTGAACTGTGATCCTCAATTCTCAGCCTCCTGAGTAGCTAGGATTACAAGCATGAGACACTGGTGCCCAGTTAAAAGCATTTTAGAAAAAAACCAGAAGAAATTGAATGTAATTATTCTGGCTTAAATAAATACTGCTGTGAGTGAAAAGGGAAATGATTTTTTTTTTTTTCTGAAACAGACCAGAATTGCTTTTCTATGGTCTCATATTCTTTTTTTTTTTCAGTCAGTCATGGGCTTGAACTCTGGCCCTAGGCGCTGTCCCTCAGCTCTTCAGCTAAAGACTAGCGCTCTACCACTTGAGCCACAGCACCACTTCTGGATTTTTCTGCTTATGTGGTGCTGAGGACTTGAACCCAGGGCCTCATGCATGCAAGGCAAGCACTCTACCACTGAGCCACCTTCCCAGCCCAGTCTCATATTCTTTAATGCAGACTCAGAGGAAGGAGTTCTAATTATTGGAAGGAGTTCTACTATTGGATAATATTGTACAGTGTAATGGTAATAAAAATAGAGTTTGAGAGTATTAACTAAAGAATGGTATATACACAAGAGAATTCTAACAAAAGACTTACAGAGTATAACATAGTGAATACCAGAAAGCTAGAACTTGAAGGATCTGGGACAAGGGTTTGAGGTCAAGAGGAGGAAGGTAGATCAATGAAGAGAAGGGTGGGAGAAGACAGTCATAATATTCATTGCATATATGTGAAAATGGCACTAGGAAAGTGAAAGGGATGTTGAAGTTGGGAGAGATAAGAGAATGATAAAAGGGGTGACGTTGATTATGATGCGTTGTATTCATAAACTGACATGTTGAATTGAAACCCCTTTGTTCAACTACTTAAAGATAATAAAAATAAAGAAAGTAAAATTACAAAATATAGTGTTTGGGCTAAGCTGACCTGTTTTTTTTTTTTTTTCTGCCAGATCTGCCATTTCTTCAGGTTGAGTCATTTTAACTCTCAAGCCTATTTCTCCATATATGAAATGAAATAATAGAAATAGACTATTTCTTAGCCTTTTGGCTGAGATGAAGTATAAAAATGTATCATTGTTGAGAAAAGAGTAAATAATGAAATAATATATGTAAGGCCTTCATCTTAGGAAGATGTCAGAAATTCACCATGGCCTTACTAACAAAACCACCTTTATAATTTTTAATAGTTGCATAGAATTCCACTAAGTGAATGTAACATTGACTTAGTCACCCACTTTTGTTTGTCATTTAGTCCATTATGACGTAGCTTTGCTGATAGTCTATGGTGATCAGAATTAGATAAATCTGGATTTGAGTTTTAGTACTGCCAGTTGAGTTAACCTAGCTTCACTTTTCTTTTCTGGAAAATGGAGATGATACCTGCCTTACTGTAAGGACTAAGATACAGAGTCTGGTATATATCCTGTACACATACTTTCTTGATAGTTCTTCGAAGTTCATCAAGAAATAACAGTTGTAGGCCACTCAGCCCATTGTTAAATCTCAAGGCAGAATCAAATCCTATTTGAACATATTGGTGATCTTTCTTTAAATAAGTAGCAGTGAACTAAAGAACACAAGTCAATATAATTACAGGATAAAATGCCTTTATTTTATAGGAGACATAATAATAGTATATGTTGGTATAGTAATTGGGAAAAAAGTTGAAAGACAGTTTCACACCCATATAATCCTAATGATGATGGTATTATAGATATATATGTGCATAAGCAGCTGCTTATTTTCTTGTTCTTTTTTTTTCAAAATTTTAAGATTAAGTTTTTTTAGGTTTGCCTTCTTTTGGTGCTGGTCCTGGGGCTTGAACTTGGAGCATGGGTGCTATTCCTGAGCTTTGTTTTTTTTTTTCTTTCTTAAGTCTAGCACTGTACTACTTGAACTTTTTTGGTGGTTAGTTGCAGGGAAGAGTTTCATGAACTTTTCTGCCTGGCTTGGCCTCAAACCACGATCATCAGTTCTCAGTCTCCTGAGTAGCTAGATTACAGACATGGACCACCAGGGCCTGGCTAGGATTGACTTCTTTTTAAATGGATGGGTAACTCAGTTGCTTGCTTGGTTCTCATAATTTGACATGTTGTCAAAAAAAGTATCATCTTTTTAAATAACTTCCATGATTCTTTTTTGTCTGCCAAAGAACATTTGGTTATTTATATAACCCATTAATGGTATTATGTCATGGTAATGATTTTCAAAAGAGTAATGGTTTTCTCAAAGAGTTGATACGTTTGATATCTCTAATCTATACTTAATAGAATGCATGGGTAGGTTATGATTTTCTCAAAGAGTTGATACATTTGTTATCTCTAATCTATACTTAATAGAATGCATGGGTAGGTTTAGGCAAGTGTTTTAGACTGGGGTAACTAACATCATAAAACAGGTAATTTTAGCACAAGAATGTGTTCCTTAATTGGTTAGCTGTTTCTGGAGGTGACTAGAGATTATATAGCAATCATTTTTTTAATCTCTGGTCTTTACATTCCTTGGTTTCAGTTACCTGTGGTTAACTGTGGTCTGAGAATATTAAATGGGAAATCCATAAATATATATATTGTAAGTTTTAATTTGCATGTGGTTTTTTAATAGCATGGTAGAATCTGTTTTCCATTCTGTCCAGGACTTGAATTGCTTTTTTCCAGTGTATTTGTGTTGTGTGAACTACCCACTTGTTAGTTGCTTATTTTGACCTTCAGATTGACTGTCTTTGGCCTTATTTTACTTAATAATGGCCCAAAGCACAAATGTTATGATATTGGCATTTCAAATACAACAAAGAGAAGCCATAAATGCTTCCGTTCATGACAAATCATCACAATAAGAGTGAGTACAGTAAAAGAAACTATTTTGAGAGATACAGAGACTACATTTATATAACTTTTATTTAGAAGTTCTATATTATTATTTTTATTGTTAACATTCTTATTGTGCCTAATTGCTAATTATACTTTATCATATGTATATCTGAATAGAAAACAAAAACTTACTATGTGTAGAATTTAGTACTTTTCATAAATTTAGGTATCCCCTCCCCTGCCAGATCAGATTATTAACTCATGTGTATTAAACATCCAGTTTGTGCAAAGTGGATGGAGAATTACATAAGGAAATCATAGGCACAAGCCTTGTCCTTAAGGAGCATAGTGTCCTTACGAACACTAGGTCAAAGCACCTTTGGATTTCTAGTGAATAGAGCTTGCAGTCACCTTTTCTTAAAAGTTCTTATAAGTTTATGAAGAAATTATAGTTATAGGTCACCTAGCCCGTTGTTGAACTTTGAAGCAGAATCAATTCCAAACTCCTACTGGAAGATACTGATTTTTTCCCCTTCTTTAAATAAATAATGATGAGATAAAGAATGCAAGTCAAACTAATTACAAAATAAAATATCTCATGGGAGAGATAAAAGACTTAGTGACCGAATATAGTAATTGGAGCAAAAGGGGAGTATAATTGGAAAAATGAGGACAGACTACTTCAAGCACATATAAGCCTTTATTTTCACATTCAGCCACAGGATAGAAAGTTAAATAACTTGCCAAGAGTAACACAGGCATTGATGTACATGTGAGCTGGGGAAGGGATGGAGAAGCACTGTTTTAGAGCTCTTGAATATGCTTTGAAAAACGCAATGTGCCCTTCAAGCATTTCTGTTCCCTTTTTGTAACTGGAGGAACAACTTAAACTGTACTTTTGCTTCCTGAAGTTAGAAGTGTTGAAATCAGATCAGCATCAGCGTCTCAGTGTTAGGAAAGGCACAGGTGATAATCAGTGACTATTTGTAAGGGAAGTAATATTAATAGTATTAGAAAGGGAGGTGTTTTGGCCTGTTGGATGGATGCCTTATTAGGAGCCACAACTGAAACTGGTGAAGAGAAAAGAGGAGGACAAAGGAAATGCAGAGGCGGAAGCAATCTATAGTTATTGTAATGGATTGTCAAGAGCAGAACATGACAAGTGACTTGTCATTTTTATTTACAGTAATTAAATATGGTCACCTGGCCAGAATGACTGGTGTTTTCCTATAAAAGTTTCATGTGCTCTGATTTAAGGTGGACTGTTTGCTTTAAAAGAAAGAGGAGAGAAATGTCAGGAGTTTTGCAAGGTTATGATAGAAAAAAAATCACTAAAATTTTTATTTTCAGAGAGATAGGGAGTTTTTATTCTTCACTTTCTTCCTTTCCAGAATAGAAATGATATTGGCAAAAGGAACTTTATTTATATGTATAGGTGTATGTTATGTTGTTTATATTGAAGGAAAATGACAGATACAATGCTGAGAAATTGGAAGCTTGGGAAGCATTGTATTATTTCTTAAAACCCACTTATTATTCCATAGCCATGTGAATTTAGAATTAAAAATACCCAAGGAGCACATCTCCGAAATCTTACTTCTTTTAAGAGAATGCCAAATGAAAAGGTCGATTTTATTTGCAAGATCTGGCATTTTGAAACACTTAGAAATGCATTCCTACAGGCCATGTTGATTTAGTTCAGTTGGTCTCCACCTGCTCCTAGCCAACTGTGTGGGTTTTGCTTTTAAGTAGGCTTTTTGCTATTGTAAAAGTGCTGTGCATTATGCAGGTGGCTGACAGGCTCAGGAAGTTGGAGAGAAAGGGATAACTTTAATTAATCCTGGAGACTTTGTATTGTAGTTCTTATGCAAAACAGATAGAATAGGCATTAATGGGACATTGCATAGCGTGTGAGGGAGGAATTATACTTGAGCTAGTAAATCTTTTATGATTGAAACATTAGTGCCTGATTATAAAGTTATATAGTTAACTCAGAAACTATAGTACCTTATGGATTAACGGCTTTATCCAGGGCCCTGAGAAAACATTCACACTGTCACCATCCCCAAGCTATTGATGTGGTTGATAACATTTCTGAGACATAGAGATCAGTTCTGAACACTGTTGAAATGTAAGGCAATGTTTTCCTTGATAAGTAGACTAGTCTAGAGGTTAGAATGCAACTAAGATTTTTTGTTAGCCAGTCAAAGGGTCGGGTGTTTATTTGTGATTATACACAGTTGTGGAATTTTCAGCAGGGGTAGGTGGATGAGTTATGGAAGAGGCAAATCTAATCAAGTTACTTGTATGAACATATGGACATATCAAAATGAGCCCTTTTTGTACAACTAATTGATGCTAACAAAAATGTGGACAGAAACAGTAATGAAAGTGAAAGACAGTTTTATTGGATGTGTCTTATCATATCTCCAACTGATTCCCTGTACTTTATTTTTTTTTTTTTGTCATGGGGATTGAATTTGGGGCCTGGAAACTGTCCCTGAGCTCTTTTGCTCAAGGCTCTTACCACTTTGAGCTACAGAGCCACCTCTGTATTTTGAGTGGTTATTTGAAGAGAAAAGTCTTGGGACTTTTCTGCCACACTGGCTTTGCACCAGAATCCTCACATCTCAGCCTCCTGAGTAGCCACTGGTACCTGGCTTCCCTGTACACTTTTAATCTGTTTTTTTGTTAAATGATAAGAAAGGAATGGGAAGAGAAAGCTCAAATACTCAACTGTCTGCATTTTTATTTAATGGAATTGATAATTGTGAAATTAAAAGCAGTTTAATACTTATCTGACCTGCGACAGTGATGCAATGCTGAAATTTGTGGACTGACTTAAGTGGCTGGGAAGAAAAGCATATTTTGGGGAGATAAACTTGCTTTTATATAATCTGCTGATGAACAGAAAGGCTTATAAATGATAGGCTCAAGAAACCTCATTATAGTAGCTTGGATGGATGAACAGGAAAGGGAAGCAGGACTTTCAAGAGAAAAGTTTCTGCTTAAGCATGTAATTTTATAGATTAGTGTTATTTCCTGTGCCCTTGGGCCTTACGCAGGAGGAAAACAATCAACATACCTGAGTTCCAGCACTTGTTTGTAAAATAAAAAAGTGGTATTTTCCTGTTCCTAAATTGCCTTTATCTTAATTGATATATATATATCTATATCTATAGATATAGATACATATACATACATATCTATGTCTATATATATATATGTAGTCTTGTTGTGTTATGGATCTGTGGCCCAGTTTTATCACATTCAGTCCTTGATACCCACACTGTGTGAAGACAGATGTACTCAGACCACATTACCCCTTGAGATCCATCACCAGCTCCCCTCTCCTCCCTCACCCCTGCAGCCTTTAATGTTTTCTCCATTGATATAATTACATTATTTCAAAAATTTTATGTAAGTGGAATCTTAGGATGTATACATAGCCTTTTAAGGTTCCTTTGATTTTAGTCGGCCAAATTTCATTTGAGCCTTGCTGAAGTTGTCATGGGTATTGCTAATCATTCTTTCAGAACTCAATGGTAAACATGTAACCATTCACCAGTTAAAGGGCATTTGGATAGTTTCCAGGTTTTTTTTTTTTCTTCTGGAAATAGATCTGCTGCTATGAGTGATTTTGTACAAGTTCCTGAATGAAAATGTTTTTCTTTCTCTGGGATAAAAAAAGCCCAAGAGTGAAATTTCTGGTTTTGTGGTATGCTCATTTTTAGTGTTGAAAGGAACCTCCAAACTGTTTTCTGGAGTGGCTGAAGCAGTTTATGTCACCATCAGCAATGTGTGATGTATGTAGTCCCTCTGGATCCTTGACACTGGGTGTTTTCATGATTTTTCAGTTTAGCCCGTTCAATAAGTGTGTAGTGCTGAGTGATGTTTTGATTTGTATTTCTTTAATGACTAGTGAATTATATTGAACATCTTTCTATGTGATTATGTGCTGTTTTTATAGCCCCTTTGGTGAAATGTCTGTGCATGTCTTTTGTCCTTTTTAAGTTCGACTTAATGTTGAGTTTTATATTATGTGTACATTTTAGTGTTAGTCTTTTGTTGGATATATGATTTATTAATATTTTCTCCTAGTATGGGTCATTTTATTTATATATATTTGTTTTTATTGTAAAATTACTGTACAGAGGGGTTACAGTTACATGAGTAAGGTAATGAGCTCTATGTGGAGTCTTTTGAGGAAACTCCATACTGCTCTTCAAAGTGGTTGAACAAGTTTATAGTCCCACCAACAATGCAGTAGGGTTCCCTTCTGTCCACATCCCCTCCAGCATCTGTTGTTATTAGAGTTCTTGATTATAGCCATTCTAACTGGGGTGAGGTGGTATCTCAATGTTGTTTTGATTTGCATTTCTTTTATGGCTAGAGAAGTTGAACATTTCTTCATGTGTCTATTGGCCATTCTTATTTTCTCTTCAGGGATGTTTCTCTGTAAGTCGTTAGCCCACATATTTATTGGGCAGTTGTTTCTTTGAGGATTTGTTGTTGGGGGATTTAAGTTTTTGAGTTTTAAGTATATTTCAGATATGAGATGCTTGTCCATTGTATGGCTAGTGAAGATTTTCTCCCAATCCATGGGCTTTCTTTTTGCTTAAACAGTATCTTTTTTTTTTTGGGGTCCGGTCATGGGGCCTGAACTCTGGGCCTGGGCTCTGTCCCTCAGCTCTTCAGCTCAAAGCTAGCGCTCTACCACTTGAGCCACAGCACCACTTCCGGCTTTTTTCTTTTTGCTTATGTGGTGCTGAGGAATCGAACCCAGGGCCTCAGGCATGCAAGGCAAGCACTCTACCACTGAGCCACCTTCCCAGCCCCCCAATCCATGGGCTTTCTATTGATCTTGCTAGCTATGTCCTTTGCCATGCAGAAGCTTTGCAGTTTCATGCAATTAATGAGTCATTTTAATATTGATAAAGTTAGTTTATCAATTTTTTCCATATGGATCCTGCTTTTGGGGTCTAAGGACTATTTGCTTTGTCCTGTATCATAAAGATTGTTTTTTTTCCCTTCTGTTTCCTTTATACAGCCAGTTATCTTGATATGTTTTCAGTTTTCTTATTCATATAACTTTCTTCATTTTAAAATGCTTCCCCTCTGGTTCTTATTGCTTTAATTTAACGTGATCCCGAAAGGTACAGCAGTTGTTCCTGCTACTGAAATGAGTCATGTTTAGAATGTGTAAATTATAC
The DNA here is from genome assembly GCF_000151885.1 of Dipodomys ordii. NCBI lineage: Eukaryota > Metazoa > Chordata > Mammalia > Rodentia > Heteromyidae > Dipodomys > Dipodomys ordii. The sequence continues at coordinate 13,977,545 of NW_012267262.1, forward strand.
CTGCTTAGGGAGGGAACTAGACTTATGTTTGTTTCGGCAGTCATTATAATATTGATGTTTACCACAGGCATCTACTGAACCCACATGTTTTAAATTACGTGTTTTTTTTTAAATATGGTTGTATCCTTTTTCTCCTTTCCTTAAGGTAAGATTTTTGTTAAGGAAAAATGTATAGTTATTATGACATATCTGCTCCTGAGACCTCTGCATAGAAGACAATTCATCTGTCTTCTACAGCTTTGTAGTCAACAATAATTGCAAACCTTTTCTACTTTCCTCCAGATACCTCTTTTAGTATATGCTGAAGAGCATTGTGTATTGGAGAATTTATGTAGAAACATAGATGCTTTTATTATCAACTGTTTTGGTAGTAATAAAGAGTTCTATATGACTTTTCTGAGTTAGGCTGTTGCCGGGATTGTGTGTATTTAAAAAATTATCTTGATAAATTTGTATGCTTTTTTATTTATCCTCGTGTAAAATTTTAGGTTGTTTTCCATTGTATGGAACATATTTATATTTTTGCTTTTCCCTCATAGATATCTAAAATAATGGCATATGTACACACCTAGCCTTAATACATTTTGTATATTGTTAGGTTTAGAATGTAGTTGGAGGCCTGAGTACACCTATCCAGGGTGAATTTGTTGCAGTGTCTGAGTTCCTCCTGGCTCCATGTATAGCTTAAAGTTCACTCACTCATAGTTTAAGGTCCATGATCATGAGATCTCATTACTGTATATGAAATGAGACTCACCTATTACAGTTCACCAGTAGAGCCATAGTTGTCAAAAACTTCATGTGAATTTTGTTTCCAAGAGCCATTAGTTTTATTCTCTAGGATTAGATTAGATAAACTACAGGTTGCTCTCAATTCAGAGAATATGAATTTCTGTCTTTTTAATTTATAAAAGACAAAAAAATCAGAAGCGGCAGAATCATTGGAGTTCATTGGAAATCAGTTCTGGCCTGACCTTTTTTTTTAAAAATCATATAAGTAAATCTTTTCATTTTCAGTATAATTTTGATCTTTTGAAAGTTTAACCATTTATACAAATCAGAAAGAACATCCATCCTGTGAAGTGCTAAGGTTGATGTTTCCATTTTCTTAGGCAAGGTAAATTAGTTTGATTAACCCCTCATCTCCCATTTAAAATATCAATAGACTTCTTGTTCCAAGAATTGTAAAATTGGAGAGAGTACACTTTAGACAGAAGACTTTAAAATTGTGTTAACAAACCTTAGTTTTTTTGAAACAAAAAAAAATCTCTTTTGTAGACATATAGTCTCTGTACCTTTAAAAAGTACCAGTATCTTTTGAGAGAAGAAGACTAATTCTTAATGTTTACCACTGTTGTTGTATTTTGAGTAAATTCATTAGGCAGGGATTTGAAGATGTAAGCATCAAGGACATGTTAAGTCAGTGGTGATAATTCCACATACCATATTTCATAATAATATTCTTTCAGAGTGTGTAAACATGAAATAGCTTAGATGATTGTTGGTATCATTATAACAGAGAACACGACTTCTGGGAAATTCTGTGACTTTTCTCCCCAATTCTCAGTGACAGGGTAAGAAGAGAGTCTAGTTCCTAACCAGGCTTGTGATCTCCCAGTGAGCAGAGTCACCATGCTCTCTGTGTTGCCTTCTGGGAGGCTGTGATTGTGAAAGTGCAGCATATGACTTACCAGCAGATATTTATACACATCTATTTATCATCACAGTATGTTTTAGGTCTTTCATGTGGCACTCAAATTCTTACAGCAAAATCCAAACCTAACGAAAACAAGGACTCTTATTATCAGCAAATGTATGTCTTTTTCTTTTAGAAAAAATACTTCATGATAAAAACAGAAAAGTTGTGTGAATGCTAACTGAAAAAAAGTGTTACTTCCTTCTAGAAAACCACTGTGATTTGCATAAACCACTGGCCTGTCTGGTAATTGAAGATTTGCTTTGTCAGTCCCTAGAGATAATAGGTTCTAAATTTGAAGGTGGATGGTGGTTAAACTCTTCAATTTGTGAAATGATATCCTGAAGGATTTTTTTAAAAGTCATCAATTACCTGTATTGTTATAATCACAGAAAATTAAAAGCTATGTTGTGCTATGAATTGCCTGTTGTTTGCTTTTGGTACCAATAAGATGTGTTAAGAGTGGGTACTCAACATATACCATTTTGAGCATTGGAAAAGATGTTTAAAGGAATTACTCTTAAGACTCTTAAAATATCCCCAAGAAGATATCTACAGAATAGAAATCATAACCAGGCAGCTTCTGTTAGGTACTTATATTCATTGAAATAAATCAACAGGGATGACTTGAGGAAGATAATTGGTATAATACGTTGTTGGAATTTTTCTTGGCTAAAATTCTGGAAAAATAGATTGATATTGGAATTCTTGTAATTAAGTATAGGTCACTGTTCAGGTTATTTATCCACATTTGTTATTTAGCATCTAAAAGCACAAGAACTTGTCACTGATTAATGTGTATAAACTGATTTTTTTTCTACGCATCCAGAATTTCAGGTACAAATAGTTTGAAAAGTTTCTCCCATTTTAAGTTGTTAACCCGATACATACTTCCTTTTTTATTGTAAAAAGAAAAGGTGGTATACAATTACATATGTCAGGTAATGAATACATTTCTTTTCTTCTCATTTTCTCCCATGTTTTCCCCTCCTGGTCTCCCTTCCCCAAAAGGTTGTATAGTTCATTTTCAACATAGTATCTAGTGAGTATCACTGCTGAATTACTTCACCCTTTGTCCCACCTGTTTCTGTGCTTCTCTTACATACAAAACAAAAAGTACAGAAATCAAAAACAGCGACAAAAGGAGAAAAACAACTAAAGACCCCACAAAAAATAAAACAAAAAAACTTGTGTCTCCTACTTCTTGAAGTTCACTTCAATAAATATCATTTTATATGATCATATGTACATAGCCATTGAGCCTTTGTGATCCTCTCCTAAGAATATCCTCCTTTGGTCTCACTATGTGAATGCTTAGAGTCCTGTTTAATTTGTCATGTCCAAGTGTAGTTTTTTGTCTTTTACCATCCATTGTATTTACTTGTAGATTTATAGGCACATTCTAGTGACTACAAATGGGGGAAAGCATGCAACCTATGTTTCTTTGGGTCTGGCTTACTTCACTTAATGTACTTTTCCCCCCAAATCTTTCAATTTTGTTACGAATGTTGCAATATCATTCTTTCTAATGGAAGCAGAGATATTTCTATTCACTTTGTACACATTCAGATTTTTAGAGCACCATGTTTTATATAGGGTTGTGCTATACCATGAGTGATCATGATTTATCTTAGATATCATTAGTGTGCTCAAAGAGTGGCTATAGTCCTAGGAGATCTTTGTATAGGCATAGGGCAGAATAAATGAGATGGATCCTCGTTTCCACTATCACCACCATTATCTTCATCATAGTAGTCCTGTGAGGTACATGCAGCTACACAACTCCATACTTAAGTTTAGATGTCTTTCAGAATTCAGATGTTTTTGGAGTCTAGAGAGGTAATTGGTGAGTATGGCATATATCACAAATATCCAGTGGGGTCTGGGAAACTACCTCGTGTTCAGGTTTATTAGTGTTTTTGTAGGGAAACATGAATAGTCATACTGAATAGAACACATAAAAGCCATAAATGCTCACATTAATTCAGATCAGGTCTCCCCCTAAAAGAGTCAGAACTTCATCTTAAGAACACCCCCTTTTTTTTCTCTCCCTGAGCTTTTTGCAGTTGAGTATTCGGGGACTGAAGTTAAGGAAATAATAAGGCTTTACTATTGTAATGTTTTATAGATGAGAGGAAACTGAGGTCCAAAGAAGTCAAGCATCTTGTCCAGTGACACATAGAAAGAGGCAGAGCTGGTCTGTGATGATGTAGCAGTTTGAAGGAACAGGCTGTATCTGTAAATACGAAAGTAGTGACATATCCATAATAATTAGTTAGATTGAAAAATATTCAATTTCTAACTCCCCTACAGGAAAAACACCCACTTGAAAAAAATAACACATATTGTCATCCCATTTGGGACAATTAAAAAAATTCCCTATGCAAATTATAGAGAAAGATTTAGAAATATATTCACTAGGCTCTTGACAGAGTTGATTTCTGGTGGATGGGACTGGCAACTAACCAAGAGGATCATTAAATGTTTACCTAAGTATATCTGTGTCTTTTGTGGCTTGAAATGGTGGGAAATTCTATATAGAAAAAGTTACTACTCTTGTTTCAGAAAAATAGAAGTTTGGTGCTCACTCTCTGTCCTGTGGTATGGAGACCCCTTCCTTCTTGTTGTCCCACATTGTGTTACACTGGCTATTTAGGCAGTAACTCCTATTTTCTTTAGTCAGTTTCCTCAAAGCTGTGTAAGAATAATCTTTCCTACAGAGTGAATAGAGTTTCACAAGATGAAATATCACAAGTGAAGGTGAAGTTGAAGCTGTGCAACAACTGAGGCATTGTGCCTTGGCTGTCAGACAGCTAGATAACAGTGTCTAAGTAAACTGACCCCTGGAAGGGGCCACAGAAATGTGGCAGATAATGAAACTACAATATTTACACTGTGAGAATTAGTTAAACCTCTCCATGGCCAGCTCATCTATATCATTTTGTGTTTGGCTTTAGATGTCATCTTTGAAAGGGATGCAGGCAGTATGAAATCTTTTCCAGGCAAATTGATCAGACCGGAAACGATGTCAGTCAGTACAGGCAAAGGCAAAGTCAAATTTGTGTATTTCACAGGCTTATAGCCGTGTTTGGCTATTGTACCTGCTCAAGGGAGTAAGTTTAGTTCAGTATTGATGTACTACCAGTTCTGCACTACATCCTGAGTGTTTAGGATACACAGATAAAAAAAATGTATACTCTGTCTTTTGCAGCTCTGAGTATAGCACAGGACAGGGAAATGCACATATACACCTTCAGTGTGCTAAAATTAACACTACTCAGAGTAGAGGCAGCACAGAAAATGTATAGTTAACTTTTCCTGCAATGAATGATCAGAGGTAGGGCTGAGGGTGGTGGGTAAGGCTTTCAGAGAGAACTCAACTCTTGAGTTTGGTTTTGAGGGAAAAATAGCATATCAATGAATGGAATGAGAAGGTTGGAGAACCGCGTGCTACTGTTGGAGGATTTGAAAATATAACAGGCACAGGAAGAGTATTTGGTACACTCTCATGGGCCCAGGGACCAGGGAAACAGACTCAGACTGTTTGTGTAAGTTTTTAATAGAGTGTCCAAAGGCTTGAGAATGCCTCCAGGTGAGTTAAAACACAGTGAAGTCAGTGGTGTCAGTCACAGTACAGGAGAATGGGTTGCACAGTGGATAGAGTGACGCATCATGTAGTTCTTGAGGGCTTGAGTTCTAGGACAGGGTCACAACTTGCCAGTCCTGTGACTTTAGCTAAGCTTAGGGAGCATTATAATGGTCAGAACAGCACCCAATGCACATTTAAGTGTTAAATGATCCACTAATAAATGTTAATTATTATTATTATTATTATTATTGTGTCTACTTGGGTGTTAGTGTACTCTTAAAGAGCCTCTCAGCTTGACAGACTGAGTTGCTAATTGAATATTACAACAATATTCTTGTGACGTAAGATGGTAATAACAAAGAAACGAATGCAAACTGTTAACTGTTAATAACTCAGCAGCAACAATAGGAGTAAAACTTCAGTCTGAGCTAGAGATTCCCTGTTCTCTGAAATGTCTTCATCTTCTACCACCTGTGCTGGGTATTTTCTGGGGAGGCTGGGATTGTAATAGCACTGTAGTTGATGGGTTTTTCTTTGTTCATAGATAAAGTGGCCTGGAAAATAGGAATGCCTGCCCAAGTGTTGAAACTGAGGATAATGGATGAAGATCAATTAATTGAAGAAGTTCTGGATAAGTTTATTAATTGTCACGAGCAAACATATGAAGAATTTCTGAGCACTTTTACTCATCTTTCAAAAGGTAAAATGGAAAGAAAAGTAAATTCTATAGTAGTAGAGATAAAGGATTTTATTTTAAGTTTCTGTCTGCTGTCTTTTTCAGAAGACCTAAGTCATTTAATTCCTTTGACCAGGCAGTTCTTACTAGGGCATTCATGATGGATGCATGTAAATCTCAAAGTCTTTATACGTCCAAGAGTTGTATCATAGAGACATTTGATTTGATAGCCCAAACTGACCTGAAAAGGTGACTGAATTCATCCTCTCCATTTTGCCTTATTTTAATAATAATTATTACTGTTTTTTGTGCCAGTCCTCCTGGGGCTTACACTCAGGGCCTGGACAATGTCCCTAAGCTATTTTGTTCAAGGCTAGCCACAGTTCCACTTCTGGCTTTTTTGCTAGTTAGTTGTAGATAAGAATCTCATGGACTTTCCTGCCTGGCCTGGCTTTGAATTGTGACCTCAGATCTCAGCTTCCTGAGTAGTTAGGGATTTCAGGTGTGAGCCACTGGTGTCTAACTTCTTATATATATATATATATATATATATATATATATATATATATATGTATGTGTGTGTGTGTGTGTGTGTGTATGTGTGTGTGTGTGTGTGTTTTAAGAAATGAAAATTATGCAAAGAGTGGAAGTGGTGAACAGCATATTTAAAATTTAAAAACACTTCACGTTTTTAGGTTCTGACATCACTACCTGGTCAAAATGGCCATGCATTAAAGTAATTGTATAAAGTTACTTTTAGGTGTCTATGAAATGTAAGTGAATTCAATGTTTCTACATAAGTCCTATCCTCAAGATATTTCATTTTGTATATGCATCTATCCCCAAATCTGGGGAAAAAGTATCCAAAATTTGGAATATATTTGGTTCCAAGCATTTTAGATAAGGAAAAACTTAACCTATAGAATAACATCAGTATATATGATGTTTATGCTGAAACTAAGCTTATGGACTGTGAATTTTGCCTAGACTTAAGGGAAATAGAGAAATTAGGAATAGCAAATTAATTTCAGTGCTGTCTGTGCATGATCTTTTTTTTTTTTTGTCATAGGGCTTGAACTCTGGGCCTGGGTGCTGGGACTCAGCTCTTCAGCTCAAGGCTAGTGCTTTACCACTTGAGCCACAGTGCCACTTCTGGTTTTCTGGTGGTTTATTGGAGATAAGAGTCTCATGGAGGTTCCTGCCTGGTCTGGCTTTGAACTGTGGTTCTCAGATCTCAGCCTTCTGAGTAGCTAGGATTATAGGCGTGAGCCACAGGCTCACATGAATGTGGATCAAATTATTCTTGAGAATGGCAAAATGGCTTTTTAGTCTATAAACTTAGGTCTAGGAAGATGCTTACTTTCTCTGAACTTACTGATATAATTCTTACTTTTGAGGCTTGAGCATGGCAGTACACATGGCTGGGGCAAGGTGGTAGAAACAGGATTAAAACAGAGAGAATTAATACATTTTGGATCCACATTATTTTGAAAGTTATTGATATGGCTGGCTTTTTGTTTGTACCTTTTTGCAAGGAATTTGGTGTTTTTAATTTAATTTTATTGTAAGGGTGATGTCAGACGGGTTACAGTTACTTACGTAAGGTAATGAATACATTTCTTGTCCAACATTGTTCCCCTCCCATGTTTTCTCCCACTTTCGCTGGCTTCTCTCTCCTGCAAGTTGTAAAGTTCATTTCCAACATAGTGTCTTGTGAGTATTGCTGTTTCATTAGTTCACCCTTTGTCCTTTGTCTCTCACCATTTTGTTATGCCCCTTCTTTTCCCCAAGTCAGATAAACATATATACAAGACACACAGTAACACAATCAAAAACAGTAACAACAAGGGATAAACCAAAGGTGGGGAAAAAGGGAAGAAAAAAGAAATAACTTCTCATAATACACAAATAAACAAGAATGACATTGCCCCATTCATAAGGAAATGAAAAAAACCTTGGAAAAAATCATATTACATGAAGTAAGCCAGACCCAAAGAATCCTAGCCTCCATGGTTTCCCTCATTTGTAATAATTAGTGTATGTCCTAGCAGAGGATCACAATAGCTCAATAGCTATGTATATATGACTATATAAAATGATGCTAGTTGAAATGAACTCTAAGATATTGAAACAAGAGGGTTTTTTTTGTTTCATTGTTTTTTTTTTTTAAATGTACTATGTGGAATTTGGTAAGTCAAGTTGTAGTTTTTGGTTCTGATTTGGGCACTGCATATGGAAAAACTGTGAATGTGGTGACTTGGTTTTAAGTTCACTTTGGGGCCCCAAAATGAGCTGAAAGAAACAATGATTCGAGTTACATAAACTGAGTCTCCAAGTACACTTTTTTCTTCTTTTAAAATATCCCTAGGTGCCAGTTCACATTATAAACTAATGACCTGAAAAATTTCCTCTTGAGGCACAAAGAGGTCTGAAGGCTAATTATTAAATCAAGACATGGTTTTTTTCCCCTCTGAAATATTTAGATATCTTTTGAAAAACCAAACAAGTCTTAGGGATGAACCTTGGAGTAGTAGCCTGGAAAATTTGATCTTGAATTAGGAGTAGAGAAATTTTTTTTTTCTGTCAAGAACCATTTGGATATTTATAACATTCCCTCACAGATCTGGTTTACCCCTTTCTTTCTAGGCCCTTCATTTGTCTCAATGTGTTTGGTGGTTTTGCTCTTATGTCATATATCCTTTTCTCTGCTAAAGTGGTTATCACTATGCAGACTTGTGTACATTTCCTTAGTAAGTTCCTTTCTCAAGTCCATTACCGTTTCTACTGATTGAATGTTCTATTTACTTTTATAATAGCTATATGCCAGAGTGCTTATGAAATTCATTTTCTTTCCAAGTGTGTTAAAAGGGTCAGTAATCCTATTAAAAACATTTCTTTGGAAAAATTAAATTATAGCCTTATTGGAAGAAATTCACATTACTGCTTTAGACTCTTAGAAAACAGTTGGAAATTGTTAATATTGTAACATAATTCTCACTACCTATAATATATTTAAGTTTGATCATAATTTGGAGTTTTTTTCTTTTCTTTTTTAAACTCACTCTAGATTTTTAACCCATAGGCACATATTTTATAACACATATAATGTTCTTTTAATCAGACAGTTATAATTGAATTCTTAAGAGTGTCTTCAAGAATACAAATTAAGTCACAAGGTATGTGTTGGAATCACTATGTAAATTTTATTTTTTCATTGTTAGTAGAGGAGAGATAGGAGAATTATAAAAGGGGTAAGGGTGAATCAAGATGTATTGTACTCATAAGCTGACATGTTGAAATGACACCTGTATCATTCCAAAGCTGCCAAAGCAAGCAGAAAGAAACCCCTTTACACAACTACTCAAAGATAATAAATATAGTTTTAAAAGCTGAAAAATAGACATGGATTGTTGAAATTGTGGATAAAAATAACCATCAAGTAGCAGTCTGCTTTATCTGTTTATTTGTGAACAGAGTTTATACAACATTCTAGAATATATGTCAGGAGGAAAAGATCTTTCTTTTTGTCACATTTCTGGCATTTTAAAAGGTGAGAATGCTTATATTTGGTTTTTGTTAGGGTTAATGCATTCATTAATTCAGTATCTTTATATGGCTTAGATATTTTTTAGCTTCTGGGAACTCAAAATTAAATAAGGGATAGTTTCTGTTTGTAAGCACTCAGTAGTCTAGAGAGAGCTGAACAATCAAATGGGAAATTATACTACGGCATAAATAGCATCTGTGAAGAGAGGCCCTGAGTACTTGGAAAACTTACAGCCCGCCACCCAGCCTGTAGGAGAGGGACTTCAAGGCTAAGACTCTCCATCAGAAGCCATGCCTGAGGTGAATCTGAGATGCCAACTGAACCAAAACTTGCCTTTTCCTGACACAGAAATGTTTGAATGGGAAGAACAGAAATCCACATGTTAAAATGCCTCTGTTGGTGATGATCCTTTGATTCCATTGGTTTTTAGCATATTTGTCATCTGTTTGTCTTCCCATCTGTTTATCATTTATCTATTTTAGTACTAATTATATACTATTATATCTGCATATATACACTATTAATATATAGCACTAAATATGTATATATGTTAAATATATATGTTTAATTAGCTTATAGTTATTTGTATGTACTTATATATGGCAAGAACATCTTATTTGTGGATTTATTTTATGTACCTTTGATGAAGGCAAGTAAAAAAATAAATTTAAATCAAGATTGTTGGGTGCTGGTGGATCTCTTCTTTAAATCTAGCTACTCAGGAAGCTGAGCTCTGAGAATCATGGTTCGAAGCCAAGCCAGCTAGGTAGGTAGGAAAGTTTGTGAGACTCTTCTCTCTAATTAACTATCAAAAAAAATCCAAAAGTGGAGCTGTGGTCAAGTTGTAGAGTGCTAACCTTGAGTGAAGAAGCTTAGTGACAGTGCCCAGGCCCTGAGTTCAAGCCTTAGAACAGGGAAAGAAAAGAAAAGAAAGAGAAGGAAGGAAAGAAGGAGGAAATGAAAGGAGGGAGGGAAGGAAGAAGGAAGGAAGGAAGAACATTTCAAATATAAAAGCACATAATTCCTGTGTGCATATTACACAGCTCAGTTGATGTGGAGAAGCTCTCAGTCAGTCTGGGTTATCCTCAGTTTTGTTTAAATCATTGTGTAATCTGCTCAGTGTTTCTCTGCCCTTAATTTTTGTGAAGATGTGCCTCCCAAAGCAAATACTACCAACAAAGTAAAGTGACAGTTAAAGTGCTTAATTGAAGTGGTAAGGTGAAAAATTTAAATTTGTCAGAAGGCAGCATATCTTTAGCAGGAGTTGGGTGGTGTTATGGGAAAAAATGAATCAAGCTTACTTTGCTTAGTATAATTTTTTCCTAGTCTATTTCCTTACAAATGGGGAGATATTCTTTCTGACAGAAGCATAGAATTCCATTGTGTATATGTGCCATATTTTCTTGGTCAATTCGTCCACTGAGGAACATCTGAGTTGATTCCATATCTTGGCTATGGTAAACAATACTGCAATGAACATGGTTGTGCAGGTAACATTAGGGTGGCCTGGTTTGTGGTCTATTGGATAAATACCCAGGAGTGGAATTCCTAGTTCATAGGGAAGCGCTATGTTTAGTTTTTTGAAGAGCCTCCACACTGCTTTCCAGAGTAGTTGAACAATTTTATATTTCCACCAACAGTGTAGTAATGTTCCCTTTTGGCAAGCAGTATGGAGGTTCCTCAAAAGACTCCACATAGAGCTCCCCTATGACCCAGCAATCCCACTTTTGGGCATCTACCCAAATGTTTACAAACAAGACCACACTAAAGCTACCAGCACAACTATGTTTATTGCAGCATTATTTACCATAGCTAAGATATGGAACCAGATGAATGGATCAAGAAAATGTGGTATATATACACAATGGAATTCTATGCCTCCATCAGAAAGAATGACATTGCCCCATTTGTTAGGCAATGGAAAGGCTTGGAAAAAATTATATTAAGTGAAGTTAGCCAGGCCCAAAGAAACATAGGTCCCATGGTTTCCCTTATTTGCAATATCTAGTATATGTATGAGTCAAGCGGAAAAGGTCAGATAATGTGATGTTAGGAAAATGAATCCTTAGATATGTATTTTAATGTTTTTTTCTTTCATGCATGTGTTTCTAATGCATTTATAAAGATTATCTCTTTGTTGCTTTGTATGTCCCTCCCCCACAGTATAACCCCTGCTTTCACTATATTTGATGTCAGTATAACTTGTGGAGGAGATGGGGAAAAACAAGTAGTTTAAGGATACAGGTGGACCTGTTGCAACAATGAGAAGTACAAGTTGTCATGTCGAAAACGAGCTTTACAATGTTTGTGGGGGGGGGGAAGCGGGGAGGATTGGGTGGGGGGGTGGGGGGATGCTGGGAAGGGATGTGAAGGGTAAACAAAGGAGGAGGCTGCAATGCTTGATAAGAAATGTACGCATTAACCTGCCCATGTAATTGTAACCCCTTTGTACAGTGTGTTCACAAAAAAAAAAAAAGAATTCATGCTGGCCCGCGGAGTAAGTTCCTGTGAGAGTAGTTCCTGGCCCCGCTCTGGTCTTTGGTTGTCTGTTGTGCCATGCATTCTCTCCTGCTGCACACATTCCCCCCAGGATTCCATCTGCCACCAGACCCTCAGCAGATCACCAGCCTCCTCTCAGCAGAGTAGAACTTGAAAGTTCGAGAGCTGACAGGGTACTCTGGAACTTTCAGAATGATGAGCTCTAAAGAAATACCTTTTTCCAAACTTAGGAGTCATATTTTAATTGTGCCTTCTATGTACTGAAAATGCACATGAATCCAAAAGTTTTATAAAAAAAAAACAAAAGTTTCACATTTGCTACAACATCTTTGTGAAGTTTGAACGGAAGGCCTTTCTAGCAGATGATCTGTCACTTGAGACACATTCCCAGTTCTTTTTGCTTTAGGGTATTGTTTTTTTTAACTATTCAACAAAACAATGTGAATACGATATGTCTTGATCAGAAATGTCTTTTAATAAAGTGTATACCTTCAGGTATTTTGTAAGAGCAACAGAAAACAGACAAATATCTCTATTTACATTACAGTAATTACCAATTCTCCATTTCTTGCTCACTCTGAGTTTATTTTCTTTTTCTCCTCCTCCCCCCCAACTCACACACATCATTGTTCTGATTTTGTGTTTCAGTTGACTGATTAATTTCTGTGAAAGTTGCCTATATTATCATCTACTTTAAGTCATTTGGAAATTGAAATGAATCTACTGTGGTCCTGTGATTAACTGAAATATGTCTGTCAGTTTCATTCTATTATTTCTTTCTTAAAATCCTAGAACTCAATCTCCCAAGTGATTGTTCTAGTTTCTCTATTAGCATGTAACAACAGCTTTCTATTCACAGTCACATCTATCTACTTTCACCTGTTTTATTATGTATAGATGAAAGTTTTTTTTGCTTTCAGATTTTGATGTATAATTTATTTCTAGTTTCTTTGTGTTTTGCTCATTTCATTTGAAATACTTTAGGCTCTTAGCATTCCATTGTTCTTTTAATACCCTGTTTGAAGAAATTTCCTGTCAACTCAACCCCCATTTTTCTCCCTTTATACTTGTTATTATTTGAATTAAATTCTCCATTAGGGAGAACATTTTGTGTCAGAATGTTCAGGACAAATGGCCATGCCCATAAGTATATTAGCTGGCAGTGTTGTGGCTTTGGATAGGTTCAAAAAAAATTTTAAGTTTTTTTGGAACACTACCTAGATAGGTTCCATCTTTTCTTATGCTTTAATAATCTTAGAGTCAGTTTTCTTAGGTATTTTAGATTTTAATAATATTGTATAGTCATTTTAATCTGTATTCCTTTAATGCATACCTGACTATGTAAGAAGCTATGCTAATGTATCACTTTATTTCACATTTCAGTTACCATGGTACCACAGTAATCATATAGTTTGTGCTTGTATGGGCCTGCCTGTCCAACACAAAAATACCAGCTACATGTGGCTATTGTATACTTAAGTTGTGGCTAGTCCTACTCAGAATCTGGGTTTTAAATTTTATTTTCTCTTAATTAATGTAAATGTAAATTTAATAAATGATAGCTCATTTAGAAAAAAACTGAAAGATCTTTATAACAACTTGGGTATGTGAGTCTGTTTTTTAAATATAAATTTTTTGAAGCTTAAATAGAATCAAACATTTCTGATAAAAATTGGGAAGGTCACAACTATAAAATTTATAGTGGAGTTTTGAAAATTCAGCATAAAAATAGAATGTAAAGTATCTTAGTGATATTTCTATATTGATTGTATTTGATATGATCATTTGTTGGAAAATTGCTTCACTGGAACATACTATTAACATCAACACCACTTTCTACTTAAATACCTTAAAAATTTGAAACTATGGATGTTGCTTATGTTATATTTCTAATGGGTATCTCTGCCACATACAGACCAAATAGTTTTCAAACGGCTTTTGTAATGGCAAACTTTTTATGAAAATAGGCTTCCAGGTCTATTTGTGGGTTATGAAATGAGTTTATAGTGAAGAGTCTAGGAATCTTTATGTTCATAAGAGTCTCTAGGTGATTCTGGTATGCTACTTGTTTTGAGAAGCACTAGTTTAGTTGATAACCTTTCATGTTGTAGTCCTTTTAAAAGTTAGAACTGTCTGTCAGATACCAAGTAATTAATAAAGCTTGTTTTTATTTAAATAGTATGGTTGGAAGAGATAGCCTACTGCGCTTTGTTTTCGATTCATTTGTTGATGTATGCGCCCAACATTTGTCTTGAGTAACTTATTTAATTGTCACAATTGTGCAAAGACAAAGCCTGCCCTACTTCCCTTTAAGGTTCAGGGAACTAAAGCTCATTGTACATTAGAGTCTTGCTTGATGTCAGGCTAATATTCATGCTCCAGGCAGCTGACCCGCTGTATCACCTTGCTTCTTCTTCAGAGACATCTGGTGATTTGAGATTAGGAGAAGCTTCATGTGATTCTATTGCTTTCAGTACCTACCAGTTTTTAGGAACTAAGTATTACTCTTCGCGCTTAATGTGGTTCATCTCAATTATTCTTCATAAGAGGTTATTTTTAAACATTAAAATTTTAATTTACAGGGGCTGGGAAGGTGGCTCAGTGGTACAGTGCTTGCTTTGCATGCATGAGGCCCTGGGTTCGATTCCTCAGCACCACATAAGCAAAAAGAAAAAAGCTGGAAGTGGCGCTGTGGCTCAAGTGGTAGAGCATTAGCCTTGAGCTGAAGAGCTGAGGGACAGCACCCAGGCCCAGAGTTCAGGCCCACGACCGGACCCCCCCCAAAAAATTAATTTACAAATAAATAAAGAAACCAAGTTTTAAATTAAGTAGCCGTCATGAACTGAACTGTTCAGCCCTCAAATTTATCTGTTGAAGTTCTAACCCTAATTGTGAATTGCTTTTGAAGATAAACCCTTTAAATTAGATTTAATGAGGTCTAACCTAAAGTGATTAGTATCATGAAAGAGAAAGAAGAGAGGAATGAGGAGAGAGAGGGGAAGGAAGGGAAGGGCAGAGGAGGGGACAAGAGGAAGGATAGATATCAGGGAGGCATAAGGCAAAGTGAGAAGGTGGCCTGCACTTTCATCATGGACTTCCAGACTTTACTACTGGGAGAAAATGCATTTCTACTGTACCTAGACTGGCATTTTGTTATGGCAGCCCAGGCAGACGTGCTGAAGGTCATATAACAAGTTGGTGGTAAAGTTGGGTTATTAGCTTAGCCAGTATAACTTCAAACCCTGCAACCTGAACCATTTTGTCTTCTGCCTTTCTTACATGTGCTGGGCATTTCTTCTCAGTCTCTGGGAGGTCCTGACCTGTGGACAATATGAGCCATAGGAATGGATACCTTACCTTAAAACATATTGATTTGGATTTAATCTGTCTCCTGTAGAGTACAAACCCATGGGGTTGCCTTCTGGTAGGTTTTGTGTCCAAAGTCTAGGATCTAAAATGATGCCTGGGAATGTGGAATGAATGAATTTGCAATGAAAATTTGTTGCCTGAAGTAAAAAGAAAATAGGAGAAGACAGAATAGAATGGCAGACACACAGGGGGCCTCAGGTCCCTTCAATTTTAAGAATACCCACTTTGAATGGATAGACCTGGGAAGGAGAACCTTCACAAGAGGCTGTGGTGATACTCCCAAGTTTGATTTGTTATACTGGATAACAGACAGTACAACTTACAAACTAACAGCACTGTCACACAGTAAGAAGCAAAAATAAGTAAAGAGAGGAGTATCTAGCAGACTAGCTAGACACTTCTAGCTAGTACAGAAGTACAGAGGTAGAGGTGTGGGCTAAGGCAGTGGATGCAGAGCAAAAGGTCTTTGGGATGCCACAAACAAAGGCATGACAGACAGCTGTCACAGGTAACTGACAGGATCAGGGAGAAGAAAGTCAAGGACGAGCACACAGTGTTTTGCTCGGGAGAGGCTGAGGTCCACCGAGGCTGAGTTGACTGGTTCAAAGCTGCACAGTTCTCCCTTGAGGAGTCTTTTATTTGTTTATTTATGTTCTTATTGAGCGTATGCTCTGTCAGAAGCTTAGAATCATGGGTTGGAATTTAGTTTATACTTCTGGTCTGATAAATTTCGACTTGTCAGTTCAGCCAAAGGAATATCATTACTACCTCATACTTGACAACTTCTAAAAAAAATGTAATTAAAAATGAAACTGGTGACAGCACATAAAGCAACACATTTCTGAAGTGACACATTTTGGTCCCCAAAGCTATTTTGAGTTTGAATGTTAGAAATGCATCTTTAAACTTCCACAGAGGTACAAAGAGATGCCTTTCCCAGTCTGAGGAATAAAATTTAAAACCTGCTGTAGAAAAATACCACAGAGAAAAATATAGAAAAGCAGCTGGCCCTCTTACCAATTTCAGAGCAGGGAAGGAATTTCAGTAGAGCATAAAAACAGCTTTCTCTCATAAAAGAAAACACAACAAGAAAAATAATCCTGGCCGAATAGCCTTGTGCAGTTATTTTCTGTCGAGTATTAGATAGAGACCAGAGGGCTTAACATTGTTTTGATACCCCTGCAAGTGGCAGATTGCCTGCCGGAGGAAGTTGGAAACAAACTGGCTGGCCATACGCTTCCAGGTGGCTCTTACAGGCCACGTTTCCTGTGCTGCTGTTATCAGTCATTCAACTCCCTACTGAATACCAAGAGGTGTTTTTAGTTCACAACCTATTTGCAATATCTTTCTGTTTCCTTTTGTTCGTTAGCCACAAGAAAAGAAGAAAGAGAAAGAGAGAGAGAGAGAAAGGAAAAGGAAGGAAGAAAAAAAAAGAAAGGAAGAAAGAGAAAGAAAGCAAAGAAAATCAACCCAGGAAGCATTATTGTAAATGTGAATTTAGCAGTAAAGAACACAGTCACCAAAACAAAGGCAAATAGTAATAAACTGCATTAAGACATAGGCCATTAAGGGTATTGTTACCCTTCAAGAGAATTTGGGATAGTGTCTTACGAGGACTTGCTAATAAAAGTAACTAGGCAATTAAAAAAACCAGTTTACTTAATCTGGTATCCCAGGGGAGAGAATAGGAAGCACAATTGTTTCAAAGATTTTACATTTTGTATTGGGAAAAAAATTGAAAGGGCAAAAAATTTTTATAGCAAAAAAGTTTTATAGCAATCATAGATTCAATAGCTATGCGTATGATATTTGTTTATCATAAGGTTAACGTCAAACATCATATAGAACACTAAAGAAAGAAAAAATGTATTGAACAAAGTGAGCTAATTTCTTGCAGACTCCTAAGGAAGAATTGTCAGCATTTGCAGCATTAACCTGTTTTTCTCTTTGGGGGGAACATCTGCAGATTGTAATTAAGCAATTTTCACTTGTTTCTCTATTCCTTTTTGTCATCACTAAATCACTACACCAAGGGAACAAATTGACAAATTATGAAACAGAAAACTGCTCGTTTGGTTGCAGGAGGAAATTTCCCTTCTCAAACTATGACAGATTTTGAGCTGATGGAGCCATTTTGTTTTAGATCTATTAGCCTACATCTTCAGCTGAGGTTGTTACAATGCACGTTCCTTCTAAACATGAATATTTGGTCCACAGATAATCATTAGTTTTCCACATCTGTTATAGTTTAGACATAATGAGGAAACAATGTATTTAAATACGAACAACATTTCTAATTATAATCATAAATTTATTTTTGATATATTTTTGTATATTGTGTTACAGTAAATACCTTTTCTTGGTTTGCTTTCTTGGTCAAGTAAGATAATATAAAAATTACTTGTTTACAAATAAATGAATCATTTTCTTTGAGTTTCTATTTTTTTCAATTTTTATATGTTGTATGTAGTATATTTTGTGTGTGCATAAAAATGAACTGCATTTCATAGGCAAATGGAATTTAATTTAATTTTTAAAATTAGGAATATTAGTACAAGAAGAGTCCATTGTAAAAACTCCATAAATGTATAAAGTATTCTTTGAACAAGTTTTTTCTGCTAATGTATTATTTTATCCACTTCATTTCCCACCCCCCCTTCAAAGATATTTGGTGGGTTTCATTATGTGATATTCAACATATTATAAATATATATGTATATCTATATACATATGTATGCATATCCACACATGCATCATTTATGTATATATACACATTTATGTTTATAAATGTCTGTTTATCTGTTTATATATGTACTATACTTGATCCTCTTCACTTCCCGGAAACTTCCTCCTCCTTCCCCTCCTGTTTACTATCCCACAGTCCGCCTTTTACACTGTCTCATTGTTACTATCACAATAGACTTATCTTCTACATATGAATAATACCATTATACTTGGCTTGTTGAACTTGGCTTATTTTGCTCAATATGATATCTCTATGAAGTCCCATCCATTTTTCTATCACTTGGTTCTTTATGTCTGGCAAATGAGATTTTAAAGTTTTATAAACCACAGAGAACTACTAATAGCTAATAAACTTTTAAATTAAAAAATTTATAGTCGAATAAAATTGTAATAGTTAAGTTAAACAATGTTGAATGGAACATACTTGTTTCACATGTATTTCTCTGTAACAGGAGTCATTATTTTCACTCAGTGTTAAATGTATTGTTCCTTGAAGGTAAAGGGTAAATTGCCCTACTTGAAACCAAGGTATTTGTAAGACTTTGTTCTTTGATTCAATTGAATGAGCATGTATTCAAATTGGAATGGTTTTAGCAAAATGTTCTCCCAGCCATGAAACAATAATATTTTCTTTGAAATGGTTGACTAAGCCCAAACGGATACAAACAGGAAACTTTCTTTTAACCAAACTCCTATCTGCTTTATATAAAAATCAAACCACAGTCTGGCTAGTAGATTATTTTTATGTCTTTGGTTTTCTACTTGGGTTTGTTCCAGATGAGATAGGTTTAAATGATACTAGCTAGCTAGTTCTTCTTGAATGATTTTATCATTCTTATGGCTTTTCTGAGCTTGGTCTGAGCTTGTCTTTTGTGGCAGGTTTGTAGTGTCTTTTGTGCCACTGATTAGTAAAGAGGGATGGAACCCCAATCAACTAATTCTGAGTTTAATTTCTAATTACAGTTAGTCCAATTTTTGGTAATTTCCATAGTGTTTTGGTCATTTCCATAGTGTTGACTGTCTAGATAGGTTGTTTGCATTGAGCTAATATCTAGGAATACAGAGATGAATGAAACAGAGCTTGTACTCTAATGGAACTTGTGGCAGATGTGTTATTATATATTTCTATCAGCTTATAAAGGTTAGTGTGATTTCCAAGTCCTCTAAGGCTATGAAGGCAGTAGCAATTTATATGTTTATAATTTATAGATTGTATCATCAGCGATGATTAATCAATATTAATTACATAGTACCAATAAGTATTTAGAATATTATTTGTAATAATAAATAATATACTATACAATTTATTATTATTTATATTAAACAAATACTTTATAAGAAAAAGAACAATATTCTGAATGATTAGAATAGTGTACTTTCAGATTGTTTCTTGTTTTTTTAAAATCTGTTCTTGGAGGGTGTCTAGTTCCATACTCCAGTGTTCAAATCTTATTTCAGATTTTTGCAGAATGAATTATCCTACCTTTGAAAATTTGGTGATTTCTAAAGAGATTTATTTATTTGTAAAGAAGAGGGAAAATTACTCTGAGTTAAAGATTATTTTAAAGTGTGTATACATTTATGCAAATAGGCAAAAGGGCATGATCTAAAGGTGAAGGAAGATTTTTCTTCTTTTTAGGTTGAAAATATCCTGAGCTTATATTTCTCATTTTGTTATAGGTAGGGCAAGTGCAATGGAAAGGGTATGTTTTGGGGCTGGGAAGGTGGCTCAGTGGTAGAGTGCTTGCTTTGCATGCATGAGGCCCTGGGTTCGATTCCTCAGCACCACATAAGCAGAAAAAGCAAGAAGTGGTGCTGTGGCTTATGTGATAGAGCGCTAGCCTTGAGCTGAGGAATTGGGGGACAGTGCCAAGGCCCAGAGTTCAGGCCCCATGACTGCCCCTCCCCCCAAAAAAGAAGGGTACTGTTTTATCTTTGGTTAATAAATTCTGAGTACTAGTCCAGGTATTTAATTCCTTGAGATTGAAGGTCTACCACGTGTTTTCTGAATCTATAAGCTTAGTAAAACTACCTGTTGAGTATGTAGTGTTGAGTATATACCTGTTGAGTTGTAGTGAGGATCAGATGAATTATACATGAAGAAGGTACTGGTAAGTTTTCAGTTTACTCAAGTGTCAACTTTTATGGTTGGGTGACTATGATATAAAAAGTCACAACAAGGTTAGATGTTAAAGAAATCTTGAATGCATAGTATCAGAAAGTACAACACTAGCCACAGTGTTAATTGTACATACCCTGTCCCTTGAAGCACTTAAAACCAACTGTGTATAGCTCATACTGTGTAGAGTGTATGTATGTGGCCTATGATATAGCACACAACTGTGAAACTCGGAATAGTCCCACACTGGCCTCTGCTGGATGGAATAAGTACTGAGTTTACTCAGAACCAGATTTAACACACTCAGTGTCAGATTCATCATTTTAATTAGCATGACACCTTTATTTGAAAATCCTGTCTTATGTGTATGGAGGTGTTTACTTACCTGTCTGTTTTTAGAAATCTATTCCCAAGCTCAGATTGGCTAGTTTAATGTGAAATCCAGGAACCTTGACTTTCAGACAAACTTTGAAATGAGATGGAGGAGAGGTAAAGAGACATGAATCCTTTAAAATTGCAGGCTCATTTTGGTATCATACATTACATTTTTTGTAAGAATAAATTGGATAGCTTTTATGAAATTGTAGTACCAGGTCAAGAATAATTATATTGCTTTAAATATAACTTTTTGTTTAATATCAACATTTTATATTATTTTGAAGTCATATTTATCAGTGATAAAGTGTGACAGGGATAACTTCACTTTGGTCTTGCTGACCTCCAATTCAGAGCTGAAACAATAGCTTACAGAATTTTAGAGTAGGCTCTGGTTCAGTAGACATTCTATCCCAACTCTGCAAGATAGTTGTGCCTGTGTCTGTGGTCCTTGCCACTTCGGTCTGGTTTGCCAGAATGGTATTCTTAGTGAGCATTTTACCATTAGTAGGTACACAGGCAGAGGCTATGGAGGTATCTTGTTGCCCTTATATCTAGGAAATCCTGCTCGAATAATCTTGCTGTTTCTAGTAGCTTTTCTGCTGCTTATTTCATCCATGAAGGTGCTTAGGACACTATAAAGATGTATTCAAGTGTCCGGGATTATGATTAGTAACTGATTTAAAAGAGGGACATCAAAATTAAGTGTGAAATTAGGTTTGGAAGGAATATCTCAACTCCTTCAATATTAACTATGTAGACCCCTATAGTATTTTATATATATATATATATATATATATATATATATATATATATATATATAAAGGATCTTTTTGGAAGAAAGAAGATACCTGTAGATATTGTTTCTAAACTGAGAATTAGAAGAAGCTACATTGGACAAGATACTTTGCACCTCTGCAGATAAATGCTCATTTTAATTGCTTGATTCATGGTATGGTAGAAAAATTACTAAGTACTTAAAGGAGACACACAAGCAGGCAGCAGAACACAAGAGTGTTCCTCTTTCTGCAGCAGTCAAACTCTTAGCCTTTCCACCTCCATCGCCACTAGGGTAAAGATTACATGTCTTAATCTTCCTTTAGCCAAGTACAGCCATTTGACTAAGTGCCAGTGGGATGGGAAGGGTAGCTGACAAGTACAACTCCTGATTACAGCCTTAAGAATATGCTCTGCATTCTTTTTTTTTTTAAATGTATGGTCCTGTTGGCTGGAAATTGACATTACTAACAATTCCCTTCGACCCAGAAATGGAAGTCATGTGCTCAGATGGCAGCGGAGTCCAGCAGCCTGGATCCCTGAATCATCTCAGGGAGCAGAGCCTACCCATCTGTCACTAACTGTCGCGTGAGGCAGAAAATAAAATTCTTGTTCCAGTAGCTCTGTTTTGGTGCTTTTTTTTTTTTTACTTGGTACCTTAAACTGTGCCTTCAGTAGTAATAAGAAGTGATGTATGTATCTTCATTATCCTTTCATTCCTAGACATGAGCATGCTGATTGAGAGACATGTAATGCATACCGTAGAGCACATAAAAGTTTTCAAGGAATAAATTATATCTCTCTCTATATATATGTTATGGGTAGAAGCAATGTCACATAACTTTTGTAACTCTTCTCCTGTTCTCTGTCCTAGCAGAGGGCTGAGCAGAGGGTGTACACTCAGTGCAGAACTGTTGGTGGGAGGGTGAGGAGCAGTCTACATTTCTATCTTAACAGTTTTCTGAGTATTTTACTTTACAGGAGATAAGAGGATGCTCCTGGCACAGCTCCTGGCTTCTTCACTTTGTATGTTAGTGGGAAGAGATAGTGACTGATTTTACAGAAGTCGTTTTATATAATTTGAAGAAAACATGACTAGGTGACAGAGACTGGTCCTGTCCTTCTGCTATTAGGAGATGGGGCACCGGAGAGCTGGAGCCTCTGGCAGCATGTGCATCCCTCTTCATGGATGTGAAGAGAAGCTGAATAGTGGTTATGTGTTGGTTTGATTTCATCATGGGTGGCACTGCATGGAGCTGGATTAGTGATGATGGTGATGGTCCTTGGATCAAACTCAGTATCATACCCAAGTTGGGGGTGGGTGTTACAAAATATGGAGGCAGTCCCAATGGCTTTCAGCTGGTAGAAGGGAAAAAGAAAATACAGTCTTTTTCACTCTGTGCAGCATCATTTGACAATGAATTAGGGAAGCACCAGTGTAAACTATAACATAATGAATTATTAGTAATGTTATGCTAAGTGGAAGAAGTCAGGTCTTGACTTCATGTTAAGAGTCCAATTATATGGTCTGTCTAACAAAGATGAACCTGTAGTAACAAAAAACAGATTAGTGGTGGCCTGCAGTTGGGGGCAGGAATGAGAATTTGCCAATGGGTGCCAGGCACCATTTTGGGGTGGTTAAAATGATCTCAAAGTTCAATGGTGGCGATTATAATAACTCTGTATGTTTACTAAAATCATTGACTAGTATGCTACAAATGAGTGCAATTACGGCATATAAATATATAAAACGAAGTTGTAGAGAGGTAGAGGTGTTGCTCACGGACACTTAGATCCATCTCCTGAATTCTTTACAAGATCACCGTGTGGTGTTGTGCCTCAGTGTTTAGCTAAGAACCAAGAGGTTCCTCGTTGTGTGTCAATACTTCCTTTCAGGAAAAGAAATTATGTATTAACTTGCAAGTTTTAAGTAGAGAAGGGCTGTGTGCAGAAAGAAATGAACTTCCTGGGTGCTCTGGCAATTGTCACTCTGCTGTACATTCTGTAGTGTAAGGCAGCCATGTTCAGACAGGTTGAGTCTGCTCCCACTTTGGGCTTCTCATTCTGTGACTTGCATGCCAAACTGTAGTTTACCAGACAGTTTACCAACGTGCTATATTACTATTTCATTTATCACAGAGACTGCTAAAGTTTCTTAAGCATGCCAGTTTAAATGTGAAACAATGGTACGGTTTGCAGTGAAAAAGATAGGATTAGATTCTGTGCTATCTGGAAGAAACACCTCCAGTGGAAGATAATGTCTTCATTTCTGTTCAAGAAATGCAAAAAGAACTCGTGCTGCAAGCTCTTTTGTTCTTTGTTCTGTCTCTACACCATCACTTCAGCCATGGCTTCCCCTACTGCCCATCTGGATTACAGCAGCTCCATACTTGCTGCCTCCAGGACTGAACTACCTTTCTCTGTGCTGTCCATTTCACTTTCTGAGCACAGCTCTGTGGTGGCTGGCTCCCCAGCTCAAGTGCACAGTTTGGGTTAGGCCTTCAAAGGTACCCTGCCACGTGTCACTGAGTGTGTGCTCCAATCTTCCTGCATCACGTGGGGACCTTGTGTCTGTCCGTGCTGAGAGCTTCGTTCAGGAAATCTTCCTTGTATGGAATAATCTTGAAATTTTAGCTGTCTTTCACCTTGGATTCCTCAATCCTATTGAAGCCCTCCGAAACCAGTTGTGATTTTTACCAATTGTTTAATTGTATTGACTGCCACCAGCATCTACTGTTTTTGCAGTTTGTAGATATTATTTAACTTCTTTGTTTGTAGACTGTGAGAGTGGGCAGGCCTTACTCATCTTTGTCATCTTGATGACAAAGAATGACCTGTATAATTCAGCTATCACATAGATTTACCTCTGAAAAGTAAACTTACAGCAACTTTACCCTTTCTCCATGTGTTTTTCTCTAGAAGCGATAAAACTAGACATTTCAAAAATTTCAACATCTTGCAATATTGTGGCCCTCATTTAAGGCTTTTGACATACATTTTTTTTTTATTTTTCCAGGCTAGGCTTGTGCATTTGTGCCTTGGCAGGTTGATGGCTATGACTGTGAATAATGAGTCAATTATCATCCAGCCTAAGGGAAAGCACAATTATTCCTGACTGGCCAGGCTGAGGTAATCCTCTCCTCCCTGTGCCCTTTCAAATGGAGAACATAAAACAGTTGGAATTCAGAGCACTGCATAGGGAATTTAGACAAAACATTTGTGTGCTGAGTTTAGCTTCTTTGGATTTATTCTGATTTATGATTGATTGGTTTTTAAATTGCTTATTTAATCCTAACGACTATGGCTCCAGGGGAGGCCAGATACCAAGAAGCATGTGATCAAGAAGCAGTGGAGTGAAGTAGTTCGGCTGGACAAATCAAGAGCAAATATTATTGTCCTGAGAAACATTGCTCTAGGCTAGAAGTATAATGTGAAAATCACCCCCTGACTTTCAGAGTACCCAACCTTGTTATAAGCATGATTGCTTATTCCTTATTCTCTTTGCAGAAGGCTTTTTGCAACTGCTTGGTGTTGCACAGAATATTCCTCCTCCCCCCCCCCCATGAATTTTTCTTTCCTTCTAGCAATATATTCAGTATCTCATTGCGACTGAGAACATGCACTTGATTTATATGGCTATTGACCATAGTGCTGAAGAAAAGACACTTCGAGGTTGCTAGCAGGATTTGATCATGAATTCTGATGCTGTGTGTGCAGATCTACAGAAGTGACCAAATGTGTCAATGCATTCCTGCACATGGACACTGGTCTGGTTTTTGTGTGAATGCATTTGAATTTTAAAAGAAGTGTCGAAATCGAGTTCTCTAAAAATAATCACTTTCATCTGGAAGCTATATAATCAATATGTGGCTGGGGGTCTAATTTACCAAGGCATCGAAAGTTTCCACCTTTCCAAGGCATGTGACCTTTCTCTTTGGTCTGAAATTAGATGCTGAATGCATAGTAGTGGCCTTGTCAGCCTGATCTGTTGGATGCTTGTCTGTTTGGTATCAAAAGGAAATTGAAATTCCATTGCTTCAGAATAATAAAAACCTCTGAAAACCTTTAGGGGGGGGAAAAAAACCCAAAACACTTTTGTCTCATCTGTATTGAAGTTTTGACTCAGAAATGCCCAAAGAAATGCTCTTTCAGGTCTCAATAACTTACTTGTTCTCCGAAGAATTGCCGTTAGATTTCCAAACTGTATTATGCCTGGCACGTATTTCAAAGCATGAAATATTAGGGATAACATGAAAGGGTGGATGAAAACCAGAAACAGAAGAGGACGAGATGAACAGTTGGGTGGCACGTGTGGCCTGCCACCAGGGTCGCTCTGGGGAGCAGCATCTGGTCTCGAATCACATCCAAGTGAGACCGGGACCAGCATCTGCCATTCTGACATTATCATATTGAAGAAGAACTTATTTTCTGTCTCACTCAGCCAAGGGATTCATTATTAAGAAGGTTTAGAAAAGTGATCAAAGCCTTTTTAAGGAACACTTTTAAGTCTTCAGAAGGACATTGTATGTATTCTTGTGAATCAAGTTTTAAGGTTTAGGAAGAAGCCTTACATTGTAGGTTTAATCAGATAAGAAAAGAAGCTCTTTTCTGAATCTTCTCACGTTTCAAAAGTGAAAACTCTTATTTTTACAAAGTGGGATTTTTTTTTTTGTCGGTGGTGGGGCTTGAACTTTGGGCTTGGGTGTTGTCCCTGCGCTCTTCAGCTCATGGTGAGTGCTCTACAGCTAAGCCACAGCTCTACTTCCGATTTTCTAGTGGTTTATTGGAGATAAGAGTCTCACGGAGTTTTTTTGCCTGGGCTAGCTTTGAACCATGATCCTCAGATCTCAGCCTCCTGAGTAGCTATGATTATAGGTGTGAGCCAACATTGCCTGGCTACAAAATGGGATTTTTAAGAGTAAACAAGGATGTTTTTAGATTTGAGGCTATACTTATAATGTATATCACCATGAGTAGCTTGAACTTCATTACATTTTACTCTTTATTTCAAAGGAGTTTTATCTGGCTACCTGTCAAGTAACTTGAAATGTAGAGGAGTATGTTGAATATCATAAGAACAAACAGAGTTTGTTTTTATAAAATATTTTCAGACATTGCTGTGCTTTTCAGCTATTAAAATAGTGTTGTGCTGGGTACATGACATTAGTAAGCATTAGATTTAGATTGAAAGCATAGCATTATATTTAAATTGTGTTTGACTTAAAGGATATACAGAGAGGAAGGACCCTCTTCTACCTTGCTAAGAAATGTACTCATTACCTTGATCATGTAACTGTATGTAATCCTTCTGTACAGTATTTTCACAACAAAAAACTTATTTAAAAACAAACAAAAAACAGTGCACCAAGGAGTGGCAGTAGCCATAGGAAGTCATTTTCTCTTCTAAGTTTGTTGAAGTTTGAGGAACCTTTTCTTTCTTTTTTTTTTAAAAAAAATTATTTACTTATTTATTTACTTTGCCAGTCCTGGGGCTTGAACTCAGGGCCTGGGCACTGTTCCTGAGCTTCTTTTGTTCAAGGCTAGCATTCTACCAACTTGAGCCACAGTACCACTTCCAGCTTTTTCTGTTTATGTGGTACTGAAGAATCGAACCCCGGGCTTCATGCATGCTAAGCAAGCACTTTACCATTAAGCCACATTCCCAGCCAGAACCTTTTCATCCTTCAACTACCTCTTCCTATTTCCAGTGTCTCCATGCCTGTCTTCATCCACCCTGCTACCTCTCTTGTTGTTGTTTCAGTCTGATTCAGGACATCTCTGTGGCTATAACAGAGGAAGATGTTTGAGAGACTAACTTCTAAGACCCTTATGAAGGATCATCTTCCACTTGGAGTTTTAGCAACCCTCTCAGCACCTTACTCAGCCCTCCAACCCCCCCACCCCTTGGACACAAGTTTTATTGTGCTTCACACTGGAATTTCTACACCTTTATTAGGGTGAAAGATCATCTTTTCCAGTAATAGCTTGTCAGGAGTCACTGGTGTGGTACAGTAGGCAGTAGGGGTGAGCTGATCTGAGTGTTTTATTTAGGGATATAGCCTTTGTAAAGGAAAACGACACATTGGATATTTATGTTTTCTCATTCTAGCTTATTAGTGACATATTGATTATAGGCTGTTCATGTCATGAGGCCATCTCTACAAGCCTTAATTCTATCAATGATAGACTACTCAGAAACAAACAAGGAGTCCAGCTGGACTTGCACGAGGCTGTGATCTTCACTAGAGTCTCACTGGCTTTGATATCACGTAAATGTCAGCTCAAGAAATAGTAAAAAGAGGGGCTGAGAAGGTGGCTCAGTGGTAGAGTGCTTGCTTTGCATGCATGAGGCTCTGGGTTCCATTCCTCAGCACCACATAAGCAGAAAAAGCCGGAATTGGTGCTGTGGCTCAAGTGGTAGAGAGCTAGCCTTGAGCTGAAGAGCTGAGGGACAGAGCCCAGGCCCAGAGTTCAGGCCCATGACCGACCAAAAAAAAAAAAAAAAAAAGGAATAGTAAAAAGCGATTTAAAAAGAAAGGCATTGGAAATAATTTGTTGTGGTTATTCTGGTATGTAGGGTTATGAGTAATTTTCATATTTTACTTTTTGTCTCACATACATTTTCTAAAATCATTCATAGATTTTTTTTCAAAGTAGGGAGAAAACCTCCCAAATTAAAGAAAAATGAGGTAAGTAATGTCTAAAAGTCTTGTAAATGTACTTTATTGATGGAGAACATGGTAGGTGCTCCATAAATTGGTGTTGAATGTTGAATAAAATAGTGTTATTTTCCTTTGCACTTTAAGAAATAATGACATATTCAAAAGTACTTAAAGCCTCAAGAATTCCATTTGTTGAGTTCTTTAAAAAGATTTTTTTTTTGTCAGGTATGGGGCTTGAACTCTGGGCCTGAGTGCTGTCCCTCAGCTCTTCAGCTCAAGGCTAGCGCTCTGCCACTTGAGCCACAGCACCACTTCTGGTTTTCTGGTGGTTTATTGGAGATGAGTCACGGTTCATTTTCAACATAGTGTCTTGTACATCTTATTGTTACAGTGGGTCATCCTGTATCTTTATTACAGCATTTTGTTATTTTCCTTCCCCTCCCTGAACTTTACAACTTCGCTGGGGGAGGGGGGAGGGAGGAGTTAGGGAGGTGGGCAGAAAGGGATGGTAGGGGAAAAACAAAGGAAGGTAACAATGCTCCATAGGAAATGGACTCATTACCTTGCTCATGTAACTGTGACCCCTCTGTACAATATGTTTACAATAAAAAACATATATTTAAAAAAAGGTTCTGGGAAAATAGCTGGTTTAAGGAGTTCCTATAGTTTCTTAAGATGATTTCTCTTTTAGTATGTTTGCTTATGAAATACCTAAGTGGTTTTTAATCTACTATACTCTCAGTTGTGAAAATGGCGTCCTTTTCAGAACAAGCCTTGTTTAATTTTTTTCTTTAATCTTTTATTGGCACTATTTTTGTGTCTTTCAACCTATAACATTTCTAGTGTAGTTTTCAATCAAAAAAATAAAAGAATAAAAAACAAAACCAAACAACAAAAACAAAAATAGTGTCACGGACTTTCCTACCCTTGCTGGCTTTGAACCATGATTTTCAGAACTCAGCCACCTGAGTAGCTAAGATTACAGGCATGAGCCACCAGCACCTGGCTTAAAAAAGATTTTTTTGAAGAAAGTTTTTCAGTAAACAGACAGTAAACCAAACTCTTTGTGTGATGTTTTCTAATACTATGCAACTATCTAATACTATATAACTGTATCATTTCAGAGGATAATGGGACCAAAAACGGAGCACTTGGAACTGGTTCTTCAAAAACCATAGCTACTTCTGTCAAATTTACTCATAAAAATGAACACAATGACCATCATCTTAGAAAGACAGCCTTCTTTCTTCATCCTGCATCACAGTGTTCAGAAGAAGAAGAACAGGTAATACCATAGTGCAGTTACAAAAATGGTTTGAGGACCCCTCCCCCACCCCCCAAAAGACAAAACACAACGTTCCTGAATTAAAAAGAAGAGAGACCATAAAAAACATGGGACAGTTAGGAGGCTGGTAACTTCTCATTCTCATTCTCAAGTACCTGTTGGGGTCCTGGGTTGAAAATCATCATTACAACTCAGTAGTTCAACAAACACCATTAATGACAGACAGCAACTTGGTTTTCCTCAGTTTTCATTTAACAGCTTTGTAGGGAGGAACTATCTATAAATTCTCCTGGAAATTATCAGTATCTTTTGTTTATAACATTAGTTTGTTTTTATAGTTCTCTGTGTAAAATGGGATTTAAAAAAAATTACCAGTCCTATAGTAAGCTCCTTCAAACTACAGTAGAAACTCTTATCCAAGGTTTTCTGGGACTTTCTAAATCTCTGAGTTAGAAATGTGTGTAGGATCATAGTTCCCTCACTAGTTTAAGGACATTTCCCAGTGATGATTGTGAGATATAATTTTTCTTTTTCCTATGAGATTCACACTTTACTTGCAATTATTGATCATTAGGAATATGTCACATATTGAGTCTTTGGCCACTATATGAGAGGCAAGAATTGCTGAATTACGTTGTTTTCTAAAATGTTATAGTAGCATTCTCTGGTTTTTCCACCAGTGGTTCATTGCAATGGGACAGAAGGTGTGGAGTGTTCCTATTGTACACATAAGAACACTGGGGTTAACTTGATTGTAAGTTACATGGTGAGTCTAGAGGCCAGTGGTAGAAGTTACGACTCCTGAAACCCATTTTCTGATGCCTCCTATGGTTCAGAAACTCTGGTCTTTCATGTATAGCTAATTAACAAAACCCAGACAGGCTACAAGATCCGTTCTTTTATTTTTGGTGGTTTTAATTTCCCATCGGTATGTCCTCATTATGTTTTCAGATAGTGATAGATGAAGGCCTGAAAGTCAGCAGCTCCTTTCAAGGTGATCTGAAGTTGGCTGGAAAGGTGAAGGTAAGGCATGAGTTAGTTTTTTGTTTTTTGTTTTTGTTTTTCTTCATGGCAAGAAAACAAGCAAATAAACAAAATCATAATATTTATGATTGTTTTCTTTTATATAAAGTAGGGAATTCACTAGATTTTTTGTCCTTGAGATTTTTGTACATTTTAAAAAATATTAAGCAGCTGTACAAATAGGTTACAATTCCAAATTGTGGATACAATGAGTCTTGATCACTGTCACTTCTTCCATTGTTTTCCCCCGTATTTTCCACTCCCCTCTCCACCCCCACGTTATGTTGTTCAATGTTTATATAATGTACAATGAATATAATGACTGTATGTGCTTACCTTTTCTCCCTGCATTCCTTAGGGCCCTCTCCCACCATTCCTCTCCTTGTCCCAAAGGCGTTTGCTGGTGCTGGTAGGTGCTATCCCCTTAGCTTTTTTTTACTCAAGGCTGGCACTCTACCACTTGAGCCATGGCTTTACCTCTGGGGTTTTGGTGATTAACTGGAAATAAGAGTCTCATGGACTTTCTTGCCTAGGGTGACTTTGAACCATGATCCTCATATCTCAGCTTCCTGGGTAGCTAGGATTACAGGCATGAGCCACTGGAGCCCAATTGCTTTTTAACTGGTGATTGAATATCTTAGCTATATTCTAGATCCTTTTTCTTTCTTTCTTTAAGCCTTAATGAATAGGGAATGCCTTAATAGAGAAATGTGACCCACATCTCCTTTAGCATACCTGATCAAGAAAAAAAAAAGCACTATACTATACAAGATTCCACATTTTAGTATTGAAACTACCACACAGCAGATAATTTTTTTTTTGCCAGATACGACGTAATGATTGTAGTTGTATACTTAGATGCAATGAAAATTGCTATTTTAGATTCCTATGGAATAGCCATGGTCTGCCTATTACAAGTAGAGCTAGGGGAGGACAGAATTTATTCTTTGAATTGCAATTATAAAATCTAATTTGTAATTTTAAGGCCTTTTGTTACATACAAGTTTAGGTCATGGGCTTAAGAAGCATAGCAACCTCACATTTTACTACTTGTCATCAGTGCCAGTGGAGAAATCATTTTCTTATTTACACTCTCTGGTATTGCTCTGAGATGAATTAGTTGATGTCTGAAATGTTACCATTTTGTTAATCTAAAACGTCTCATTGTCAGCTGGCAGTGGAAAGCAGTATTCCATGAGGAATAGTTTTTTGTTGAAATGCTGCTATTGTGTCTGTAAAGGTCACCTGCTCTCCTTTTTACCTTTGAAGTAATTTTCAGTTTTATTTGCTAAAAAGAGAGAACACTTGATTTTTTGCCCTGCTCACCTCTCTTGTGATTTACCTAGGGCCAGATGATTTTGTTTTGAATGAACCTTTCTCTCTTTACTTTCTTTAGTCTCTTCTCTCTGGCTCTTCAGAGTGCTGCAAGAAAGCACACTGTTATGATAACAGCCAAACTACCACTGCCATTTTTTCTGAAAACACAGTCATAAAATCCAGTACACAGTCTAAAAATCAAGAAAATTGAGGGAAGGGGAAAGGTTGGGAGGGATGGGAAAGAATAATGAAAGGAGTGACATTGATCAAGATTCCTTGTATTCATCTACTACTTGAATGGTAACTCCTTTATGCAACTATTTAAAGATTAAAAACTAAAATTAAAAAACAAAGTGGTTTTATATATATATACGTATGTATATGTATATATTCTGGGTAAGAATCCGGAACGAAGTCCCTTTTTCAAAATTCTTTTCTATTATTCCCTTTCAGTGTAGACAGCTGACTAAGGTGTCTATAAAACCTCGGCCACCTTCCAGATGAACTGCTTCTCAGAAGGGAATGCACATGAACACAAAGGCTTTGAGCTGAGATTCAATAGTTAATGGGCAAAGTGGACTCAGCCACTTGGTTGAATGGGATTCAAGTGGATTCATAGACTTCATTGCAACTTTAAGTCTGCCTGACATGCATACAGTGATGTTAATTTTTTTTCTAGGTGGACAACTTCCTCAGTTTAGAAGATGTGGACATAGATGAAGAGACTGATCCCCAAATGAGCAAGGGTATGCTTTCTCTTTACTTTCTATGCTGGGTGAATTCTCTCTACAAACTACAAATGATGATTTAGGCAGCTTTCTTTTGGGGGAAGTGCTACCTCCCACCTGCCTGCCATGGGAACACTGATGTTGTGAACTTATTTTACTTTCATACCAAACAAAGATGATTTTATTCTAGATTGGTCAAACTGTCTTGTTTAACCTTTGGTTTTAAGCAAAAGAAAGCTGTTCCTTCTATCTTACCCCCTCGATTTAACAGAGGATTAATTCTAAAATAATTTCCTTACATAGATCTCTTATCATGTTAGCTCCTTATTTCCAGAAGTAGTGTTGTAAATTGAGGTAATTTTTGAGGGACACCAAATGATCATAAATATCATAGAATATCACAATTGATTACAAAAATAACGAGTAAGAAAAGCTAATTTCTTTTTGCTTTTAAATGTATTTATAAAAATTAAACTGGAGGTATGGCTCAAGTGGTAGAGTACCTGTCTGGCAAGTACAAAGCCCTGAGTTCAAATATCATTACTGCCAAAAAGACACTTAATACTGAAGATATATTGTAAATGTTTCTTTTGGTGCATTTTTTCACATGGGCTAGACTGGAAGAGGCTTTTTGCTGGTTCATTGATGTTTATGTAGAAGATGATTTTTTAAATTTCCTTATTAACATTTCTGTAGCATCTATTCTTCACTTAATAAGCAAGAGTAAAATCACATATTACAAAGAAAGGGGAACCACATACAGGCAAGAGTCAGGTAAAGAGTTAAGAGCTTCATATTAGTTCATTTTTCTTGTTGCAATGACAGAATGCCTGATTTAAGACACTTAAAAGGAGGAAAGAATGGTATAATCCCTGTTTTCACTGTATTTGATTCCCGTTCCTTGCATCTTGTATATACATTTTTCTAATTTGGGGAGGGGAAGGGAAATAACAAAATGCTGAAATAATAGTACAGGTTGACCCATTGTAACAATGAGATGTACAAGACACTATGTTGAAAATTAACTTTACAACTTTGGGGATGGGGGAGGAAGGAGTTAGGGAACTGGGGAGGGAAGGGATGGTAGGGGGGAAAAAGCAGCAGGTAACAATGCTCAATAGGAAATGTACTCATTATCTTACTTATGTAACTGTAACCCTCTGTACATTATTTTTACAATAAAACATATATTAAAAAAGTATTTCAAAGTCAGTGTTCAATTTTAAACAAAGGGCAATTTCTATGGGGGTTTGCTTCTTGGCCTCTGTTTCCTGTCTTTTGGTAGCATAAATAAGAATAGTTTATGGGAGCAGACAGTTTGTTTATAATCAGGCAGGAATTAAGGTGGTTGGGTAAAGTTGGTTTGGGGATGGAGACAATCTGTAAATTGTATTAGCCCCTGTTCTGTCTAGCTTCTTTTACTGCTTGAATTGGCAAGGCTTTGGTAATGGAAAGCAATTAACATTTTTATTCTGCTTCCAAACATCAAACTATTCCACTGATGGGGTTGTTTCTCAAGCACTTTATTAACCAGTAGTCTTTGAAGACTTTCAAGTTTCTTATTTGATGTCAGGGATCTAAATGAATCTCATTGTCCAGAGAGGGTTCACTGGCTTTACACTCTAGTGACTGGATTTTTATCAGAGCAGCTTTGGGACTTTGACTGGACTTGAGGGAGAGCCTGGATTTTCAGGAAGCTGTTGTTGGTAGAAATGCAGATTCCTACATCCTGCACCCATTCAGAAGGTCTTCAGGGACACTGAATTTTTAGTTAGTACCCCAATGATTCTGATATAGTTTGAGGTTGACAATTGAAGACTAATGTTTCTAGTCTTCATGTAACACATTACCAATATAAAATCAATTTTATAGGAAGGCAGGAAAAAAACCAGTGTTGGGCATTTCTGGGGTGGTTTAAATTTCTCAACCTCCTCCCACCAATGAGAAGGTCTGTATTTTAAATCAATATAGCCAACAAGTTTGGTTTTTGTTGTGTCTATCTTTTAAGTTGTCTTTTTATCCTTTGCTATTATTTTCACATTCTTTTCTCTAAACAGTTTTGAAGTTTCCTCTTTTAGTTTGTGGAAAAATGAATATAACATCTCACTAATATGATTTTTTAAGGAATCAAATAACAGGCAGTTTTGCATTTGGGTATACATGATTACTGAGGCTGAACCAAGTCTCAGTGGACTTGAATGAACTAGTCAAACCTTCCCACATGGAAAATAATGTGCAGACCCTCTGCTGATAGTTGATCTGGGTTTTAGTGGTCTATTCTAATTACAGAGAAGATCACTAGGGCTTCCCATTTTTAGAAATGCGCAATTTGGGTCACTTGAAAGGAAAAAAGAAATTTAATAGTCTGTGCCAAGGTGAATTCTACTTTGGGCCTAATTTGTATTACACTTTAGGAATGGGAGCAGAAGGCAAATATTTATATCAGATGGGAAAATTGACATTTTAAACAGGCAAGTTGCTTGTATAATTTTGGCAGCTGAGAAGTTTACTGATTAGATTCTGTTGTTATTGTTTAAGCAACAGATTTGCCTGGGGCTGCAAGGAAGTAGGTTTTGTATTGTTTTCCTGCCATTGATTTTATTTGAACACCTTATTCACTCTCATAAATATTCTCTAAGAATTGGGTGTATGATTCTTTCCATGATGTTTACTTTGGCAGTCTAGGTGGGAGAGTAGATACTATATTCAGTGGTATTGAAGAACTTTCTTTTATTAAAAATTTTTTATTTCTTTTTTATTGTGAAAATACTGTACAGAGGGGTTACAATTACATGGGCAAGATAATGAGTACATTTCTTATCAAGCATTGTTGCCTCCTCCTTTGTTTCCCCTTCCCATCCCTTCTCATCCTCCCCCAGCCCCCCCATCCTCCCCTCCCCCCCCCCACCAAAGTAGTAAAGTTTGTTTTCGACATGACAACTTGTACTTCTCATTGTCACAATGGGTCCACCTGTATCCCTATTTAAACGATATGTTTTTCCCTTTCCCCTTCACAAATTATACCGATATCAAATACAGTGAAAGCAGGGGTTATACTGTAGGGGAGGGACATACAAAGCAACAAAGAAATAATCTTATAAATGCGTTAGAAACAATCCCATGAAAGAAAAAAAAACATTTGAATACATATCTTAGGGTTCATTTCCCTAACCTCACCTTATCTGACCTTTTGTGCTTGACTCATACATATACTAGATATTGCAAATAAGGGAAACCATGGGGCCTATGTTTCTTTGGGCTTGGCTTACTTCACTTAATATAATTTTTTCCAAGCCTTTCCATTTCCTAACAAATGGGGCAATGTCATTCTTTCTTATGGAGGCATAGAATTCCATTGTGTATATATACCACATTTTCTTGATCCATTCATCTACTGAGGGGCATCTGGGTTGGTTCCATATCTTAGCTATGGTAAATAATGCTGCAATAAACATAGTTGTGCTGGTAGCTTTAGTGTAGTCTTGTTTATGAACATTTGGGTAAATGCCCAAAAGTGGGATTGCTGGGTCATAGGGGAGCTCTATGTGGAGTCTTTTGAGGAACCTCTATAGTACTTTCCAAAGTGGTTGAACAAGTTTACACTCCCACCAACAATGCAGTAAGGTTCCCTTCTGTCCACATCCCCTCCAGCATCTGTTGTTATTAAAATTCTTGATTTTTGCCATTCTAACTGGGGTGAGGTGGTATCTCAATGTTGTTTTGATTTGCATTTCTTTTATGGCTAGGGAGGTTGAGCATTTCTTCATGTGTCTATTGGCCATCCTTCTTTCCTCTATTGAAGAACTTTCTGAAGATAATGTTTTCCAGGAAGTTTCGTGTTGTGTGTTGATTTCATATCAACTTATAAGCCTTTCCTTTCTCTGATTTGGAATAAGACAGTTAACTTGAAAACTGTTATGTTTTCAGACAAGATGGCTCAAATTGTTATCCAGCACAATTGCAGTTTGGGTTAACTAGTTGCTATTATACTAGGGCCATCAGCATAAGAAGAATCTTCATTTTATTATATTTTTACCTCCTTAATTGGCCTATTCTCTTCTCTGGCTTAATGAAACTAGCTAAAGAGATTATTTTTAAGGTCTAGTTCTCAGAATTATACTGCCTGGACAGGTCTTTTGACCAGTGGATGTACTCATGCTATGGTTAATTGTGTTAAATGACAGTGGGTCCTGGTTCCTACTCAACAATTGGCAGCCCTCTTCAATTTTTTATTTTCAACGTTTCCAGTACTTTGAATCATTTGTAGCTAGGAAGAGGCAAGTGCCTACAAATGAGGGATCAGTTATCTCTCCTTTAAAAAAATATGATTTAATTCTTTGGTTATCCTCATCTTTGAGCAGCTTTAAGCAGCCTGTGAATGGCCAGGGATTCATACTTAACAAATGTTTAATACCTGTGACTATAATGAAGAAAAAAATGTTTAATACTGTGACTATAATGAAGAAAAAAAATAGACCATGTTTCTGTATTCATACAATTCATAAATTATTAGAAGAGTTTCAGGTATAATGATATAATCACAAACATGTCATTATAAATTATTCAGGATCTCTCGAAAGCATTTGAAGGGGAACTTAAATTTGTCTGTAGGATCAGAGAAACCTCTTTAAAGAGTGCTGGGCGCCAGTGGCTCATGCCTGTAACCTTAGCTACTCAGGAGACTAACATCTGAGGATTGCAGTTAGAAGCCAGCTTGGACAGGAAAGTCCATGAGCCTCTTTATCTCCAGTTAGCTACCAGGAAACCATAAGTGGAACTGTGGCTCAAAGTGGTAAAGCACTAACCTTGGGAGAAAAAACTCAGTCAGTGCTCAGGCCCTGAATTCAAGCTCCTCAACAGACTTAATAAACAAACAAACAAACAAATAAATAAAGTGCTTTAAGAGCCCCAGACCCAAAGGGTAAATAACCATGAACTGCTGAAGGGGTGAGGGAGAAGGGCAGATAGGAGAGGATAGGACAGCATAAGAATGGCATATATAGAGGTGATGGTTTAAGAAAAAAATGATACATTTCAAGCAACTTGAAATGTAGATACTGTGTTATATACTTAGGATATTAATATCTTCTTCCATGGCTTCATTTATCATTGAAAACATCAAGAGGGAGAAAATACACAAGGACCTGTTTTACAGTGGTCCTCTAGTCCTACTTCTCCAAGTTTTACGTATGCAAACATATACCCATCTCTGAAGGTCTAGTCATGTTAACCATGAGGACAAGCAAAGGCTTTTGCCCTGTCCTTATTACATCAAGAAATTTTCATTTTGTTCTTGAGAAGAGAATTGGGAGGATAATTCTCTTCTTATCCCACTGAGAGAAGAAAAGATTTATTTAATCAATCCCTTCATTTTGCTTCGGGGGTCATGCTGCTTGGAAGCTGTATGTCTTTTCTTCTAGTCCCGGAGCTTCCCTTTCCCCAAGTGAGTTACAGCTGAGAATCATCTGTTGATGGAAGGCTGAGGGACTCGCTCTGGGTCTCTTAAGGGCATCCATAGAGGTGGTTTTCATTACCCCTGGTTCGGTGTCATTTGTGCAGATATTCTCCCAGGTGGATAGTCTAACCTTTCTGTCTGGAAGGATGCCCAGTTGTGGCTGTGAAACAAGCCTTACTTCCAAATTTAACTACACTAGGCATAAAGCTCCTACTTAGATTTCCACCATTCTGACTCCTAGACACACTTCTCATTTATTTTTGTACAATTGCCCTATCCACGAAGTAACTTTCCCCTAATCTTCCTTACCATCTCTTGGATGGGCAGTAATCATTCTCTTTCTACACCTCCACATTATTTTCCTTTATTTTATTTGCAGAGTATTTGTTAGATCACAGATCACTTGCAAGTAGCGTATCACTTATGTATGTATGTGTCCATGTGCATGTATATATATAAATGTAAATATAGATGTATATACATGTATATTCTAAATCCTGATTTAGTGGAAGTGGTGTTACCTACTTTCATTAAATATAGTGAAATCATCTGGCTTTGAATCTGTTCACCTTGCTATTTTGTTTTCTTCCTCTCCTGATCATTTATGTCTAATTCCCCCTTACATTTTTTGCCTATTGTGGAATAACTAAGAATTATTTAAGCCCTATTTTAGTACATTTTACAGTTATTTTCTTCCAGTGTTTTAAAGATATTCTAGGGTTTTTTTTGGTGTTTATTGTTGAAGGTGGCTCACTGGTAGA
This sequence comes from Dipodomys ordii, assembly GCF_000151885.1. Taxonomy (NCBI): domain Eukaryota; kingdom Metazoa; phylum Chordata; class Mammalia; order Rodentia; family Heteromyidae; genus Dipodomys; species Dipodomys ordii. Next base: position 14,016,168 of record NW_012267262.1, read on the forward strand.
GCGCTTGCCTTGCATGCCTGAGGCCCTGGGTTCCATTCCTCAGCGCCACATAAGCAAAAAGAAAAAAGTCGGAAGTGGTGCTGTGGCTCAAGTGGTAGAGCACTAGCCTTGAGCTGAAGAGCTGAGGGACAGCACCCAGGCCCAGAGTTCAGGCCCCATGACCGGACCCCCTCACCCCCAAAAAAGAAAGATAATAAAAATCATCTGTCAGTCTGATTGCTGTCCTATGAAGTTAATGTTCTCTCCCCTCATTTGACTGTTTTTTTCCCTTTTCTTCAGTAATTTTACTATGTTTATGTTGTTTTGTTTGTATTTGTTTTGCTTGGGGGTGGTGGAGATTCTTGTGCTAGGAAATTCTCTGCTCTTATCTCCTTAAATATTACCCATGATCCTATCATTTTTCCATAACCCCTATGTCCCTTTTGCTCTTTTCTGTATTTTTCATCATTAAAGAATTTTGTCTTTCTTGCTTCAGTCTAAATATTTTCCACTATATTCTAGCTCATTAATCCTTTCCTGACATATCAATATTTCAGTGTTGGAATACATATCTATTTTTATTTGTCTTCACTAATGTTGCAGAAGCAATGATGGTTCTATGCTGGTGCGTTTGTGTGAACCAACATAGTGGCACTAACTATACTAGCAGTTATCATCTTCATTGCTGTGAAATTCACAACCAATATAAATGCAAGTTTCCGCTGAAAATGTCCTTGATAAAGTTGTAAAAATGATTGATTTTTACTAATTCCTGATATGCTGACCACAACTCTTTTTTTTTTTTTTTTTTTGTTGGTCATGGGGCTTGAACTCTGGGCCTGGGCACTGTCTCTGAACTCTTCAGCTCAAGGCTAGCACTCTACAACTTGAGCAACAGTGCCACTTTTGGTTTTCTGGTGGTTAATTGGGAGATGAGAGTCATGGACTTTCCTGCTCTGGCTGGCTTTGAACCGAGATCCTCAGATCTCAGCTTCCTGAGTAGCTAGGATTGCAGGCATAAGCCACCGGCACCTGGCGACCACAACTCTTTTAATGATCTATATGTTGAAATAGTATATACCCAACAAGGAACTTCTGCTACATATGGGAATACAATTAGTTATGTGGAAAAATATGTGTGAGAGAGAGTGTGTGTGAGAGAGTGAGAGGGTGTTTAACTGTTTTCTCTTTTCTGAATCACAGTCTCTTTAAAAGGATGACTGACAAACTATGATTTTAAGAAAGTATCAAACAAACTCTTCTACAATTAATAGTACTCATCGCCAGTGATAAAACTGATATTCAAACAAGTGAAAATTAGAATTTTAGGAAACTTGGTAAAATTGGTGATATTGACTAATGTGGGCTTTATTCTGCATAATGCAACATGTCAATATTTGGAAGAGCTACCTAACAGTGTGAGTCAATATTTTCCAAATAAACAGTTAATTATAGTGTAAAACTATGCATTGAAGAAATATCCATTCAACTTGAAAGTTAGGAGAGTGACTTTTAATATAACAATGTGAAACATTCAATAGTATGGTTTCAGATTACTTACTGAAACTAACCTTTAAAAAACTATCATTTGTCACGTTTTGGTGTGGTATCTAAAAAAATACCTGTAATCCTATGAAAAGACAAAATAATTTTCACCTTTTCAGCTATTTACCTGTTTGAGACTAGATTTTCCTTATATCAACTAAAAAAGCATAATTCAAAAATCAAATGCAGAAACAAAGAATCAAACTTTCTTCTATTAAGCCAGACATTAAAATAGATTTGAAAAGATGTAAACCTGTACTTCTCACTGATTCCTTTGTTTTTTGGAAATAGATTATTCATAAAACATTTTAAAATTGAATTAATTTTAATGATTCTATAAATAATATTAGAATATTTATTTGTTTAATTTCAATATGATAAATGTTAATAGATATAACCCATGTAAGTAAGAGATCTTTGTGATCTTTAGTAACTTTTTTCTTATTTAAAATTTTATTATTTTATTTTATTGTAAAGCTGATGTACAGAAGGGTTAGTTACATAAGTAAATCATATTAAGTGAAGTAAGCCAGACCCAAAGAACACAGGCTACCTGGTTTTCCTCATTTGTAATATTAGTATATGCTTAAGGTAGTCCTAGAGGATCACAATATCTTGATAACTTTGTACATATGACCATATAAAATGTAGCTTATTGGGGCTGGGAATGTGGAACAGTGGTAGAGCACTTGAAGACCTGGGTTCGATTCTTTAGTACCACATAAACAGAAAAAGCTGGAGGTGGTGCTATTGCTTAAGTGGTAGAGTGCTAGCCTTGAGCAAAAGACAGTGCCCAGGCCTTGAGTTCAAGCCCAGGACTGGGGGAAAAAAAATTCCATGATATAGAAACAAGAGGTTTCTTCCTCCTTCTCCTTATGCTCCTCCTCCTCTTTTTTTTAGTGTTTCATTTTGTTCCTCTGTTTTATTCCCTGTGGTCACTGTTTCTGAGTACCCTTTGTCTTTTATACAAATTTACCTGATTTGGAGAAGAGATGGGGAATTGGAAAAACAGTGGGACAATGGGTGAAATAATGCAACAGGGATTCTCACTAGACACTATGTTGGAACTGAACTTTACAATGTGGAGGGGAGGAGAGTCGGGGAGTGAGAGAAAATGAGGGAGGGCGTAACACTGTTTGAAAAGAAATGTACTCCTTACTTGGGTAACTTTTAAGAATAAGAACCACTAAACTAGCCTGGCATGGTTAACTCATCCCTATAATACGAGCTACTCAGGAGGCTAAAATCTGGAGGATCATGATTTGAAACCAGTCCAGGCAAAATGTCTCAGAGACTCTCTCTCCATTTAACCAGCACAAAGCTCCACTGGAGGCATGGCTCAAAGTGGTACAGCGCTAGCTGTGAGCAACCAGTAAAACAAAACAAACAAAACAAAATTCACCAAGCTGGACTTTTATAGATAGTGGTTGTGTTGTGGAGACTGGAAAGCGAAACATTTCTCATTATCCTTTTCTTGGACATAGAGGCCCAAATGTTGAGGAAACGTGGTCACTTTACATGATGACACACAAATCGGTTGGCTAATTTTTATAACTATGCCAGGCAGATTAAATATTATTATAATCTGAATTATCAGGTAACAGGTAGGTTGCTTGCAAAAAAATGTATTAGATGACACGAGGACAGCTTTTGATTTGCTCATTATTGGCTCAGTACAGAAAGCTGAACAGCATATGTAGATCATTTGTAAATATTAGAAATTGGAACATGTAGTTGATAAGGAGAAATTAAAGTATTCCCATCAGTCTTGTCATTCAACCTCAAGAGTCAATTTGGAAATTGCTCTGTTTCTACAATGTACATCAGCTGATACAGTGACATTTAATTAAGATAAAAACAAAGCCTTTGGTTGTTTTAAAAATAATGTGGTCATCTTAAGCCCCTGAAAACACTGGAGTTTTAGAAAGTTTTACAGGGTATTTCAGAAATTCTTTTCACTGTCATCAACAAATACAATAATTATTTTTCCCTGGAGAAGATAAGTATGTGTACAAATAACAAATCCATATTGGCTAAAAGATGGTAATTTTCCTTATAACATGTATCCTATCCGTCTTTTCTCATCTACATTAATTTGCCCTTTCATAAGCCCATTGTATTTGGAGTTACTCACCTTTGTTCTTATTATTTAGTTAATTTCTGTGTGAAAGACATATCACTTCAACCATATTCTGTTTTTGAGAGTAATGATGATACTTCTTTTACATCATGCACAGAGTTGTATTGGCAAGTAGGTTCTCAACACCTGCTATTCAGTTTAAAAGACATGGTGCAGGAAATTCATTTTCTGTCTCCAACTGGCTGAGAATCACTACACATGCAGGGACTCTATTAGGCCCCAGCAGACATGCTGGGGTGAGTTTTGCTTTTACACTGAAGAAAAGGAATGTCAATACATGTTAGTTAAAATACAGAGGATGAGTCTTCTTGTTTTTGAAAGAATTGTATCCATGGCAGTGGAATTATTAGGAAAGAAATAATTTTTGTTGAAATTTCTAACTTTTTCTTTGCAAACAGATTAGAAAAGTGTAGAGTTGGAGTGAAGGAACTGCAAACTGGCTATACCATTTGTCAGTCAGAACAATGATCTGCAGTAGCCCTTAAAGCAGAATTGATTTTGATTTCACATTTGAGCCTGTTATTTCCTCTGGCAGCCAGAGGGTCTGGGGTATATTGGTTTTCACATTCAGAGGTCTGAACCTTTCTTTTGCTGCCTTGTTAGCAGCCCTGGCCAGCCATAGGTCAGTCCTAGTCAGTTACATGAAGGAGCTCCATGAGGGAGCTGGTGTTGAACTCACAAATAGATACATTAGAAAGCCAACTTTCTTGGATTTAAGCATGCTACTTCTGTCGGCCAAAAAAAAAAAAAAGTGTGGGAAGTGTACTTTATGCTGCCCAACCATGCTAATGTTTACTATAGTGACACTTCCAGTACTTGAGTTTGGATGCATAATTGAATCAAGTTAAATAAGACACATAATGAAAAGTCTGCTTTAAAAAGTGATATGGGAAATTTGATCTCTGAACTCAATACCAATTCACAAATAATGAGACCAGGATTTTGGAGAAAAGGAAATAAAAGGCTTATTAATTTTGTCAGACAAAATGAGGACATTGCATTGTTATCTCAGAAAGAACCACAGTCCTGCCTTCTGGAGAGGTTTTTACAGCCAAGCCCAGGAGCCTGGGCTTCTGGATGTATGTAAAGAGGCATGACTTAAGGCTGGATGGTGGTCTTGGGCTCTCTGACCTCTAGGTGTATCTCTATAGAGCTGTAGTTCCTTGCTGCCCAGCTCTGCAGGATAAGAAGAGGAGCATGGTGATGTCTGGAGCTGAGAATGTGTACTTCAGTTCCCTCCCATGGGGACATAGGGACATAATAGGGGAAGAGGTAGAAGAGTGAGAAAGAAAAAAAAAACTTATGTGAGATAGCATCTGGCTGTTGAGCTAAACCTATAGTTGTGACATATTTGGATATCTATTCCTGTTTACAAAATAAGTTCATGATGTGACATTGTAGGCTAAGATACAGGGCTTGGTGGATGGATTGCCCAGCCCTGCTCTTCTGTGGGATTGGTTCTAAGTGATTAGGAATCTGAGTTTATTCTCACTGTTTATCACCCAGGAAATAATAGAACTCTTGGAAGGATTAGCTGTGCTGATGCTTGTAAAATGCTGGACATAAAGTAAATGTTGGCTAACATTAGTTTTCCTTTATGCTAAATAGCAAGACCATATTCTAAGATTTTAATAATTGGTCATGACAGAACTATGTTTATAGTTCTACCAAACTGTTCTACCAGATTGATGATGAAGGCCTAACTTAAAGAATAGTGATTCTATTTTTTTATTTTTATGAGAGTTGTTGTCTACATTGGTGAACCATGCATTTCAAAAGGGTTTCAGCTTTTGTATATCAATACCAGCTTCAGTTATCTTGATATCTATCTATCTATCTATCTATCTATCTATCTATCTATCTATCTATCTATCTATCTATCTATCTATCTATCTATCTATCTATCTACCTATGCTGCCATTGGCAACAGCCCAGGCATGCCTGTTGCTAATTAATCACTTCCACTGAGAACTTAATTAGTGGCTTAATGAGGATCATTGTAGAGTAGCAGGCAGCATCTTCCTGAGCCAGCTGCAAGTTCCTGGCTAGCATCAGCTAGTCCTAGGCCTTCTGGTCCTTTGGAAACTCCTATGCTTCTGTTTGTCCTCCATAAAAATCACTGGTTGTCTGTTAGGCAGTCATTAACTGTCACATCTGTAAGGAAGGAACATATACATTTAGGTTGAATGGATCAGAAAGCCAAGATTGGTTGTTGAATTCTTGTGATTGTGCTAGTACAGGAAACATGTTATTGTTTGCAAGTGTTGAAAAAGAAAATGTGTATTCTGAATATGACAAAGTATTTCATTTTTCTGAAAGTTAAAGTGCTTTTCTTCTGGCATTGTTGTTATATGTATGTGTGTATATATATATATATGTGTGTGAAATATTGCTACACTGTTACTAGATGAAATAAGTACTCTATTTTCTTTCTCTGTACTCCCTCGGGAAAATATGGCAAAATGAGGCAAAATTAGCATCTTCTTCCTGCCTTAGTCTCCTGTAGAAGTAGAAATTTGTTTCAGATTTCAAGGCAAAATTGAGTTACTCACCAAACAGCATTTCTCCCATTCTCTCTTTTGGATAGACTGTGACTCTGCAACAGTAAGATAAAAACAAATGTACCAATCGCTTCTTCTTTAGAGAAAGGGATTTCTTTGAGTCAAGTTCCCAAAATGAGGACATGCTGCATTGTAGAATGGACCTACTTTGCATGAACGTATTTTCTGGTTTCCTTCTTCCTTCCTTCCTTCCTTCCTTCCTTCTTCCTTTCTCTTTTTCTCTCTCTTTCCTCCTCCTCCTCTTCTTAATCTTCATCTTCATCTTTTTTTTTTGCCAGTCTTGGGGCTTGAACTCAGAGCCTGGGCACTGTCCTTGAGCTTCTTTTGCTCAAGGCTAGCACTCTATCACTTGAGCCACAGTGACACTTTCAGGTTTTTTCTGTTTATGTGATACTGAGAAATCGACCCCAGAGCTTCATGCATGCTAGGCAAGCACTCTGTCACTAAGCCACCTTCCCAGCCCAATGCATGAGCATGTTTTTATCCTTCCTTTGGCTGTTAGATCACTGGTGCTAAGTGTTGAACCTGGCAAAAGATCAACTGAAATATTTTATAATCAACAGATAGGATGCTGCTTCCAGGAGAAGTGGAACAGGAATTAAGCACCTATGTTCCTTCTTACGTTCCTGTTGACCGGCCTCCCATCAATGAAGAGAAGCTGAAGCCTACTGTAAAAAGGACCATGGAGCAAGTGTCTGAGGTACTCCCCAGAGAATGTAGTGCCTAGATTTTCTAGTTTGTTCTATTAGGGAAATGTGCTCTTGTTCTGTGCTTTCTTTTTCCTTAGACATGGGGAAATTTAGAACTTGTTATTTAATTGGTTCCTCTTCTGTTGATTTTTAAGAAAATATCATTTACTTTATTATTATAAAGTGATGTACAGAGGGATTACAATGACATGAATAAGGTAATGAGTGCATTTTCTTTCATACAGTGTCCTCTGTTCCCTCACTCTCTCCCAGTCCCTCCCCCATGAGTTGTATAGTTCACTTTCATCAGTGTCCAGTGAGTTCCACTACTGTACTTTTTTCCCCATTTCCCTTGAGTTTTGTACCCTCCCCCAACCCTCCTGCAGATATACAAGTGAATATACCATGCATAAAGAAAAGCCAGACTCATCAAAAAATAAAATTTTAATAAAAAGAAAGAAAACAGAGATCTCTTATTTCCATATCTTGGAGTTCATTTAGATATATATTATTTTATATGAATATGGGTCTTTAATGATTATACTCCTTGTAAGCACACAGAGAAATTATGTTTTTATGTGGGAACTCTCTCAGCTTTATGATATATGTCATACTGAAGAATAAGCAATAGAAAGAAGAGACAGTTTTCTTATCTCTTTTGGCCTGAACTGGCTGTGGTTCTTATCATTTCTAAGGTCTTACAAATTTTTGATATTAGTGAAGATAGGACCACACTGCTGTAACAAAATCTTGATAATAATTCCAAGGCTGAAGGATGTAGAAGTCTATTTCTCTTACTTAGCATTCTAGAGAGAGGTCTTAGAGTGAATAGGTCAGTTCCCTAGGGTCATCGGAGACTAAAGGCTCCTTGAGGCACTGTCCCCAGCTAAACGTTCCAAGCCAGATTGCCACCATACTTAGAGGGGCAGGGATAGGAGCTTGGGGGTAGGCATGCCACTGCAAGGCCTAGGACTTTGGATCCTTCATTGCTGCTCATGTCCCATTGGCAACCACTTAAGTCATGTGTTCCTAGCTAGCCACAATAGAGACAATGTGCACAATGGCAGGAGAGAATAGACTCTCTGTTAACACCTTTACCCTCTCAGACATAGAACCTGAAAGCCACTTTAGTTATCATTTTGCTATTCTTCTATATATACTTGGCAAATGGGCACTAACAGAGGCTGCTGGTGGTGCTGGAAAGTGACCCTTGTGACCTTCCTTATTTTATTTTATTTATTTATTTATTTATTTTATTTGTGAACATACTGTACAGAGGGGTTACAATTACATGGGCAGGATAATGCGTACATTTCTTACCAAGCATTGCAGCCTCCTCCTTTGTTTACCCTTCACATCCCTTCCCAGCCTCCCCCCCCCCCCCCCAGTCCCAATCCTTCTTCCCCCCCTCCCCCATCCCCCCGCAGCTCATTTTGGACATGACAACTTGTACTTCTCATTGTTGCAACAGGTCCACCTGTTTCCTTAAATGACTTGTTTTTCCCCATCTCCTCCACAAGTTATACTGAAAGCAGGACCTTCCTTATTTTAGTATAAAGGGGATCAGCCCCAATAAGTTGTTAAGGGCTTTTGGTTAAATCTGTGGATTTCTAATGAACTCCCCAAGGTCTCTCTTGGCTAGTATAATCATTCAGGTACTAGTCTTGTAACTGGAATTTAATTCTATTTGTAGAATCAGTTGGAATTATGACATTCAAAAGTAATGCAGTGGAATTCTAAGCTGCCATGTTCCATGTTTAGTATTTTTAAAAACATCAAAATATCAAAAACATATATCCAAGGTGCTTACAGGTTTATATTAAACTCCCAAATTGGCTACCAGACAAATAGATCAGGACAGCCACTTTCTAATATGCTTTTTGAATTATAAATTACATTCTTGGACTTATAAAAAACTAAAATTGCAATACTATTCTTAGCAGGAATCAGTTTCTTTTTAAGGCTCATTTGTATTCTTGACTATTGGAAGTTGATCTTAGAAGTTGTTGTGCTAGCCATTGAATATGGCATCTAGTACCTTTGTAAAAACACAATTACACTTAAGTATATAAGTATTCTAGGACAATAGAGGAAAAAAAAGTGGTTTCAGTTATGGGTTAAAAAAATTCTGAATGATCTCGAATCTGTTGAATAGTAAAACACAAAACTGTATGATTGCATTAAACATTTTGATTTCTCAATTTCACAGGATTTTTGAGCATTTTTCAATGTTGGAATCAAAATAATATAAATGAATTTTGTATTTCTTAACTCATAAGCCATTCGTGAATAATTCGTGTTGTTTTGTAAATATCCTGACCAATATTTTGTTTGAGATCTTCCTTTATTCTTCTTTTTCCCTTACCCTTTCTCCTTTCCATCTCATCCTTCTTTTTTTCCTCTTCTTCCTTTCCTCTTCCTTCTCCTACTCTTCCCTCCTTTCTTCTTTCTGCTCTCCTTTCCCCTTTCTTTTTTCTTTTCTATTTTGAGACAGAGTCTTACTATGCAATTCAGTCTAGCCTTAAAGTTTATATGTAGTCCAATTTGGCCTAAAAGTTGTGATCCTCTTGCCCAGCTGCTGGGATTCTAGGTATGTACCATTATATCTGGCTTAGGATTTTTATTTCTAACTATTATCTGTAAGAGACTGTCTAGAATCACAACATTGCAACATCTCTGTCTTGGTTTGATACCATTAAGCTTATCTCAAGCCTTTATTATAATGTCACCAAAAAAACATAATCATCAGTTTCCAGCAGATGTCCTAAAAGTGCTCACCAAATGCCATTTGGAGAGCGGGGACAGCAATTGATTTTCTGCTGTCAGTGTGAAAGGTGAAAATGTGATCTGGCTGTCTTGACTTTCTCTTAATTTTCTCTTAAGAACTATTGATCCACTTTCTGATATTTTGGGCCTATTTGATATTTTTCTTAATATTAGCCGTTTTGTACATGTGAATTTTTTAGCCTTAGAGTTAAACCTTTTTCTAAGAACCTTCAATGTTGTATTTGTAAATAACTTGCTTTTTTTTCCTGGCTACTCTATTTTGAGAGATTTGGTAAGTTTTGAACAGCTTTATAGAGTTCAGGTTAGGAAGATGAAAAGTTGTTACTTGTTATCAAAACCATAAAAGAGGTCAGTAGACAAAAAACTTGATGTTTTAATGGGAGAGCTGCTTTTCCAGTTCATAATAGGATTCTAAAAAATGGCCATCTATAAAAGACAGTTTATTTACTGTATTACTTTGTATGCTAGCTTACAGCTATATGTTACCATTATTGATTTGAGCATTAGTTCTTTTTTCTTTAATTTGCCTATGTGGTACCATGAATGAAAATGATGCCTCTTTTAACAGTGTCTCTGGTAGAATAAGTCACATGAGCAATTTTAAGGAAAAGCAAAGTTTTCTAATAGTGTAACAAATTGTATTCCCTGAGAGGCCACAAAAAGATTTCAATTAGATTTGAAATTAGACACCTGAAATCCACACATATTTCTCTCAGCTCCTTAGGCAAAAACAACAAGTTAATAACTTAATTCACAGTTGTTGTTTTTTTGTTTAGTAGCAGGGGATTTGGTGTTCGATTGCACAAATTCTTGCCTGAAATAAATCAGAATTTCAGATTGTAATTTAAAGCCTTGCAGTCTTATAGTTTAGAACCCTGAAATAAACCAAATTTGAAAGAAGAGAATTCCCAGTCTGCTACAACAGTCAATAGCCTGAAAGGCAGAGCAGAAATGTAACCTTCCTATACTGTAAAAGCCATCCTCTAGTAGGCCACAGTGATGTTTACTGAATGACAGTGGACACCTCGTCTCACTTTGAATTATGTGTCTATTGCCTGTTTTGGGAGAATCCAATTCATTCCTCTCCTGCTTATCTTCATAAGCTTGTTTAGTTCAAATGTAAGATGTGGCTCAGTTCCATACATACAGTAGCCATGTAATAAACCATTGTTGAATGCACAAATATATACACACATCCTCACTACTTACTGGGAACAATTTTCTGACACAACACAGTTTGGGGGGGGGAGTCATTGTGTCTTTTCTTTTCTCTTGGTTAATTCCCCTCAATGTATAAACACATTCAGATCTCTCTGGTCCTTAAGAAAATGAGACAAAACAAGAAAAGAAAAACCTGCCCTTTGTTTTGGATCCCTCTTTGGCTACTGACTATTCCTTTTCCGTAGTTTTTTTTCCCCCCAGCCTTCAGAAGTCACTAGACTCTACTAGTTGATTCTGTTTCCTTTCCACTCAGCCCCCTTTCAGAATACCACAAAATGTCCTAGGCCTCCGTCGCTTGCCTGCATGTGTTCAGAATGAAGGCACTAACTACTTTATAGTGGCTCGATCCCGCCAATAAGAGATGAGTGGTTATCTCTTGCTACCCTCTCCCTTACACTCAGAGATGGCAAATTGGGAATCTTATTTCTATGACTTATTCATGACAGCCCCCCTCTCTGCAAAGCTATTCTTCCCTCAACCTTGTTTACTGATACACTTTAAAGATCCTCTTAGTTATTACCCCGGGCAGCTCTGAATCCTCGCAGGCCCATCCAGTCTGGTCTGGAATAGGCATCCTTTCTCTGCTCCTGTCATCCCTTTAGCTGCACCATTTGTGTTTACTGTATGGTATTATGCTTTGTTTATAGGTTTATCTCACTTGTGATTTTCCTACAGGTCTTTATCTTTGCATTCCCTGACACCTTACACTGACATTTTGACTCATGGATGTGCTGATCACATTGCATTATATTCCCCAAACAGTCTGAAATATTCTGAGACTCATTGTTTGGCCTTGCAAGTAGTTCTGGTTTATTTGCTTTTCTAGTTCAGCATTTAACTGCCTAAGAAGATAATCTGACAAAGCTACCGTTAATAACTCTTAGTTTCTAAGGGAAGAAATCTATCTGTTTAAGTATATAAATATACCCTTACATTTATTATAAATGAGTAATCCTTAACATTATTATATTTATTAACTTTCTGAAATTTCTTGTTCTTTTGCTTTGGTTAATATAAAATGACTGAAGAAGATCATGTGTCATAATGAAGAATTTAAGCATATGAAAAACAACTTAAAGGAAAATGCTATTTTTAAGAAATTTCTCTAACTGAGGTACCATAATTTGAGATGTTATAGTCTCAAGAGATACTGGGATCTGTGTGAAAAGAGAGGGAGAAGATGATAGTGGGCTGGGTCTGAAACTTACTTGGCTATGGGAGTTAGTCCTCATTTGAGATTCAGAAATCCAGAATGCAACCCCTGCACTATCAGGGCTGCTAAGACACGTTGAGTAAAAAGTGTGGTGATATGGGGGCTCGTAGGGTTTTCTTCAGGGTGACAGTACTTGATTGAGAGGAAATGGAGCTTTTTCATTTTTCACTCCTGTGCTTTCCTTTCCCTTCTTGCAATTCTATCAGTGAGCATGACCTGTAATACGAATATCAGTCATTTATTTCTGTCTCCTTGAAGTTCTTATGAAACCTCATAGACTCAGGTTTTGCTAGATTTATTTTGTATTCTCAATATCGAATACTTACAAGTTTTTGAGTAAACAAGCCAGGTGGGTGAAGTTGGGAATCCGAGGACCATTTCTGTTGGATAGAAGGAATGTGAACTCACAGCATGGTACTGCCGGGTTTTTTAGCACAGCAGAGCGATTTGTGTAATTTAAAAGTGTGTAATTTAAAATCTTACATGAGAAGTGAACAAAGCAAAATGACTTCACGTGGTGAGGATGGCTGTCGACAGAGGCCACACAGTGGAGATCTGAGTCACAATGCAGTGAGCACAGGCGGAATGAGCTTGGCATCATTCATGAGGGCATGCGTTTAGACCAGGCATAAGAGAGCAGAAAATGCCATCCGATTGGATGTGCTGTCTTCTTCACACGTACTGCTAGGTTCAGGGTAGAATCAGTCATCCTCCATCAGGATGGGATAGGGCTGAAGTCTGCAGGCCTCAGTACTGAGTGGAGTTGGAGATGGTGTCCTCGTCTTGGGTTATTGTGTGTTCTTTGAGTTTGTTGTAGCAATGTTATCCCTCTGTCATTTCAGCTGTGGTGAGGATTAATTTAGTCTTGGAATGTGATAGAAACAGACGGGTTCATCATTCTGCTCTGTAGAAGATTTGCTTCCAATCTGAGTTGAATACAGGAAATAGGCTTCAGTTTCCTTGTGGCCTTGAGAACATTATCTATGGTCGTTTGTGGGAACTGCTTAGCTTCCTCGGGAATTTTGAATTGGTTGATTCAGTTTTGGCTTGGTTGATTCTTACTAATGTTTATTGAGCAGGTTCAGTTTTATTCAAAGCAGAAGGCCCTGGATTCAAATGATGCTTTTCTCTCTTATTAATTGTGTAGCTTTACCCAAATTCCATAGCCTTTAGGAGTTTCCTCAGATGGGATAACAGTGAATTGTGGAAGGGTTGTTTGAAGTCTGTGCTGCTGTCTACGTGGCTCCAGGTCTTAGGGCTGGCATGTCGTGGGAACTCAGTGGCAGCTCTTTACCATTACTCTTGTCATAACTTTCTAATAGAAACAAAATACTTGCGTCTGTAAAATGTGTTTCCTTGCTAGTTTACTAAGGAAGAATGATAGATCCCTGGGTGTTAGTTACTGATACCACACACCTAAGTGTAGGATATGACTGCCAAACAGGTAGGAGAGATCTACTCCTGGTGGCTTATTTTCCACCATTAGTAGCAACACATATTCTGAGCAATATGCTCCACTTCATAAACAATGAGATCATCTTCCATGTAAAACTATTTAAAGCTAATGATTGTTTCTTCATTCTTGGATAAACCATACTTTTCAATTATTTTGACCTTACCATATGGTAGAGCTGGATGGATCTCATTATATGACACACCATTTACTTTTGGAGAAGCTTTTTAGGGGATGACATCGTGAGATTTTTTTTTAAAATATGCTTTTTTATCTACCGTCCTTTAGCAAATGTTCAAAACTCACACATTTGAATGAATATGTACAAAATGATTACCTTTCCTTGCCGCTACTCACTTTACATAAACTGGAATATTTTGAAATTTATTGGTAAGAAAACAGGGATCCTGGACTTTTAAGATGAAACTTTGTGTTTTAATTCCTTCCTTTTTAATTACCTTTGTCTTTAAGTAGTTCTACAGAGGAGTTGCTAATCAACAAAGCAGTTATGAATCAATGCACCATGATCAATGCTACTTCCTTCAGCCTTCTCCCCCATTCCTCCTACCCTTATCCTTTCCCTCGGTTTTCTTAATTTTGTTGAGTATGTATTGAGTTTTATAATTCTTTCTGTCATTGGACAGAAGATATCGATATTACCCAAAGAAGTATAGAAAATGTAGGATACTTTTTAATCATTGGAAATTATATTTTATTAATACAAGTGTTTTTTTTGTAAATGATGGAAAAACATTTACAGTTGATCAAAACTCTTAAGTTATATTTTCTCACATTTTAATACAATGCCTGTGTTTTCCATATCACTGCTACTACATACAAGTGCTAAGGAATGCAGTGAACGTGTGCATGGGAAACTTTCTGGTCCTTGCCTTGGGCAGAATTAAGCTAATGGTATTCATTCACATGCAGTATGGTACAAATGAGGCATATTAAGAGGTTTAAATTAGGTCAAATTGAATAATTGAATTTATTTCTTTACTTAAAAACAGCTTAATCAGCTGAGAGTGCTGAAGTCTAAAAAAGTTTAATTAAATATTAATGGGTAGTTTATGTTTCAACTTTATCCTTGTTTACTATGATTGTATGTTTTTTTTTTCCTTTATCACATTTTATAGATACTTGGGGATGAAGTTCAGCCCTTCTCACTTGATGAAGAATTTGATTATGACAATGTGACTCTCACCCCCAAGTACACTCCTGAAGATATAGACACCATCAAAGAACTGTTGAAGCAAGGGAGAAAGAACACCAGCACCAACACACAACAGTAACAGTTAATGAGAACCCCGCGTAACTGACACCTAAAGCTTTATTTTTATTTTTATTTTATTAAAGCAATAAAATAAAAGATAAAAGGAATTAAAAATAAATCAACCATAATTCTCTCTGTGGAAATTTTCATGTGTGGTTTAATTGACAAATTATCTATCATTATGGAGGAAGAGGAACTAACAAGACCTAAGAGAGGCTTGCTTTACAGAATTCTTTCTGGTCACATTACTAGTACACCCTGAGATTGGTCGGGGAAATGTGAGTGGGAAGTGGGACAGGAAGCAATGCCTGCCGAAGTAATTGTTGGATTTGAGCAGGTTGTATGTGCAGTGTCATGAAGACTGGACACATGTTTCCATGTTCTTGGGGGTAAGTGACAATGTGAGGGACATATAAAACACGCATCGAGGAAAAAGTGCTCAGGTGAGCAGGGGACTGGTTCCAGCTGTTGGGAGATAATAGTATCAGTGTGATTGTTTAGAGATTAGCATTGATTGGCAAAGGGCTTCTCTGAAAAAGACATCTGAGAGATGATTACAGATCATCTATGGAGGTCATGGAGTTCGTCTTCGTTATGAAACCATATGAGAAACAGAGTGCAAGGAATGGGTCCTGTCATCACAAGTTCAAAATACAGTTTGAAAAGGCAAGCCGACAAGAGAATGTAAAAACATAAGATGGGATATAACTTATGTAGGAAACTCTTAAAGGAATGAAGAAAGGGCTGAAGACACAGAATAATGCGATGAAGTGATTATTTAGTAATGAAGGAATCAGTAAGAAGTTCAATATACTTAGTCTTTACTGATTTTTCTTTTCTCTTTTGAATACTTTATTTTTTAGAGCAGTTTTAGCTTCACAGCAAAACTGAGAAAGAGAATTCCTAAATATTCTTTGCTGCCTGCCACTACCCTCCCCTCCTATACTCATCCCACATCAGAGACTACATTTATTTTGGTTTTGTTTTGGGTTTTCTATTACTTTCCTTCTCTCTATTGTCATCATCTTCAGTAAAAACATGTAACATGAGATCTACCACTTTACAGCAAGAGAGAGGAAGATGGAGAAAAAAAGAAACAAGAAAAGAAGACAATGAAAGAGGAAAGTGGGTAGCCGGAGTTCAATATTATGATTATATGGGCAACATTCTACAGCAACTCTTTAGCACTCATTTATGTATAAGTGAAAGTCTGCATACCTTGAACAACTCCCATCTCCCCTCCCCTCCCTCAGCTCCTGATTATGAGTTGAACTATTAGAGATAGCCCGTGGGAATGGATGCGCGGTATTTATCTTCTTTAACTGGCTTATTTCACTTACTCTGTGTGGTATCTTTCAGGTTCATCCAGGTTGTGGGTGGCACAATATTCCATTGTGATACATATACTACATTTTCTTTATTCACCAGCAAATTGACAGGTGGTTCTCAAATCTCCGCTATGGTGTCTAATGCCATGTTCATATGCCTATCATATGCATATCCATGTGTTTATGATTGGGCAAGAATGAAGACTGTCCTTACAATCTTTGCAGAAGATTTCTCTCAGTCTCACTGGGGATGCGACAGTAGAAGACAATCTGCATCAGAAGAGTGATGTGCATGTGCTAAGAGTTTCTAGGGTCGAGGAAGTTGGCATAATGACGCCTTGGGCAGCATAAACCTCACAGAGGGAAATGTCGGCAGGAATTTCCCAGGCGGTGAAATGGAGAGGGAATTACAGTCAGAAGGAATGCCACGGCATAATGATGTGTGACGAGCTGTGGCTTGTTTGAAGAAAATCCATCATTTTCCCTGGTGAGTGTAAGGGATAACTTGATGAAGTGCAGGGGAGGGGGTTGGAAATGTAGGCTGAGGCCTATTCTGAAAGCCTTATGTGCTGTCACCTCTGTTCTCTAGTTGATGGGAAGCTTCGTGAGATGTTTAAGCAGAGGAATAATAATAGCCAAACTATTTCAGAAAGATAACTAGTGTGTGTATGTAAGGTAAAATGAGCAGAGGTGACACTAAATCAGGGAGACAAGTTTGAAGAGCAGTTTGTGTGGGAGATGATAAGAGCTGGAATTAAGGCTGCGTGGGCTGCAGAAGAGGGCAGGGATTTGATGAGCAATGTGGCAGTGGAACTGGCAAGGAGAGCTGGCTGGATCAGTGTGGGGATGCAAGGACTTAGGTGGGGTTAGGACAAAATTTTAATAAGCGATCCAGGCATACCTTGACAACCTTACAGTGTGATAACTCACAGGGGGCAGAGAATCTCTGCTTGTGCAGCATTTTTTTTTTTTTTGGTATTTTAAATAAAGAGAAGATGTCACCATTTTTAAGACATGCTTCTCCTGTGGATTTCAGTTTATGATAGAAGAAACCAAACCATCTTTTCCAATGTTTATAAAGGCTGAATTTTGTTTAAACAGGCAAAAAAAACAAAAACCAAAAACCCCCCCCCCAAAATGGAGAATGTAACTAGGCAACTTCTCTTGGTTGGTATAATGTCATGTTGCAGGCTTTCATTCCTCCTGGCATTTTTAATTCCTGCATTGATTTGGGGGCAAAATTGTGCATTACAGCAAAAGTAACCATGGAAAATGAGTCCCTTAAAGCCTTTAAATGAAATTGTTTTGTCTCCATTGTACTATTCTTCCTACCCTGATGAACAAGTACTTCTCATGGTTGCCATTCAGATTGAGAGGTTCCTTAGATGGAAGGAAGTAGTTGGGTTTTCATTAACTGGCAAGTAAGCCTGTGCTTACATTGATGGATAATACTTCACTGAGTGAGGTAGTAGCAATATAAGTATGATTAGAAAAATGTAGCAAGGAAGGAAAAGCATGTGGGAACATACATTAAAACTGGGAAAGAAGAATATGGAAAAGTTTTAAAGTATCTTGAAATATTGTGGTGGTTACCACCCCAGTGGGATCTTAACTGCTTTCATCATTGACCCAAGGTGGGTAGCACAGGGGAGAGAATGAATCAGCCATGATGCTAAACTTCCCTGACTTGTCAGGAGTCTTCTTTGCTTTTCCCACAAGTGAAATACGACCGTGTCCCATTTAAAAAAGAAACTATCCTAGCAGACTGGTTGACGTAAAATACAAAACAAATAAACAGAAAACCAAAGCAATGAAAGAGTATTTGCTTGCTCCTTAGAAGTTGATGGTAAGGTGGATATAGTAACATGACACAAAAAGGAGATAATCTTACTGAGAATTTTCTAGAAAAATATTTCTCCATTTTAGATGAGATCCTACTTCTTGCCATGGCTCCGACCTTTTCAAAATACAGCTCCCCACTTGCCTCTCGTATCTCGTCTTGAACCATTCTACTTATTTATTACTATCTGGTTTGTTTTTATTTTTTTTATTGTAAAAATACTGTACAGAGGGGTTACAATTACATGGGCAAGATAATGAGTACATTTCTTATCAAGCATTGTTGCCTCCTCCTTCCCATCCCTCCCCCATACCCCCACCAGATCCTCCCCCCCACCAAAGTTGTAAAGTTCGTTTTTCGACATAATGACTTGTACATCTCATTGTTGCAATGGGCCCGTTTCTGCCTTAGGATCTTTCCCCTCGTCTTCCTTCTGCTTGGTCTGCCCTGGTTGTATGTCTGGATCCTTATTCAGGTCTCAGATGAGATATAACTTCCTGGAATCTCTGACAACCTTATTTATTCTCTACCTCAGCAGCCTTCATCCCTCTTCCCATGTATTCTGTTATCCTACTTTGTCTCTTTTATTATCCAACTTCTGTTTGTATGTAGTCTACAGGAGGGCACAATTTCAATCTACCTTCTCACTGCTGTATCCTTTGTTCCTGAAAAGGACCCAGAGTGAAGCAGGAATTCAATAAATATTTACGGAATGAATCAAACCTAAAACTATAAGCTTATTAACTTGAAGAACGTGGAAGTCTATTCCATCAATTCAATTTGGTTAGATGTGTGTTGAGCATCTTATATTCAGGGTATTACTTTTTAGACTGATGGTAATCTGTTGGTCAATGTGAAGCTTGGAAGCCTCACCTATCGGGACAGAACTGTCTCCCATTCAGTACATTCCTTCTTCTTATCCATGGAGAATTGAAAGAAGCTGGTTCTTGTGGAAACTTTACTCACTTCTCAGTTTCTTTTTCTTAAATGGTGTGTGTGTGTGTGTGTGAGAGAGAGAGAGAGAGAGAGAAAGAGAGAGAGAGAGAGAGAGAGAGAGGAGTGGGGGGAGAGAGACAGAGAGTCATGGGGATTGAACTTAGGCACTGACCCTGAGCTCTTTTGCTCAAGGCTAAAGCTCTACCACCTTGAATTACAGCTCTACTTCCAGATTTCTGGTGATTAATTGGAGTGGAGATAAGAGTCTCACAGACTTTCCTGCCCGGGTTGGCTTTGAACTGTGATCCTTAGATGTCAAGCCTCCTGAGTAGCTAGGATTACAGGTGTGAGCCACCAGTGCCCAGCTTGTTATGATTTTTTTTTTACATTAAAAGTCCTTTTTCAGGACTAGGTTTGGTGGTACACAATCTGAAATCCCTGATAAATCCCAGCTAATCCAAATCCCAGCAATGGAGATTGTGATTCAAAGTTAGTCCAGGAAAGTTAACACCTATTTGGAAAAAGCAAAGAATCAGACGTACTGGGGTTATGGCTCAAGTAGAGCACTTGGGATCCTCATATCAATTCCTCCTACTGAAAAAATAATCCCTTTCACAAAAAATTCATATGACACAACTTGGATATTGCTAGTTTCTGTGTGAAAAAAGTATGAACCAATGCCTAGGAAAACAGAAAGGGGCAGGAAAAGACACAATGAAGTAGGTAGAAAAAGGTCTACTTGGATAGCTGTCTGTATAACAGAATCTTTGCCATTCCTTCAAAATGTTAATGCTCGTAGAGCCATTGGACCTGAAAGATGCACTTAATCCCTGTTTTCCTTCCTTCCTTTATACCTCATCAGCTCTGTGTGAAGTCTAAGTCTTGAGCAGTTTTTCAACAGAGGAGACATATGTTTTGACTCACAGTTGAGGGGGGACGGCTGGAAGGGCAGCTGAGCTGTGTTGGGTTGGGAAGCGGTGAAGCTAAGGGATTGCAGGACTGGATTGTGAAGTCCTTATTGTTTGTTTCATCTGTGGAAGTTTCTGTGATTTCATAGTCTAGGTTTCTGAAACTTTACGGTGATATGTGCTGGCATTGGTCTGTTATCTTCCTTTGTGGAACTTGTATATTTTTCAGTTTGTGAAAAATTTTCTCAAAATATTGTTTTTTTCTTTTTTGTTTTTGTTTTGGTCAGTCGTGAACTCTGGGCCTGGGTGCTATCCCTCAAGGCTGGCGCTCTACCACTTGAACCATAGCGCCACTTCCGGCTTTTTCTGCTTATGTGGTGCTGAGAAATCAAACCCAGGGTCTCATGCATGCGAGGCAAGCATTCTACCACTGAGCCACCTTCCCAGCCCAAAATATTGTTTTCTTATTTTCTTTACTTTTTGCTTTCTTCTGCAGCATCCCCTTTTTGGAGATTGAACTTCTTAGTTTTGTACTGTCATATATTTTTTTAAAAAATCTCTGCTTTCTGCATCTTCTGATTCCCTCAACTTTTTCGCAGTTGCATATTGTTTAGTCTTTTGAGTTTCCCCTTACTTCAAAATCTACAGTTTTATAGAAAGACAAATACCAAAGAAACATATCCTTCTCTGCCATTCTCTGCCAGAGTTGGGTTATCGGAAGTGTGGAGGTAAACATGGTGCCCTGTCCTTTATCCTGTTGAACATTGTGCCTCTTGATGGAAGCTCTGGGTTGATGCTCAAGGCATGAGCAGTAGGAAATGGAATGGGATAAGGAAGAGGGTTATGGCGATCCCTGTCATGTTGGAGACTCCGTCCAGTGTGACTTAGCTGTAGCTAGATAAACTGTTGGAGGGTTGACAGTGGAAGAGAGAGGAATGCATCAGGGTGTGGTCCATCTCTAGGTAGGCCTGCTTTGGGCGGTGTAAGGCACTGGAGTGTGAAGTTGCCATTCTCGAAAGCAGGTCTTCTTTCTCTTCCTGACATTCCTCCTCCTGTTTGTGTATCACCTCAGTGGCCAGACTGTTTATTTTGTGGACCACATTGGTTCTCAGGAGTATTTATTTTGCCTCTGTATTGCATTTGGATTCCAGTTTCTCTGCATCTTCCTGCAGTTAGTCAAGCCTTCATTTTTAGTTTTTCTTTTTCCTTCTGGAGTCCTCACTCACTAGCTGCTGAATGCCTCGATTCTTGTAATTCTAATTTGTCTTACACATTGCTTTCATACGAATCTTCTTGTCGCTCTCTTGTTTTAAAACTACTGCTAGCTGTCTGTGGTCTACTGAACATGTCCCAATTCAACATTCAGAGCGTTCTTTTTTCTCCCCACAAACTCCATAATGCAGACAAAACGGGCTACACCACGGTTTCTGCATGCATTCTTCCACTTGCATGCATTTGTTGTTACTGTTCTATCTGGCTGATCACACCTCATTTCTGCCCAGTGAATTTCTGTTCATCCTTTAAGATGCATCCCAGGGGTCACCTCCTTCATGATACCTTTCTGATTCCTTCACCCAGGCATAATTTCATCTTCACTAGGATCTTGATATGATTTTGTAACACTTCTACGTGTCACATCTTCCTTAGAGTTACTTGATGCACATTTGCCCCCATTCTCAGATCAAGGATCGAATCTCATTCTTCCTAGTGTCTTCATTGAACATTGTCTCTTGTGCATTGTGGTTCTTATCACTGGCTTGCTGAATTCAAGTGGAGTGCCACAAAAATGGATCATGTGACGATTTATTCATCCCATGAATATTTGTTTAGTATCTGGTTTCTTTGTTACATTTGGTTATAGAAATAAAGAATGTTGTGGTTTATCAATCATTGAATTTATGACAAAGAAACTACTGAAAACAATGTTCACAGATGTACCAACACAGTCATAGTCATAAAAAGTTATTCTCCTGAATACAGAAGAGGGTAGAATAAAAGACCAAACATGACAAGTCTAATGTAAGTAAATTTAGCATGAAAAGAGTATAAAAAGACAATTCCAAAATAATGACAAATCTGTGATAAAAGTTATGGTACATGATACTTAGCTATAATATTTTTTCTACCTATAAAAACGTCCCATCTTTCTTTCTTTTTTTTTGTTGATCTACCACTTGAGCCACAGCACCACTTCTGGCTTTTTCTGCTTATGTGGTGCTGAGGAAGCACTCTACCACTGAGCCACCTTCCCAACCCTAAAAATGTCCCATCCTTTTAAAAAGCTTATTGGTTGGTTCCACTTCAGATGGCCGTAGATTGTATTCCTATGGTAGGCACTTAGAATATTGACATCCCTATTAAGATTTAAAACATCTGATGACTTTACAAATTATGTTCATATTGGTTGTATTCTTAGAAAGAAATTAGCATCAATTTTCATTTAGATTGAAAGTCTTTTCAAAGGACGGCGTCTGTGCACATGGTGGTAGTGGTGCTTGAAGTAATTAGGATATTTAGTAACCAGGCTAGCTCCTCCTATACTCCCCCCTCCCACTAATTATCCTCATCTTCCTCCCCTCCCCACAAGGATGGGAAGCCCTGGAAAGGATTTGAATCATATGCAGACTGAGAATTTAAAAGAATTACAGTATTGGTTATCATTGCAAACATGTTTTCCTAAGTCCTTTAACTTTAAAAGAGGTGGTGTTTGGGACTGGTAGAAGAATTATCTTTGGAAAATGAAGGGTAACTAATTCCAGAAGAACTTTTAAGTTCTTCAAGAATACTTCTGAATGTTTTAGTTATCATGTCATCTGTTACTGGTGCATTGACTAGTGACTTCTGATGATTCAGTGTTTTTAAATTTACATAAACATATACTATATAGGCAATATGTGTATACATGCATATATATATATATATATATTTGCAGTAAATCCAACTTACTTTCAAATGTCAGTTAAGCTGTACATATTGTTCTGTGTTGCCTTTTAGTCTTTCTGAAATTGGGTTTTCTGACATTTCTCGGGGAAAACATGCAGCATGTGTCTTTACTCAGCTCATTCTTCCTTTCTCTTTTTTTCTGGCCCATGGACTGTGCTTCAGCATCTGCTTTGCTCCCCCCCCCCAGCTCCCCAATGTAAATGTCATACATAGATGGGGAGGGGTCTAGCATGTTTGTGTTTAAGTGGCTAAACACCTGGTTGTTTGTGTGCAGGTGCACATAACTCTGGAGAGGGATCTACTCAAAAACAAACAAAAGTAAGAATACATGCAGGTCACAGATGGCTTGGGTGTGGGACTAGCGATACTTCTATGTTCATAAACAAGGGAGGATGTGTGAGTCAGGGACAGAGTGAAGTGCTGGTCATAGTATTGTTTTCTAAAAAGAATGTCTTCACTGACATAATAGCTTCTTCATTTGCCAGCCTAAATGAGTCTACTATATCTTATTTAGATGTTGTCCTCAATTTGCAAGAGTTTTACACAGATGGCACCCAAAGTGATCACTTTGCCATGCTCTGTAATTAAGCTCTAATATGCTGTATATCAAACAAATAACTGGCTCAATGCTATCACCAGAGAAGGAGAGAGGGAGTAGACATCACAAAACTTTGTACCCACATGTCCATTTTCTTCAAATAGGAAAACCATTACATTTTAAAGCAACAACTGATCAAAACAGAAAATATTAAGACTATAGCACCAAATGTGTACCACATGTTCCAAATAACCTTTGTGAGATGTGGAAGAAGGAAAAAGAGGTGAATAAGTGCTTTATTACATTACAGAGAGGCAACTTTTGGCACAGAGAGGAGAGGTCAGTGCAATTATTTTTGGGAACCTACTGGTAAATTAAGAATATATTAGCTTGATCCTTGCCTCAGATGAAGTATTTGTGTTTTTTATAGCTGAGAGGAAAAGTAAGCAGATATTCTTTATGCCTGCCAGAAGTTGAGCTTAATGTTCTTTTGGCATATGAAGTGGCTCATTTCAAGCATTATAACCTCAGTGGTAAATACCTGAATGTGTATTCCTTGACTTGCCCTGCTCCCCTGCATGTTTTGCCACACCACAGATGGCACATGCTCATCTTGTGGTGTCGAATTGTTGACATCAAAGGCCAAGAAGCCCTTGAAACCTACACCTTGCAGCCCACAAGAGCAGTGTGTCTCTCCCACAGCGATGAAAGCTGGAGATAGCAGGGGCATTCCCACCGCTGTGCTCTCTCTTGTGGGGAGCCGACAGTTAACACAGGTGGGCGTAAAGAGTTGCCCAGCTTTTGAAGGTTGTCTGTTGAAGGGGACTGCCACCTCTCTGGGATTCGTCTCCTGTGGTGGGCCACAGAGCTGCTACTTCTGAGAAGTAACCAGGTGGTAAACACCTGCGAGGCTTTTCAGAAAAATCAGAGGTGGCTGTCAAGAAAGATCCCATTATTGTTCCACGGCTGCCAGGCAAGGTGGCTAGCCCTTGCAATGCCTGGCCGTTTGGGAAGCCACCTTGTTTCTCCTGTTCTTCAGGGGCCAAATTAGATTGTTGAGCAGCTGGCTTCTTTGGCCTCCTCCTATGAGCTATGGGAGGGAAGCTGGGTCTGTTCAGCTGGGAAGTATACACAGCTAAAGTGCATAAGGAGAGAAGCAAGTGTTAAATGAGTCTGCCATTCACCAAGCAAACATCATTTTGTTTAAATTACACTGTGCTATTTTATCTTGACCTGCAACCAAATGGAACTCATTGTAATACATTATCACATACAAGATAGTTGGCTCATTAATAAAACCCTAGGAAGGAGACAGGGGTAAACAATGAAAACTCCCACACATTAGCACCATAATGTACTACAACATTTTCTCCTTCTTCTCATCAAAATTCTCCACATAATTAAATCCTAGGAAAGTCAGCAAACAAATCCACAGCATCTTTTATGGTGTTCTTTTTTTTTTTTTTGGTCTAAAGTGAATTAGTTATTTTTCATGCTGCTCAGCAGCAACTAAGTACAAACTCCTGCATTGTTGAACATTTCCCGTATAGACAGGAAATACGTTTTGAATGTTGATGATATGCCAGAAACTGGCCCCCAGGAATTACAGCAGTGAATATTAGTTGCTATGGTAAGTAGTAACCTGGATGAAGTAAAAGAAGGCATTTGGATGGTAAGGGATAGCCACATTAAGGAGGCTGCATGTATACCGAGGCTGGATTGCCAAGTTGGAGCCATATCTACCAATGTTCCAGTTGAGCTAATACTTTAAGAAGAGACCCTAAAATGGGAACAGGCTTGATGAACATATAGCAAGAACTGTTTGGTTGGAGTAGACTATAGAAAGGCATACATTTTTGCAAACGGGAGAGAAGATCAGGAGTCTATATGATAATATAGGCTATGGTGAGGAGCTGTATCCATGGTATGGGAAGTCATTGGGTTAAACATTTGATCTACTTTATATTTTAAGAGATAAACTCTGCTTGATGAGGGTTGAGATGGAGTTCAGAGAAGAAGCAAGGAAATGTTCAGAGGCAGGTATTGTAGCAACTCGGGTGAGGTGGTACAAGTGTGGCTGGAATGTCATGGGGGAGGTGGAAGCAGTCATGGATCAGGCGCTGCTCTAGAGAAGGAGCTGATGATATTTAATGAGAGACTAGATATGAGGAGAAGGAGGGTATGAGAATGCACGAGGCCAGGATTCCCTCCCAACCTCTAGGGGTTAACTCAGGGGTAAAGAAAACCATGTTTTTGGTGCTTATTTGGGAATTTCCAAAGATGAGACTGTACAGAATCAGAAGGCTTCATCCTTTAGTAAACATTATGTTCTTTTAGGTCTAACCCCTTTCGGTCCAAGTGCTACTTTCCCTCTTTTCAAGTTAAAAACCTATAGATTATTAAATAATATAATTATTCTGCAATTTTCCCAGACTCATTAATTAACTGTCTTAAAGAGATTTTAAATAATTCATCTAAATATCACTGATTCCTTAATATGTAGCACAAACACAGAGATTGCCTAATAGATGTCTGCAATTGAATGGAATAAGGATTTAGGGTAACAACGTTCAGTGATATGTGGTTTTTGGTCCTATGCGGTTCTGTGACTTGTCACAAACTATTTGTGACTGATCCATTGCAAGATAACTTCATAAATTAAATGTAAACTTCATTTGGATGGAAGGGATAGTAAGGATACTTTAGAAATTTCTAGAGCAATTTGAAATTGTTATGTTACCCAAATAATACTTTATTCTTCTCATAATTTACTCTTTTTCAATAAAACATCAGAGATGAAATAGAAATTCATACTAAGACACAACAAATTGAGCCTTTCATCTCAGATAGTTTGAGAAACACAAGATGAGGGCATAAACAAAATCATTGCCTTTCCAAATTATATGTAGGGCTATCCTGTGACAGGCTGGGGCTAAAGATAGTTGGGGAACAGGTATTGTTCCCTGCTCATTTCTTCTTTGGCCTATTCCAATCCCAAGTGGGGTACAGATTACCTAGGGCTCTTATCATCTGTATAGGCTTTCCAGGTGTCTTGAGAAGTGGAAAGAAGTGAGTGGAGACAGTCCAGAAATAGAGGCATGGGCAAGGGCATAACAGAGCTTGAATGACAATAAAGAATTTATGTCTGGAGAGAACCAGTTTTATCCATGTCTTCTTCCAGAGAACATTCTGGAATTCATCCCAAACAGACAAATCTAAAATTCTTGTTACCATTTCAGAAGCCATAGAATTTGGAGTTGGAGGCTGCTTGCAGGACTGTTCAGCTCCAGTGCCTCATTTTACAGATGAAGGAACTGATATCCTGGAGATACATTCTGAGCCCCTGATATCTTTCTAGTGAAGGTCATTGGTGATTTTACACCATCGTCATTTGCCAGTGATGTTTATCAACCAATCCACATCTCTGTGAAACTGGAACTAGTGAGTCCATTTTCATCAGATTGTTTTGACAGAAACCAAAGTCCCTTTTCATTGCAAACTTGGGGAAATCTAGTTACATGCTATAATAGTCTTCCCTGTATGAACATCTGCCGTTGGAAATAATTTGCCAAGAAGCCTTCATGTGGAGCTTTTCGTGAGGAAACCGAGCAACAGGTGTGATTGCTCTACATATCCCTCTTCTACTTCCAAGAAGATTTTTCTGAGAATTTAATTGGTTTACTGAGTGTTCCGAGGCCATGGAAGAGGATGAAATTTGAGGTCCAGAGAATTGCTGAATTTGAGTTCAGCATGCATTATTTGACAATAGTATAGGTAATGTAATCTCAGTGAGCTTAATTTACCCACCAGCAAGTGGAGGTAGGATTTCAGACTTTGCATGATTGTTGGGAGAGTGACAAGGGATGAGAGTGCAAGCATGATGCATGACATAAAATAAGTTCTCACTTGAGAGCTGACAGATGTCCTCTGTCATGAAGGGGATGCGAAGACCAAGTGGCAAGAAAGGTTGTCAAGTCTAGTTGAGGATGATCTGTTGCTCAGAGAAGCGGAGATGACTGAACACTGAATAGAGAGAGCAAGGGCTCTGAACTGTGGGATGAATTTCCATCTATGCAAGGAACTGGAAGAGGCAACACAACCCATCCCCAAACATGAAGCCCAAAGCCTTAAGGCTGTGGGTGTCCCCGGAGGAAAGTCATTTGTGGGAAAGAAGAGGTTAGAGGTCCTTTTGAAAATCAGCCAGAGACGAGGACCAGGAGCAAAGCAGAGCTGTCAAAAGCAAGCAAATGAGATGAGAAATGTGAATTTGAAATGAAGGCAGAGGCCAGGCCATTCACTAAAAGAGACAAAGTTGGTCTCAGAGACAGTGAAAGCTGGATGGCCAGGATTTAGATCTGGTTTGTGGCTCTTGGTGCCACAGCATTCGATATGTCATTCGCGGGAGCTGGGTGAGCACGTCAGCATCAGTAAAATGTGTGATTTTGAGCAACTTTTGTATTCCTCTGTGCCACAAGGTATAAAATGGAATTGTAAGACAATTATGAAAGAATAGTGTCTGGTCCAACATAGTGTCTGGTATGTGTGTGATGGCTGAAACAATGTTAGTACTTTTATTTACTTTTATTTAAGAAAGATGGATGCATGACCTTCCTCTCAAAGCCCTAGTAAATAGAATAATTTACTCAGATTAGCATTCCCAAAGGTGAGGTCTTTAGAAGGTTAAGGCCAGGAAATAGTCTAGAAGAAAAAGTTTCTGTGGTCAAATATTTGAAATATCTCCTTTTGGAAAACAGATATTAGAACATTAAATGCTCTAAGAAGTTTTGTAGTAAGACTTTTAGGTTTAACCCAGAATGAAGTATTTCCAAGGGTAATGCTTTCTTTTCTTTTTCTTCCCTCCTTTCCTTCCTTCCCTACCTTCTCTTTCCTTTCTTTTCTTCCAAATTATCAGAGTACGCCAAGGTTTTGATGTATTTGTCTAAGGAACATTGGAGCCTACTTTGCATACCTGAATAATCCAATTCCAGAGGTATATTTAATGAAATTTCCATAGTCTTCAACATATTTAAATAAAATAAAGCATTGCTTGGAGAAAAACGTCCAGCTTTAGTTTCTGTCGGTTCCTGTGGAAAATAGCTTTCTCTTTAGTGGATTATCTCAAGCCTGATCGGACTTTCTAGAGCACTATTTCTCAAACTTTAATGCTTGTGTAAGTCCTCTATGGAACTTTTTATAATGGATTCTTATTCAACAAGTATAGTATAGGGTGGGAGATTATTCTAACAAGTTTCCTGGTGATGCTTGTTGGACAAGCAGACTTTCAGACTTCACCCTGGATTTAGTGAGTCAAAATGATCAACTTCACTCTCTCAGATGAACCCTATGCTTCTCTTGTAAGAAGCATTGTTTAGATCAGAGTTTCTCAATGGACATTGGGGCCTGATTACAATGATAATCAGATCATAATATTATTACTATTACCATTATTATTTTGCAGTATGAGGTGTTGAACCTAAGGCCTTGTGCTTGCAAGTGGCAGGGGTATACCATCAATCATGCCCTCAGCCCTTTACTCAGTTTGGCCTTAGTTTCTGCCTCTTAATTAGCTGAGATTATAGGCATATGCCCGCCACTCTAGCTCTGGTAATTCTTTGTTACCTTGTACATAAGATATTTAGAAGCATCTCTGTTTTCTACTTACAAGATGCCAGCAATTGACTGATGATTAGAAAAATTTCCAGAAATCAACAAGCATGCCCTGAGGGACAAAATTGACCAGTGGTCTAAACTTATCCAATGCTTTCCTCTTTCTGTTCTGAGCTATTTGGAAGCATTTTGAATACCATAATCAAATGACTATTGACCTTTATAGCATCAAGAAACACATCTAGGGAGATGTACAAATTATTATGGCTTATTGGGTTTGGGGAGAAATTTAGGAACCCAAATTTGTCTTGATCAGTTATGTGGTGTGTGTGTGTGTCTGTGTGTGTGTGTGTGTGTGTGTGTGTGTGTGTGTGTGTGTGTGTGTGTGGTGATGGCAGTCAATCCCAAGCCTCATGTTTGCTAAGCAAGGGCTCTAAATCCCTAGTTTAAACCTGTATTCTTTGGAAATGAGGCTAGTAGTATCAACTTGTGTATGATGCTTTAAGAGGGCAGTACTAGGCTTTTGAATTTGTGCCTCATGCTTGTTAAACAAGTACTCTATCATGTGAGCCACACTTCCATTTCTTTATGCATTTTTAGAAATTTTCAGGCAGGTGCTCACTTTTACCAAGTGCCAACTTTAGGCTGTAATCCTTTCACTTATGTCTCCTATATAGCTGAGATTACAGTTGTGAATAGTAACGCCCAATTTTTTGTATGAGATGGATTATTACCAATTTTTTGTTTGGGTTGACCTTCCTGAGCTTCAATAGCTCAGATTATCTGCATAATGAGACACCAGATCCTGTTTAGACACTGTTCTAGGAGCTTCATTCTTTTTTTTTTTTTGGGGCCCGGTCGTGGGGCCTGAACTCTGGGCCTGGGCGCTGTCCCTCAGCTCTTCAGCTCAAGGCTAGCGCTCTACCACTTGAGCCACAGCGCCACTTCCGGCTTTTTTCTTTTTGCTTATGTGGTGCTGAGGAATCGAACCCAGGGCCTCAGGCATGCAAGGCAAGCGCTTTAACCACTGAGCCACCTTCTCAGCCCCCAGGAACTTCATTCTTATAAGGCAGACATTATTTATTTTGCAGATGTAAAACTGATCTGATCTGCAGAGTGTTTTTTTTTTTTTTTTTTTTTGGTAGTAGGGCTTGAACTCAGAGCCTGAGAGTTATCTCTGAGAGTTTTTTCTTCAAGTCTACCAATCTGTCATTTTGAGTCACAGTGCTACTTCAGGTTTTCTGGTGTGGTTAGTTGGAGATAAGAGTCTTATGAACTTTCCTGCCCAGGTGGGCTTTGAAACTCGATCCTCAGATATCAGCCTCTGGAGTAGCTAGGATTACAGGCATGAACTACCAGCACCCAACATTACCTTCTTAACTCTAAGGTGGTGTTTTGTCCAGCGGAGTGTCTGTCTTCATCTCCATCCCTCGGAAACAGTGTCACAGTACTGTTGACCCCAAGGGGTTCCACATATGAAAGCCATGTAGTTCAATTCTCTCACCTTCTCAATCATTATCCACTTCAGTACTAGGAAAGATTAGACTGCTGTCATTTTTTGAGCTGAATCCTTATGTTCAGATGACTGCATTCTTCATTTCATCAGGGCATAGTAATAAACAGTTTGCCATTTAAGGCAAAATCTGATAGAATCAGACTTCTCTTGCCACTTCATTACTTCCCTTCCTCAAAGCGCTTGGCTTCAATCCAATACATTGTTCTATGTAGTGTGTGCAAAGCATATGGCACATGGAAACCATGTGTATACATTCCCTGTGAAAAGTCATTTTAAAAGACACAGGGCTGAAATGATTCTGGTTAGTGTCTCTGAATCTTCAGTCCGGAATGGACAATTGCCATTTATTATCCCAAGGCCTGGTGAAGACTTGATAGCATTAAAATTATGGTCAATGAGAATTGAATTGTGGTCCATGTGAAAACTGATGGGGAAAAAATATACTGATGGATGGTCTTTCACTTAGTTCCAAACACTTAAAGGGACATCCTCCAAAGTTTCTAGGGATGTTTCCTGGAATTGTTTTCAGCATTGAAGTTGCTCCAAATCATAAGAGCTAGCTAGCATAAAGGGTCATTTACTATATGTCAGGAGTTATTATAAGTTCTTTGTATCTGCTCATTTAATCTCCCTTCAGTGACCCTATAGAGTAAGTACCATGATTTTTCATTCTTACTCATGAGAAAATCGAGATAGGGAAAGGCTGTGTAACTTGTTCAAAGTCACACAGGAGGAGTGGCAAGAGGTGGAATTCCAACTGACTTTGGTAAGGGATTCTGTCGTTCTGTGCTAACCAGAACTTAATTGGACATTTTCTATGCCATACATTAATTTTTAAAACACAGAACAAAGGAGTTTCTAAGCATCATTTGTTTTATGGGTAGAATCTTTCTGACCATGGACTCCATGGAGTTATGGGGAAAGAAAGCATGTGCTAATAACCACACTTAACTTTGAAATCTTTTGGGCAAAATATGTGTGATGATACTGCTCACGATATCCTGGAGTTGCTTTCTTCTGTGTTTTCCATATCAGAGAGGAGTCCCTGCAATGCATCAGGAGGAAATTTAAGGGGTCAGGGAAGTGCCCAAGGAGAGATGCAGGACCAGAGAAACCTTTTCAGGATCCCCATTCATGACTAATGTCTGTTGCCTACATGA
The DNA here is from genome assembly GCF_000151885.1 of Dipodomys ordii. Classification (NCBI taxonomy): domain Eukaryota; kingdom Metazoa; phylum Chordata; class Mammalia; order Rodentia; family Heteromyidae; genus Dipodomys; species Dipodomys ordii. The sequence continues at coordinate 14,047,805 of NW_012267262.1, forward strand.
GGTGGACTCTCTTAGATGAGGGTGCCTGTTGAAGGTAAACATTGTAATCAAACACTTTTGCCCTGAAAGTTGAAAGCTATCATATACAACCAGGTCTTCCTTCTCCCTATTCTCCCAGTCTCAGATCCATGAGTAATCTGTCTTTACCTGGATTGATTAAAAAATCCATCGCACCAAGCTTATGGAGAGAATGAGCATGCCCCATCATTACTGCTGCCCTCTTCTGAGCACTCAGGAGGAGTTTTCAACAATGGATTTCAGGAACCCTGAATGCTGCTGCTGCTGGCAGTATCACATTAAAACTCCTCACTTAGATATGCCAGAGTCCCCTGCAGCCTGTGGGCTCTCACACACATGCACGTGCACGTGCGCACATGTGTGTGTGTGTGTGTGTGTCTGTGTGTGTGTGTCTGTGTGTGTGTGTCTGTGTGTGTGTGTATGGATGTGACTGTGTGTGTGTGTGTCTGTGCGACTGTGTGTCTGTGTCTGTGTGATTTCCTCTAAGGAAGTATTTTTTTAACTTTTGAAACTGTTGATTTGAGATATTTTGGAAAACCCAGTCTTTCAGAATTCTCATTTAAACTTGAAAAAAAAAGATATGAAAATCAATTAGCTTCACACATGAAAAAATTCCTCATATGGTTAATCTTCCTTTACATAATTTCTTGATTATGTTTGGAAGTAAATTGCCTTGATTATACCTTGGATGGAAAGGAATGTCTTTTAATTAATTTGAAACACGCTGTAGTGATGCTGATTTCTACCATGGAATGATAAATTGGTTTGAAAGCAAATAAGTCTGTCTGAAAGAAATGAGCTGCAGTTGGATTTTCATTTGTTGGACTCAGAACCTGGCATTCTTGAAGTAACAATACAAGGAAGTTGTGCCTTATTTGAAAGTCAGGCTGAGTGTTATTAGCTTTTGGTTACATGATAATCTTTGGGATTATTTGCCAACCTCTCCTGTTTGTCTCCCTTCCTTTCTTCCTTCTGATTTTCAAGATCATAAACAAAGACTTTGGTAACAAACAATGCTAAGAGCTCTGCTGTATTTGGAGCTAGATAAACGAATCCTATAACATTATCTAGTGGCTATTCTTTTTAAAATTTTTGGTGCCAGTCCTGGGGCTTGAACTCAAGACATAGGCAACTGTTTCTGAGCTTTTTTGCTCAAGGCGAGTCTATCACTGGAGCCACAACTCCACTTCAGCTTTTGTTGGCTAACTGGAGATAAGAATCATACAGACTTTTCTGCCCAGGCTGGCTTTAAACTTTGATTCTCAGATCTCAGGTCCCCCTAAGTAGCTAGGATTACAGGCATGCACCATTGGTGCTTGGCAATTTATTTATTTATAAAAATTCAGTAGCATCTATTTTACATACAGAAAATTGCACAGGAACAAATGATTTTTTTCTCACAATATTTTTATATATTTATACATTCATATTTATATTTATTTGTTTATTTTTATTTATGTATTTATTTATTTTTATTGTAAAGATACTGTACAGAGGTGTTACAGTTACATGAACAAGGTAAGGAGTCCATTTCCTATCAAGCAAAGTTGTAAAGTTCATTTTCAATATAGTGTCTTGTACATCTCATTGTTACAATGGGTCAATCTGTATCCTTATTTCAGCATTTTGTTATTTCCCTTCTCCTCCCCAAATTAGAAAAATGTATATACAAGATGCAGGACACTAGAATCAAGTACAGTGACATCAGCGGTTGTACCATGGGGGAAGAACATATAAAGAAACAAAAAAAATTATAAGTATATCAAAAGAACAACAAGAAAGATAAAATATCTTGTATCCCTATTAGGGTTCATTTTACTTAGCATCAGGTTGTATGGTCATATGTACATAGCTTTTGACATCTTCTGCTTGTCCTAGACATATACTAGTCATTGCAGATAAGAGAAACCATGGGACCTATGTTTCTTTGAGTCTGGCTTACTTCACTTAATATATTTTTTTCCAAGTCTTTCCATTTCCTAACAAATCGGGCAATGTCATTCATTCTGATGGAGGCATAGAATTCATATATATATGCATATATATATGAGGACATCTGGGTTGGTTCCATATCTTAGCTATGGTGAATAAAGCTGTGATACACATAGTTGTGCTGGTAGCTTTAGTATGGCCTTGTTTGTGATTGTTTGGGTAAATGCCTAAAAGTCCTCACAAAATTTAATTAGTGGATGTTTTCTCAGTAAAACCTTATGTGACCCATGAAGTAATGGAAATGATTATGGGCACAAATTGCAAATGCAAAACGGAGAGCCTGTAGGTGTCCTCATCAAATCCCTGGGGAGTTGCTTCTTTCTGACAATGAGATTGTCTCCAACCAAGAGTGCTCAGTGTTGCTTTTTCTGTGTGTCAGTACTTCCTTTAAAGCGCCAGAGAGATGAAATGAACTTCATAACAGCAGAGAAGGATGGGAAGTCAAGATATGGCAGAGTGTCGTTTGAACTACCACTCACTAGAGCATTATCTGCACTCATTCGAGCAAGTTGGAGCTTCTTGCCCCTTTTTATTCAGAAGCAGTCTTTGTCCCCACTACACGGAAGCTTTTTCGAGGGTAAGAGCCTCATCATCTCTGTCCTGTGTATCCAGTGGTCTGCACTCTGACGGTGAGGCTGTAGTGGGTTGTCATAAGGATCTAGACAATTTAGTTGAAGAGCTGAGGTAGGACAATAGGGTGGTATACACTTGAGTGTTGCATTCCCTTTCCCCTTCCCCCAGTCTTCTCTCTTATTTGTAGCATCCTCTTACCACTTCGGATAGTGGCAAGAGGGATACAAGGAGAAAGTTGATATTCCAATTTACACATTTAAAGTGGACATTTTTTTTCCCATTTTGCTTCTGTAGCAAAATGTGTTAGGAGGAAAATGTGTTAGGAGGCAATCTTAAGAGCATTCAAGCAGGAGTGCTTTCCAGGAGCAGAGCTCCCGCCTCAAGCTGGGACCAGGAGGGACAAGGCTTGATGCCCAAGAGAGCATCATTTGCAGAGAAAGCAAAATATCCAGGCTGCTACTCTGACATGGGAGGACCCCAAAGCTGGGGTGCAGGGAGACGAAGAAGGAGTAAAAACACGGGTTTTGATCTCTTGCAGATGGGCAGTATGGATGCATGTGTGTGTGTGTGGCTTCGTTTCACACATTGCTCTTGTAGCATCCTGTAGATGCATTCATCTAAGGATGCTGCTCAGCATGGCCTGGTTAAGCTTTAGGAGGGTCTAAAGAGATAAAAATTTTGCAGACCCTAGCAGGGGAGGTCAGAAGAAAGGCTTTTCTTCAGTGGGTAAAGAATCTATGTTGCTGAGAACAACAGGAAGGAGATTCCTGGCTAGGCCTTGGGTGTGTCTACTCTGCCAGCAAAAGCTGATGTTAAGTCTATCCAACAGACCCTGAGATGCTGGTCAAATTTTTTTCTAGACACAAGTAGTATGCTCAGTCACATGCTCTTATCCCAGTCAGCCCAGCCTGAGCCATCTGTAGCCATCTCAATTTATATTTCAAGGACCCCAGAGGCTAGCTCTCTCCTCTGCTCCAAGAGGCCAAGTGCCACACACTACCTCCCATATTCCAAGAAGCCATCTTGGGAGTGAAGCGGGGAAAGACTAGGTCTAGGTAAGTCATTTTGTGTTCACAGCCATCTTGGGTCTTAACCAGCTGACGGGGACTGTGCACCCAGCTTCCAAGACCTAGAGGGAGACAAGCCATCCTTTCGATTGCAGAGACACCAGGTGTTTAGATCCAGAGAGGATATGTAAATACATCATGTTGTTTGGCCCCAGGGAATTCCCACCTCCCAGGTGATGGGCATCACGTGAGTGCTTGAATCCCAAGAAGCAGGGCTTGGAGGATAGATGACGGGCCTGTCAGTCCTGTGTCTTGAACTCAGGAAACCGGTGAGTTTTCTGTGACCCTGTCCCCAGAGCTGACTGGATTTTAGGGTTAGACCAACACAGACACCATGATGGCAGGCCTCCTGTGCGGTGTCCTGTGCTGTGCGTCTCTGCTCAGGTCATCAGGTCATCCCACTTCAGCTCTCCATTGGGGTTGATCTGGGTTGTTGGTATTATTTTTCTGTTCTTTCTTTCCTCTCCTGCGCTCATGGCTCAGTTGTCTAACATCATTGAGTGTATTCTTGAGGATGTAGGTCTTTGTGACAATAGTCTGCTTGCAGATGCCAGGTTTCTAATAAAGACTCCCAATTCGACCTCTCAAAATGTGGCTTCGCTGTATCGCACTGACCGGATTCACCTTACAACAGGAGGAACAGGGGAAATGGGATGGATTCCTTGTGATACATGGAGGGTTTGTACGGAACCTCCAAGCAGAGCTGCAATACCTGTGAAGACTAAATTACTAGATTAAAACAATTCCATCCATTAGGTGGCAACTGAGAAAACCAGGTCACCGTACATCTGAGTACAGTATAAGGGAGCATTGATCCAGTTAGTGTGTGCATTAAAAAAATATATTTTCTAAAATTCTGCAGGAGTGAACACTTCTTTTTCAAGTTCTCAGTTAGATCCCAGTTTACAATGCTAACAGCAGGAGGTGGTGCCTGTTAACGTGGAAGAAGTGTGGAAGAAGTCTTTCCTAGCTGATTCTTTCTCTCTCTTTTTGCGGTAGGTAGGTCAGTCTATCTTGTGGCTTTTAGTTTATTTTTTAAATGTTGTCGTCCAATGGTTGTACAAAGGGGTTTCAATTTAACACGTCAATTGATGTGTACAATGCAATTTGACTCGTTGTCCCTTCCATCATTCCCTTTTCTCCCATCTCTGCCATCTCACCCACTTGTCTCTTCAAGTTTTCTAGTTTTCAAGTATGTACACTGAGTATCATGACTGCATTTGTCCTCCGTTCCTCTTTTCATTCATCTTCCCCCATCGCCTTAAATCCCAACTCCCTCTCCCCTCAGGCAAGACATGCTTCAGCATCCTGGTATTTGTGTTGTTGAATTGCCTGATGATTGTTCAACGTGTTTCCCATGGAACCTCATTCCTACATATGCCACCCTTTAGTCAATTTGATCATACATATATGTGTTAGGCCCAGAATATATTTTCAAGTATGTTTATATTTTAGGCCTAGCTTCTCTATATGAGAGAAAATGTATACTCTCTGTTTCTCTGAACCTGGCTTACTTCACTTATATGATTTTTTTTCCAGGTCCATTTATTTTCCTGCAAATGACAAGATATTATTCTTCCTAATGGATGAATAAGATAACTTTGTATGTATGTATGTATGTATGCATGTAAGCATATATACACTGTAATTTTATGTGCACATATATATATATATATATCACATTTTTTGGATCTTTTCATCTGTTTGTAGGGCAACTGAGCTGTTTCCATGATTTGGCTATGGGGAATAATGCTGCAGTAAATATGGGTGGGCAGATTGTTTTTTAAATTGTATCTTGTCTTGAAATCTTGCCTAAGAGAAATATCACTGGATCATAGGGTAGTTATATTGTTAGGTTTTTGAGGAATGTCTATACTGCTTTCCACAGTGATTGTAAGTAGTTTACATTCCTTTATTGTTGAGGTGTTTCAATTGGGGGGTGTACTTTCTCTCTGTGTTCTCACCAACATGTGTTGTTCATATTCTTGAGGATGGCTGCTTTGGCCTCAGTCAGATGGAACCTCAATATTGTTTAGATTTGTATTTCATTTATGGCCAGCGATGTTCAGCATTTGTTCATATCTTTATTGGCCTTTTCTACTTCTTCCTCTGAGATGGGTGCTGAGATTAGAATTCAAACCTCGATCTGACTTATTATTCAACTCTGTTGTTCCTTGGGAGAGGTGAGAAAACTCTCCCACAGGATCTGCCTGACAGATCTGACAGGTATCACTCACATTTTTTTTTTTAAAAATTAAATATCCATCATCTCTCTCTTAGTGAGCAACACCATGAGCATATCTGCTGCATTTATTATCTTCTCCAAAACACATGATGTGATGCTAGGCACATAGTATATGCATGAGTTTTTCACGGGCTGATGGTAAGGGACTACATTGTAGTTAGAACTTTGAAGCTACCTCGGTGCAACGTTTGGGGAAGGTACATTGAAGATAAACCATTTACTAGTGTGGCTTTTAAAAAAACTATCAAAATTTTATGACTTTTAACTTATTATCTTTAAATAGTTGCACAAAGGACTTTTCCATTTAACAAAGCCTTAGTGTAACTTTTATCCATTTAGAAATCACTTCTCTTTCCTAAAGTTCTAAGTGACCTGTTGGGATGCTTTGGTATTCACACTCGAAACACGTGCATAATCAATTAAGGCATTTCAAACAGCTATAGCATTCATTTCTAGAAATGTGTATTCTCTCTTAAATGGCCAACAGCTGAGGTTCAGGAATTAACCCAAAGTCATGTAATATCTACTAGCAAAAAGGGAATAATGTGGTAGAGAAGAGCAACATGGATGGAATGAGAGCTGAAAAATGGAACACTAAGACAGAAACCTTACTCAGGTACTGCCTGATTAACGTCATGTGTCTGTCTGTAAACACATCTTCTCCTCTGGATGTGCTGGTTTGTTAGCTAAAAATGCAAAGGTGAAATATATTAAGGAGGCCTGGTGAGAAGGGCATCTAATTGAATGATGGATATTTCTTCTGCCTCAGCCATTTTCAGCCAGCAACCGCTTGGTGGCAATGTTGCATCATTTCTCATAAGACCTTTACCCACAGCCTTAACTCCAGGTAAATTCAATTGCTGAACAATAAATTGGGAGATTCAGGATTGTATTGGTTTAACCAGAGAACATTACATTTGTATTTGGTACCATGGATGGTGTTTTTCCATAATAAAATATAGCATACTCCAGGAAAAGTAATATGATTTCACCCCCTTGTTAGAACACTCTCATAATTGGAGAAAATAAAACCTGGACACAGTTTGAAGTTCAGCCTTATGAGCCTGGTTTTCCTTAACACTACACTAATTAGTTCTGTTCCATCCAGCCAACACCTGCTTGAAAAAAACCCCTTTGGTGCCATATGATACACCACCCACCAAGAAATAAGGAAACTGTGAAAAGCCCACATTCCAACACCATGTTGTCAAGTCTGACTCCCAAAAGAAGCCTTACAACCTACCTGAGTGGGTTCTCTTTGAGGAAATTCTTCTTTTTAAATATATCTCTATTTTTAAAAAATATGAACTTCTATGAAAAAAAAGAGCTTCTCTTTTGGAGTGGTGAAATGTTTCGACACAAATATTGCTGGGAATCTTCACTCCTTCTTCAGAGTCCACTGCTGAGGATGAGATTAAATTTGGTTCCTTTGGTTTCTACTCATGCTTTTTGGGGAGAAAAGACAGACATGAAATTTGGTGGTGTAATTACATGCCATTTGATGCCTTGTTGAGGATGATAGGCTCAGATTAGATGCAGAATACTGTTCAATGGCTTTTAAGATCAGATTGCAGGTATTAGTCATTCTCCTCAGGTGTAAATGCTGGTGTGTGTGTGTGTGTGTGTGTGTGTGTGTGTGTGTGTGTGTGTGTGTATGTGTGTGTGTGATTTTGGCAGATAATCAGCACCACCTGGAGGAACTGTTAAACAGGATACCATCCTCACCATCCCAGATTCTGAGGTGGGGGTGGGTCTTTTTTTTTTTCAGGTAAGGGGTAGGTTTATTCAATAGACCTGCTAGGACCTGGCAAGGTTGGCACTCCACGTGGCTGAGAAAGGCCTGGGAAAGAGAGAGAGCTGGGAAAGAGAGAGGAAAGAGAGAAGAGAGCTAGAAAAGAGCAGAGAGAGGGGGTGGGTCTTGAAAGTGAGCATTTCTCATCAGGTTCCAGGCTCTGGGGATGATTTTGGCCTAGGGACTGTACTTTGAGAATTCCTAGACCTCTTTATCTGAAAGAATAGGTAACTGGATGATTTCTTCCTTGAAGGCTCCACATAGAATGCCAAGACATACTAACTCAGTGGAGTGGAAGCTCATTTTAGCTTCTAGAGATGAGGATTCAAACACAGATCCCATAAATTAGAAGTTGTATTTATGAGGCCAATAACTTAAGCTCCTTTAGCCTCAATTTGTCATCAAGAAAATAGGATTGTGTTCAATCCTAGCTCTGCTAATTAATATGTGATCTTGTGCAAATGACCTAGCCAGTCAGCCTGATTCTTCATGGGTATGAAGAAGGGTCATTATTTCAGAGTTTTGTTGTGGAATTGAAATACTAGATATGAAGCTGTCTCTTGCAGGATTTTCTGCTCCACCTCCCTCTTTTTTCCTTTTTCTCAATTTATGAAAATATACCTGAAACCACTCTATAAAATATAAAACATGAGTTAATATTTTACAGAGAAATTGCATTAGGAACAGACTTCCTGGATCGATTAGATAGTGTGTGTTCATAGACCAGATGAGCCTATATAAATTGGCTATTTCTCTCTCCATGATATCACTATTATTTGATTGAAATCATTGGGAAAATTCCACATCCACATAAGGAATAAGCACAGAAAAACTTCTAGAACCTTCTCCAGATGGGGATAGTTAGCTCTTTTCTCCTTAGCTTCCATTTTAAAATACATTTTTGGTTCTAGGGATCAAACCTAAAGCCTGCCCCTGAGCTACATGTCCCAACCCCTGGCTCCCATTTTGAAAGAAGCAAATAAAGTTCCAAGAGGAAATACGATTTAGTTTAGAGAATGGGTGCTGGATAGGTTGTGAGATCTTTTTGGATCCTGTTCTGGGTTCCAGGAGAGGATGGTGCCCAACCAGAATTGGCAGACTAATTTCAACTTTGTGGAAAGTATCTATCTGATGTCATTTTGACTTGTCATACAAACTGATTGTATATCTGTTGGTTTGAAGACATTAAAGATCAAATTCAGTTTTTTTTTTCTCTGGTAACTACTGGTACTACTTTGGGTCAGTCACTTTAGTATTGATAGACCCTGCTTATGAGTTGTATCATGAAAGGAAACTAACTTTCTAAATAACAGTAAAAGTTTACAAAAATAACGAAAGCCCAAAGAAAAGATGAAGCTACAGAAGGACTCACTAGTGCTATGTGGTGGCCAATATATGAATACGTCTATGTCAGAAGTGATTGAATCTGTTGCTATCTCTAGAATTCATCAAATTCTAGAGTACTCACTCAATTCATATGAGATGAATAGATAAACTGAAATGTTAATGTGATTATTTAAAATGAGAGAAGATCTCTCCCTTTCTGGGTCTTAAGCTACATTATTTGTCAGTAGATTTTTCCGTAGAGACTCAGGGGAGAGGAGCCAGATACTTTTGGGGAGTATTACCTCTGGGTAACAGTGAGGTCCCAGTTTGCAAATAACATAGCTTATGTTCTGGCAAAAAACCAAATGGATTTTGTTTTCCACCTATTAAGTAGGCGTCCTTGTCAGGAGGCATCCATCCTGATTCCTGGGTTCTTTAGGAGCATAATTCACTTTGTCCCAAGATACTGCTTTTAAAGACCACTTATTTTAGTTAGCTAGATATTCTTAACTATCACTGTGTGGTGTTCAAGTCACAATATGCCTTTCCCTGTCCTGCCCTGCTACTGGGGGTTACTGTGGGCCTAAGGATACCAACTTGAAAAGAATTCAGGCAAGGCAAAGTTTACTTTCACAGAAGAGCATGCTACCCAAATGAAGCCATGTAAGCAAGTGTTCTGGGGGAGACTTCCACCCAGGTTTTATCTCTAATGCCTTTGAGTCCTTTGTTTTGATTTGTCAGAAGTTAGGATCACAATATTGTGCCACTGGATACTTTCACAAGTGTTAAACATTTACTCAAGCAATGAGCCTACACCAGAACACCTGGCCTAAGCAGGCACTCATCAGAAAAACAAGTTTTACTCATCTGGTGCTCTACCACTTGAGCCACACCTGTAGCTCAATAGAAAAAAACAATTCTTTAAATAGGATATGGCTTAACTAAAACAAACAGCTTTTTGTAAGATGGCAGCTACCGTCAAAATGGCAGGGCTTTTGCCAAGCAACCACATTGACAGAGAAGATTTCAACTCCTAAAATGATGGACTGTCTCTGACTACTCAAGTCATCACCTCCAGGTACTCTGTTAAGTCCCTGTGAATGCCAGAGCTCTGGGAAAACAGCTAAATTTAATCTGTCTAAGGCAGACATATTTGACTACAGTTTTCCTCTATGATTTGTACTACACAGTCTTTGCATCTTCACAGAAAAGAAATGAAAGGAATGCATTTCTGGGTCTAGAATTTCAGACAATAGCAAATTGGTGGACTGAGTTTTGAGGGAGTGGGAGTGGAGGATGGGAGGCTGTCCATCCTCTCTCCCATTAAATCAGTCCTTGATTTATGTTTCTGGGTCTGAATATCCCACATTTGTTCCAAACTGTGCAGTTGGTATAACTGACAGAATGGTTATTGCCACTCCTTTGAGATCAAGCATGCATTAACCTATGGGGTTGTTTGAAAGTAATTAAGTGATAAAAACCTCTTCGAAGCTAGCATATGTATTGAAAGCTTTTGCCATGATTAGCAGGGATGTGAGCTCAGGATTTAATCAGCCACGGAAGTTCCTAGGTTCAAGTTGACATCAGCCCCATAGCTGCTATTCTCTATTGAAGGAAGGAAAAGAAACTCCCATCCACTGATGTGTAATATGTGTGCTGTTCTAGTCTCACTGAAATTTAGAGATTAATCTTTTTTTTCTTAATCTTAATACCCGATAGTCACAGATGTGAGGAGATGCACAGGTTTGACACAGTAGAATGTGTTTGGGATGTTGCATTATATGAGGTGTATGTGTGTGTGTGTGGGGGGGGGAGTTTGACATGATTTGTTTTAGATTTTAGAAGGATCTTGGCAGGCTGGAGAATGGATTGGACTGATGCCAGCAGGGAGCTGGAAGATCCACAAAAAGGCACTTAGGTTAAAAAAAATACTGTGTGTGTTGCTAGTCTGGTTTGATGACATTGTGGTTTCTGAGTTCTGGAAGTCTTTGCTCTGGGAACTAATTCCCTCGCTGAACTTCCTGTTGGTCCTTTAGTGATTCTGAATTATTTCCTTGCACTCCTATTTGGAAGGAGAGCATGTGATGAAAGCAGTACATTGGCTCTACTGTGAGAAGAAAGAAAAGGGAGGGAAGGATGGTAAACAAAAATGTGTTTCCCTGGGAACATCTGAATGAATGCTGATGAGAGAAGCTTGCTTGATGCTTTCAGGTGTCTTGATAGTGGGAGAATGAAGAAGGACACAAGATGGCTGTGAACAGTGAGTGGAAAGAAACCTCCTTATAGTTAGCCATACTCCACACTTAAGTTAGATTTTATAATAGTGTTAACAATAATTGCAATAATTACATACCTCTAAGAATTTTAAATATATTAGATCATTTGACCATGAGGGCAACTCTGTGAGCAAGACTAAACCCAGAGAAGTTAAGAAAATGCTGAAGACCAAGATAGTAAATGGTAGAGCTAGAATTTTAACCACAGCCAGGCTTTGGTGTATGTGCTTAAAATCACTGAGTCATCTCTCTATTTCATTGCTAAAGGAAGAGATAATTCCACAGATCCTTGAGTTACATCTGCTTCTTTATTTCAGAAATTCTAAAGTAAGTCACTCCAATGCTTCATGTGGTTTGGAACGCAGGAGAGGGAAAGTCTTGCCCATGGTCTGTCTTTGAATTCCAGGAGAGAGTCATGAGTGAGAAGGGCAATCATTAGGAGCTGAAGGATTCTTAACCTCCAGTCTGGACCACTAGGGGATGAAGCAGGTTGCATTTGAGGGAGTGCTGCTATTTCACTTGATCTAAAGGTAAGGTTTTTGAACCCGTGTCTTTTCTCCTCAGCCTGCTCCTGGCAGTGGTAGGCAGCTAAAGCCAAGACAAAAAAGGAGGGGATGAGAGGCAACTGAGACCTAACCAAGTCATGGACCTGGCAGATGAAAAGGTGAGTCTCGTTTGAAATTACATCTCTTGAGTCCACTTCAACACCTAGGCTTTCTGACAGAATTGTGGTGCACACACTTTTCTTTATTTTAAAAGGTAAAACATTGATTGTTCTGGAGACAAGAAACTCACCTTAGCTGTGAACTAATGTCTCAGTCGAATGTAGGGATCAGTGTCTCTATGGCTTTCTAAACCCTGGGCAATGTTTCATAGCAATTACCTGTACAACCAGTTGCTATAGTTACCTATTGTCTATGCTCCAGGAGGAGAAATATCTAGCAAGGCTAGTTAGTGGGAGAAATAAGGTACTGAGTTCTGACAAGAAAGAGTGGGATGTGCAGGAAAAATTTTTATCCACAAAGTGACAAGGTTGAGCTCAGTCATAGGCCCGTCATGATAGACCTTTACCACCATTTTCTTCATAAATCATCCTTATTTATGTGGCAGAGCCTAAAACAGCCCTGTTTAAAACAGATGACCACATTGTATCGTAGTAACTAATTGGACCTGATTCTGGTTGAGGCAGTCAGGTCTGTCCTGTGGAAATTGGAACAGAAGTTTTTCTAGACAGTCTACAGACACACGGCAGGAATTGGCTATGTCGGCTCACAGATTTGCAGACTATTTTCTACAATATAGCATATCTTGTGACAGAGGCAGAGGGGAGAAGAAAGGCATTCTAATAGTTTTTGTTCAAGGTTTTTTTGTTATGCAGGATTTGACTCCTGCTTTAGAGCCATTCCTTGCTCTTGTTCATTAGTGTTACTACTAATTTCTATCCTCACAGGCATGGATTAGTTCCTGCCACTCCTCTCACTAGCATTTATATTTTGGTCCCATAGAGGTTATTCTCTTAACTGCTGTTTGGTCCCAAATGATGCCCTCTCGCCTCAAATGTACGTATGTGAAGACCTGACTCCCAAATGTGAGAATGTTAAAGTGTATTTGGAAATTTGGTCTTTGGAGAGACAATTAAGTTAAAAAGAGGCATTATGAGGGTGGTTAGAACTAATCTAGTATAAATAGTGTCCTTCCAAGGAAGGACATGTGGAGACAAGGCAAAGATGTCTTTCTATAAGCCAAAGAGAAAGGCCTCAGAAAAAAACCAAATCTTTCTGATTTCTGGATGACAAAATTCTGGCCTCCCCCAGGATTCTTAGGAAATACATTTCTAATATATTAGGAAATATGTTTCTACTGTTGTATCCACCCAGAAATTTGTTATGACATTCCTGATAAACTGATAAACACTCCAATCCAAGACTCCAGTCTGTAGAAGATCCTTCTCTTTCCATCCCCACCAAAGAAAACTTGATAATGCTGGTGCTTTTCTTAACTAGCATTCAAAGACCCTGAAGGGGTATAGCACTAGTGAAATCCATCTTTGTAATGCTTCTCTTTGGCTTTAATTTAAAGTGTTGTGCTTCATGTCTTGCTATGGAAGGTTCCTGTTAAGCGTTAATGATTTTTTTGTGGGAAAATGATGTGGTATTTTTTCCCCCTAATTGGAATGAATGGGTGATCTTTCCCCAATTTCTTTAAACTCAAGTGAAAACAAAAGCGAGTCCCTTTCCAGGAAGTACTGGACTTGTAGATTCCTCCACTTGCCCTTGAGTTCTGAGGTCAGTGTATGTGAAGGCATTTTCATCCATTATTGCCACATTAGAGAATTAGGTAAAGAAAACTGTCCAGGTCTTACTTTTAACCAGGACAAACTATTTAGGGAAATGCTGTTGAGATTTCAGAAGAAAAAACTTGAGAGGAGAGGTGAAGGCCAAGAGTGAATGGAAAAAGAAAAAGATGTTGATTTAACTGAACAGCAGTGGCATTTAAAAGGTCGCCCTACAGTCAAGGCGCAGGGAAGATGGGAATTGTTTGTAGGCTCATATAACAACATGCACCCATAGAAACAGCTGCTAAGGGATTATGTCGTGTGTGTGTGTGTGTGTGTGTGTGTGTGTGTGTGTGTGTGCGCGTGTGTGTGCGTGCATTTGTGTGTGTGTGTGTGTGTGTGTCTCCTAGGGCTTTCTCTTTTCTTGAAAGAAGGAAGCTAGAACTTCATTTGGGGACATTTCGTAATACTCACCATGTTTCATAAAGGGATAGCACTGGCTACTATGTGGATGCACATGACAAACAAGATTCACCTCATAGACAGGTCTGAATGCTTGGAACATTATCTTCCAGGAAAATTATGCAAGGATGGATTCTGAAGGTACATTTCCACTTGGCCGGGCGGTTTATGAATTAAGACTGATTAGTGGACGAATACATAAGTGTTGTATGTGTGCCGATATTTGAATGTTGTCTATGAGACCAGAACTCACAAATTCATGGCCTCTAGTCTGTGTGGGGCCAGTGTGAGGTTTTGTTTGGCCTGAATGGTCACCTAAAAAAAAAACATTCAAGTGAAGCATCTAGAAGATGTCATATATTAAACCCTCACATTCCCAGAATCCTTTGTAAATTCCAGCAATCCTGGGTATTTCTCTCTGAAAGAACTAGATGAAGCGGGTGTTGACTTATTTCAAGCCTGGCCCCAAATGGATGAGAAATACGAGCCCAGGTCTACTGTGTGTTCTTATGGCTCAGGGATCAGGTGGCTAGAGATTGAAGAGGTAACCAGGAACTTCAGCACGAATTGAGATATAAAGACCATTCTAGCCTCATATGACCCCTTCCTCCTGAAAAAGGGCCGACAAGTGTGGCACAGACCACATACCACAGTGCTCCCAGAGTGAATGTGGGCGGCAGACTTTTGGTTTTGTTTTTCAGGGGTTCAGCAGCCTGGAGTCTTGTGAGGATAAAGCCGTAACCTCTATAAACTCATTAGGCTGCTTTTAAGCATCACATTTCATGGGTTAGGAAGTGAGACATTTCAACAAGCTATTGAATTACTTTTTTTTCTGTTTTGGAAAAAAGCAGAATCTGTAGTATGGACTTAATCACACCTTTTGAAACTCCAACTTGACCATTCTTACCTTTTCTTTGTGTGTGTCAAATCTAAGGGTCTAAAATGGAAGTTACCTCACAGATTTGATTCTTTGTTTTTTTCTTTCCTGAAAATCAGGAGCCCCTGGTTTCATCTCCTCTCCTCATCTTTTGTCCAGTCAATTTTGCCTCAAATATATGCTGAATCTGCAACTCCTCCCTGGCTCTACTGATCTCATGATTCTGACTACCGTTGCTTTTGTCAGAGTGATGACAAAGACTCCCCCTTCCCCACTACGGTTACCACTCCTCTTGCCCTACCCCATGCTTTTCTGCACATGGCTGCCACATTATCTTTATATTCCCCCAATCTGCGCCTACATCCTGTTTCTAAGGGCTCAGGAGCCTCTGATGTAACCCAAAATAGAGATTCTTTTATTTATACCATCACAAAGGCTTATATAGCTCTTCACATGTCTTGCAAATTTGCCACCTTCCCTTTTTCCCTGGTAACAACATCTCAGAGGAAAGTAAGTCACTTGAATTCCCAACCAAAATCATGACTAGGAATATATTTCTGTAAGGGCCACTTAATTTCCCAGTTGAAAACAGGACTGGGAATATGTTTCTAGAAGGGAAATTGAGACAAATTATTGTACTTTCCCATGAATGATACTTGATTTTTTAAAAAGTGTAACTTTATTGTTATGACTAAGGTGTTGTACAGAAGGGTTATAATTTTGAAAGTCTAGTAATGAGTGCAATTCTGCTTGGACAATGTTATGCCTCCTTTTGCTTTTTCCTCGTTTCCCTGTCTGATCCTCGCACATAAGTTGTATAGCTCGATACTTGATTTTTAATTTCTCCTCTCAGTATTTTCTGCAATGACACCAGCCAATTTCACTTTTTCTTGCTGCTTAAATATCAGCAACCCGTCTTACAAGTGGTAAAAGTGATTGCTTCATGGGTTCCAACTGAATTGCAATTAAGTGGCCTACAGCCAGTTTGAGGCTAAGCCTTCCAATTCTTCCAGAAGCAAAGTTTAGGAACATTTTATTTGGGGTTATAGTTTGCATATGTTATCTAGCCTTCAGAAGATTGGTCTTCTGTTAGTTTACCTTATTTATTTATGTACTGGTCTTTGAGAGGTCAGATTTTGATTAGTAGATGTATTGGTAAATGTAAAATGTCCAGTTTGGTACTCACTAGCTACATGTGGCTAATTAAATGTGTTAAAATTAAATGAATATTTAAAAATGCTTAGTTTCTCCATGGAAGAAGGTTCTTAAAGTTCCTATGCAACTGTTGTATGCAACCATATTGGGCAATGAATGTTCTCTGGGACAATAATGTTGTAAAGTTCCCATCATGGGGACCTTTGCTCTACATATATGATGCTTCTATAACAACACATCTTCTTTCAATTAAAAGTAATTTCCTATTTTGAGTTGTTATTATTTGCATAAGGAAGCATACAAATCCATGTGGATTGGAAGGAAGGAAATAAGAAAACCAATTCAGCAGTGATATTCACTGGACACTATGTTGGAAATGAACTATACAACTTTAGGGGAGGGAGGGAATTGGGAGGAGATAAACTGGGAGGAAATGGGGAAGGCAATGACACTGTTCTAAAAGAAAGGTCCTCATTACCTCACGTATATAACTAAAACCCCTCTGTACATCTCCTTTACAGAAAAAAAAGACAAATGATAAACCATGTAAGGCAACTGGATTTAAAGAGCCCACTCTAGGAGTTTCCACAAGTATAAGGAGGAGGCTGGTTTGGTTGGTTTTCCTTCTATACTGTTTTGGCTCTCATGTGGATACAGAATTACTATATGATCTATGTTTACATTAAAACTCAATCTAGGGCCCTTTTCACTTCTTCATAAGATCAATAAATTATCCTAGAGGAAAGTTGAACAGGGATCACACTGTTAGTAAGAAACTAACTAGGTGTATTGATGTGACACCTTTCCAAACACCAGTCAGCACCCTGCTACCTAGTTTCTGAAGCATTTCCTACTTGTAAGTAGCTTCATTAGCCACACTCTTAGCATGTGGGTCATTTGTTTTTCCTTTGTTTACCTTCTGAGTTGTATGACAGTGGACAACTCAATTCTCATGCCTGGGATGGGTGAGTGATTAGATCATTTTATAGTTTCCTGAAGTCATTGCTATTGTTCTAGATAGCAATAATGATGTGACTATTAGCCAATATTTATTAAGGATTGGCCATATCCTCATATTTGTGTTGACAGATGAGATGTTTGATATCATTTAATGCTTATAAACAATCCAAGGTTGCTGAAAAAGTGCCTAAAAGTATGGATCCCTATGTTGGCCCTACCATTTGCTATCTATGCCTCTGACTCTCCATTCAAAGAAGCTTATTCATTTCAATTTTCATTAGGATTAAATAAGCAATATGGAAGCTATGTAGAATAATATTTGCATATAATTTTTATTTGTACTAAAAATCACACTTACCATTGTTATACCTATTTTACTGATGTGAAAATTTAGGAATACTTAAGGACTTGGACATGTTAGTACATTCCTGTAGTCTCAGCACTCAAGGTAGACGCAAGAAGATCACAAGTTCAAGGCTAGCCTCTGTACATTGTGAGAATCTTTTCTGTCCCCCAAGAAAGGATACTTGATCTAAGTCATAATGGATAAGTTCAGGAATTTTGAAGAAAATAGAAATGGTTTTCTAAATGAGAGAAGGAAAATATATTAGCGGTCTAAAGATATTATTTCTTGATTGCACAATCAGTATTTTGCAATGTCTAGAGCTTAAGCCACAAAGGGATAGTTCTCCTTAGAGCAGGTAGGCAGGTTGGGAATCTTGCAAAAAAAATTCAGACCTTATTTTTTCTACTAGAAAACTGAAGGTATTAGAGAGGTATTAGGTATTAGGAGGTAATTGCTGATAAATCTAACTCAATGCATGTGCGGAAGGTAGCTACTGAGATGGCTGATCTTGGGGTCACAATACTTAGTATAACACTCTAAACAATCCAAGTAATGTTGAGGGAGGGAATTCATTCAAGAAGTATTTTCGAAAAAAAATGACAGGACTTGACAACTGAAAATAAAGAAATAGAGAAGAAAAGTTCACATCTGATGACTTAGTA
Source organism: Dipodomys ordii (assembly GCF_000151885.1). Classification (NCBI taxonomy): domain Eukaryota; kingdom Metazoa; phylum Chordata; class Mammalia; order Rodentia; family Heteromyidae; genus Dipodomys; species Dipodomys ordii. The sequence continues at coordinate 14,065,831 of NW_012267262.1, forward strand.
CTCACTGTGTTTCAGAAATTTGCTTGGCATCAGATGTACAAAAACAGGATGCTTGTCTAAGTAGCTTGAAAGAAGAAAAAATAGAATAATAAATATTATCCCATGTAATGATAGGCATGCTTATAGAAATAATGAATAGGATATTACCAATAATGAGTCTAAGACTTCTAACGTGAGGATTTGGTGTTTGTTGGTGTCTCCGAATAAAAGTAAAAATGGAAGAGATATAAGTTGAAATTTTTTAATTCCGTTGGTTTGGATGTTCAAGAGGCAGTTTTAAGAAATTCCAGCTATCATGAGTAGCAAAACAGATTTGTAAAAGTTGCAGGAAAATATAAACATTGTCTTTAAAACCCTGTTGGCATGATGTTCCTCCTTTTAAATGTTTTCTTTTTAAATGAATATACATGTTTTCAAAATGTGATAGATAGCGTATTATTTATGACATGTAAATTATATTATTTATGGTATGTGTCTTACATATATAATATATACAAAGGGGAAGCGATAAAGAGTATAGAAGAAAGAGGTGAGAGATTGAGTTTAAGAGCGAGTCTCTTAACCTCCCACAGTTCTGACTTAGTTCTTCCTACACTAATTATGAGTGTTCTGCCTATTCACCCTGAAAACTTCTGCTTCAATTATTCTGGAGAAATAGCACTGAATGCTAAATTTGTTTTGATTTTGCAGGCAAGATGAAGGTATCCTCAGAGGGTCTCATAATCCACATTCCATCCTAATGATCAAGTGACCTGTGCCTTTCCAGTGACCTCTACCTAATATGGATTGCAAAGTAATTTGCAGAATGTGGTCATTTTTACAAACTATTTCACAGTTGCAGAGATTAATGAGAGAGCCAAGTAGAAATATGTGAATGTAATCAACTATCTATAAGGCAAGTTTAAGAAAAGTTAAACATGACTATAAATCAAAACTCCTCTAAAAACTGTTTTAAATTCTATTTTTTAAACTAGATATTTTCTTTTAGGTACTCAAAGAACTTGACCAATTCTTTTTTTTTTTGTCGGTCTTGGGGCTTGAACTCTGGGCCTGGGCGCTGTCCCTCAGCTCTTCAGCTCAAGGTGAGCGCTCTACCACTTGAGCTACAGCGCCACTTCCGGTTTTCTGGTGGTTTACTGGAGATAGGAGTCTCAAGATCTCTCCTGCCCGGGCTGGCTTTGAACCCCGATCCTCAGATCTCAGCCTCCTGAGTAGCTAGGATTACAGGTGTGAGCCACCAGCGCCCGGTGAACTTGACCAATTCTATCCCAGTTTCAACCCTCCTTTGGAACTTTGAGTTTCTAGCTTGATAGAGAACAATTATGAGCTGATGTTAGGAATCAAGAATGAGATATAAATTTTCCTGAATAATGAAGAGGAAGGAACTTTATGCATCCCTGTGTCCAGGAGAACAGAGAGTATAGCTCAGAAATGAGCATCAGCAGATCTAGGCCATCACATCCTGTGAATACCCAGATGTCCTTTGAGGCCGGCTGTACCAGTACAGATTTGTGGGTCTCAGCCTTTTGGGTTCACTGATCTACAGAGCAGGATATGTTTTGGGATAAGTAACCCTTTATGATACCCATTCAAAACTCCCACCATCCATGAATAGCCTAATTTACTGACAGATACATTAATACTCCAGCATAGTAAAGACATTGTGTGGCAATGATTTGCTTGCATTTGGTAAAAGCCACAGGCAGACAACAGTTTCTAGCTGTTTTTATGGTAAGATGAGCTACGGGGATGTGGCAGAGTTAAGGTTCACCAGTTTTCCATTCTGGCCCATAAAGATCTCCTGTGCATTCCTCTCAATTCCTCAAGAGGGAGACAGATGGCAAACATCCTGCAGAGGCCTTCAGGGTCTAGTGGGAGTGAATGACAGATGAGAGGAGTCAATTGAATGTCATATGTTGACCTGGATCTCAAATGAGCAAGGGTAGAGTTAACATACAGTCTTCCAAGGAGATGGCATTGCTCAGTGTTCCTGACATCTCTGAGAACTTGATGAAGCTTGTTCTAGGATGAGGGTGGGTATGGGGGAGTACACTGTAAGCTGGAACCAGATGCTTGTATAAAGAGACAGCTGCTTTTATCAGGGTCAGTTGTATTCAGGTGATCTGACAGGTATAGAAACAAATACCTTCAAAACACCACAAAACAAAATGAAACAACAACAACCCCCCTAACAATCACAGGCAAATAAAACCAATACTGCCTGATACTCACCTTTATCACAGCACCAACTACAATGGATTTAGAAGTCTTAGTTTATTGTTTGGTGTTTTCTTCATAGGCTGCCATCACACAATAGCACAGGGTGGTTCAACAACAGAAATTTATATCTCACTGTTTTGGAAGCTGAAATTCTTTGATGATGGTTTTCAAGAACACTTCGCATGATACTAGGGAGTTGAAAGGGTTCAGAGAAGGCTATGTGACTGGGTAGTGTGGGTAGTCCTGGGAATTTGGCCCTGTAGAAACCTCATAATGGCCAGATCATTGTATCTCAGGATGGGACATTTTAACTATGTGGTTTTTCCTACAGTGCATAAGTCTTTCTCTTCACAGTTGTGGCCTTCCAGATTTCCACAGTAATGTACCGTTTTTCCTACAGTGCATAAGTCTTTCTCTTCACAGTTGTGGCCTTCCAGATTTCCACAGTAATGTACCAAGTACAGAGAAACAGCCAATTCATAGTCACTGACAACTTTATTATCAAGATGTCAAAGGCCTCCAGAGTGGTGTGATGGCTCAATCTTTGACCCAAGTTTATTGAGATCACAGAAGTGTCTTCATCTCATGAGTCCTGTCCTTGAGAAGGAAGACTTTTGATGTTAACACTTATGACAGCTAAGAAAAATTCTGTCTCTAGACCTGTACTGATTTGGGCCTTTCTCAGCCAAGGCCTGTATGTGATTTCTGGTTAGCCAAACTTTCTACCCTTCCTATATCCTGAAGAGGTGTATCAGTTGCATTACCTGAAACAAACAAACCCATGAAGCATTTATTTACAGATACATGGGACAATGAAGTAATTCAGCTTTGCATCGATATCTCAGGAAGTAGAAGGGATATAGAAGTTAAGATTTTTATGGTTCCAGAATAGCTGTATGTATGTTTAACTTGTTTCTGTTTACTTCATGGCTTCTAGTGTTCTAGTGGCCCTTTAATATTTCCGCACATGGTGCCTATAAACCATGGCCAGCTTGAATTATCCTATGGGGATCAGGATGGTAGACAGATAAGGAATCAAAGTGACATTTGGTCACTTTACAATCCCGGGGCCTCAACGTTCTCACTTGCAAGATGAATACAAAAGTCTCTTATAGGGTTGTTAATGAAATGATGTATGTATAAAGAGACTTCAGCGTAGTAATTATCTAATAAGTCAGGACTGTTATGATCCCATTCACATTCTGCATGCTATGAGAACAAAAGATCTTGTTTATCCCCAGGTGATCACACAGTCTGCAGCGTGTACAAATAGTCAGTGTATGTTTAGTGTTCTGGAAATGTGTGCTACTGCATGAGCATTTCAGGCCACAACAGTCCCTTACCTTCCTACTAGAGGTTGGGGATGGTAGGGCCTCTCTTCAGTAATAATCATATACATTATATACATATATGTCAACATGGTATTTTTCAGTGCTGGCAATCAAAACCTAGGACCTTACATATGATAAGCAAACACTCCACCAGAGAGCTACATTCCCATCCCATAAAACATGTAATATTAAATTATGTGAGCCCAGTCTAAAAGTTTTCGTATCATCTAACTCTTCTCTATATACTTACTAGTACACATACTCAGAACTACTCTTTGAAATGATTCCAAAAGTTTCCAATCTTTACCATTATACAAGTGTCTACCTTGTAGGTGCACAGAGTCAGAGAGCCTTCTTATTAAAATTTGTAATGCTGGCCTTTATCATTTGGAACTCTGACTCAATAAGTCTGATGTGGAATCCAAGAATTTGTATTATTATTGTTCATAGCATAGGGATAGAACTTGGGGTCTTATACATACTAGGCCATTGCTCTATCACTGATTGTATCCCTAGCAGGAATTGGTATTTTAAAAATGCTTCTCTGGTAATTTCTGATGTAGGATGGTCCCTGACTAAACTGCAAAGTACTACTAGGGTCACCACTTTATAACGAGTCATATGTGACAAGAAACATTTCTATACATCAGTTAGGGTTTAGAGGAGCCCACAGATCCAACTACAATATTGTAGGAAAAAGAGTATGGCCATCGAAACCCAGACTACAGAGCGTGAGATAGGAGGAACTGGGAAAGTGAAAATCTGAAAAGCACAGCCAGAAAGCTAAAAATCTATTCGCTCAATAGGATGGTCCCAAGGCCTGGTGCAGGTGGGCAGGGCGCAGCTTGCAGGAAACCCCCACAGCCTGTGTGTGCTTGGCTGCTGGAATGGAACTTCAAGGGGGAGAGATAGATGGCAAGGTCTGGGGAATCTGCCAATGCTCGAGTTTGCTTCGGGCTGATCTTGTTTGGTGTGGCCAGGGTTTAGAAAGAGCAGCTGGAAGTCACATCTGTATCCCTCTGTCACCCCATCTGTTATCACTGTGACCTTCTGAAAAGAAAAAAAACAAACTTCATTTCTTCTGAAGTTCCATTTTTTTGGACAACCCCAACACAGATCCATGTGGATAAGAGGCTTTTACACAACAGTTTCCAGCTTCCATCAACAGACAGAAGGTACGCTGACACTCCTTAATGCACTAAACATTACACAGTCACCACCTTCTTCATCCTCCTGCTTTAGTGCTGTGCCTTTGTACTTCTTGAGTTTTCTGTGTGTTTTAAGGGAACTTTTGAGAGAATCCCAACATCTTTATTAGTGAGAAGGTCGCAACTCTTTGCAAACCTGTCATGTTGAAAACATGTGCACACTGGTCTGGGTCCTTGAGCCAGCCTGCTGTTAATAAATGATTCAGAGACAATAGATGTGGATGAGACACGAGATGAATATATTTAGAGACATTACATTTAGGAAAATCGGCATTTTTCTTATTTAGACAACTGCAAACAGAGACTCGCATTATGTGATTCTAACTTGGGCATCCCCCAGTAGCCTGAATACTTCTGAAGTAGCATTTGTGAACAAAGTTCCAGTGATTGTGCAGTTTTGTTTTCCAGGTCAAGGTGAGGATGCTGGAGTTGGCTGACCAATGGCTTCATGAGATAATCGGGGTCCTAACATTGGAACTTGTGATACTAGCTTACAATTGCCAATGGAATATGTTCTAAAATTTAAAAAAATGTATTGGTACAATATGTTAGAAGTGGAAAGAGATTTTTGCACATATGATGATTTCTTAATCATCTTGAGATAGGAGAGTTATCCTGAATGACTGGATGGCTGAAATGCTAACCTGATTGTCCTTAAAAGACAGGATTTGAGGGAGATTAGACATAGAGACAGCTATGAGGAGGCAGTATCACTGCAGAGGCAGAGATCAGAGTGATAAAGCTTCAGGTCAAGGAATGCCCAGATTCCATAGATTAGAAGAAGCAAGGAAAAGATTCTCCCCTAGAACCTCTAGAGGGCTCATTGCTCTGCTGATATCTCCTTGGTGGTGACTTGGAACTTTTAGCACCCAAACACAGAGAGTATACATTTTGGTTCCTTTAAGTCACCAAGTGTGTGGTTTTTGTTAAAGCAGCCATGGGAGGCTAGTATAATGTCCTTTTTGGCCATGGTCTTCCCCCTGCTCCTCCATTCTGGAATGTAACTTTGCTTGCTGCCACAGTGGAGATAATTTGCCAGTGGGTAACAAGAGGCCCTAAGCCATAGCAGGAAAAAGCTGGCTTTCTGACACTTTCTAGTCTTAAGTAGACTTAGAAACTTAGGTGGACCTGGGAACTTATTTTCTTAGTAGAAGCAAGAGTTACTGGCTGATATATTAGAAAACCAAACCAAAACAAAAAAATCCCTCCATTTCTTTGTTCCACATTTAGCCCCGTGTCCTCAAGTCCATGAATCCTATGCTCCCTGTTCATTAATTGAACAAAATACCAAAACTGCTTCAGCTTCCAGGGGAGGTGCAAGCTTTTAAAGCTGTGTGCTCCATAGAACTGTGGCTGTTTTATACTGTCACATTTTAGAGTGGATGGTTACTTACCCCTAGGTAACAGAACAGGACCTTAATTCAGATATAGAAGAGATATAAGAAATCCCATCTATCATTTCTCCAACATGAAAGCACAGGACGTATGTAGACACAGAATTCTCAGGCGATGCCTACATATAAAACCCATTGTCTTCTTTCACGTGTGAAGGCAAAAGTCAGATATCTCTTCAAGCCTCAGGTTGCAGAGTCCTTGCTCAGTTGATAAACTCCATGGAAAAGTGCTGATTTTAATCCTTCTATAAAACTACCACCTGTGTAGGCCCTGCTAGTCTCCTGGGGGCTGGCAGTGCAGTTTGCTACAGTGGCCACCCTCCAATGGTTCTATGGGTCATTACCACATGCTGCTTATTCAGCCTTTCCTCAACCCCTGGTTCCATGCCACCAATGCTAACTTCATCCTGCAGGCTAATCTGCGTTGCTAGAGGCACTGGCCTTCTCTCTTCGTGTTAATTATTTTTCTCAGTACAAAGTTACTTTTTTTGCATGGTTGGTTTTGAAGATCTCTCAAAACATGATTTTCTTAAACTCTCATGATAAATTGCAGAAACACAGCATCATGGAGAGGTATAGGATGTGTGTCTACAGTCAATCTCCCTTGCTTCTTCCTCTTCTAGTATGAGATTGGGGCTTCTGGACTTTGGTGTCCTCAACTACAAAAGGAGAAAAATGTGTGGTGCCTTAAACAGGGTCTGTGTCAATAAAAAGACACCATCCTGTAAAATGCACAGAAGAGTAATTGGGATGTGATAAGTATGCAATGAGTGATGCTGATTTTTTTTGTAGTTTTCAGCATGCATCTTGCAATATAATAATAGCCTGCTCATTTATGGGTTCTTTCACTAGACAAATAATGTCTTAAGCAGTATACCTCCTTAATGTCCTGGCGTGCCATAGTATGGACATTGTGGACTCACTAGCAATTTTGAAAGAGTGCTAAATTTTTAAATTTAAAAGCCAGGTACCTGTGGCTCACACCTATAATCCTAGCTACTCAAGAGGCTGAGATATGAAGATTGTGGTTCAAAGCTAGCTGGGGCAGGAAAGTCTGTGAAACTCTTATCTCCAATAAACTAGTCAGAAAAGGCTAGAAGTGGTGCTGTGGCTCCAGTGGTAGAGTGATAGCCTTATAAACACAAAGAGGCTCAGGGTCAATGCACAGGCCCAGAGTTCAAGCCTCAGGACTGGAAATATGTATATATATCATTATATATAATATATAATAGAACATATTATATAGTATACATAAATGTATATACATATATATATATATTTAAAGGCTGTATTCTGTCAATAGATGGTTAATGATGTCTTTATAAGGGAAAAGTAGTATGCTAGCCATCTTTCTATCACTACAACAAAATACCTAGGATTATTACTTATAAAGGGAAGAGGTCTATTTTGCTTACAGTTTTGGATGTGTCAACTGCTCAATTGGCTTCATTGTTTTAGGCCTACGGTGATTACATCATCGTGGAGGGAGTTCATGGTGGAGCAAAACTGTCCACCTAATGGCCAAGAAACAACAGAGAGAGAGAGAGAGAGAGAGAGACAGAGACAGAGACAGAGACAGAGAGAGACAGACAGAGACAGAGAGAGACAGAGAGAGATAGAGAGACAGAGAGACAGACAGACACAGACACAGAGAGCAAGACACAGAGAGAGACACAGAGAGACAGAGAGAGAGTATGAGAGAGAAGAAGAAGAGGAAGAAGAAGAAGAAGGAGGAGGAGGAGGAGGAGGAGGAGGAGGAGGAGCCTAAGAACTCACAATCTTCTTGAAGATTATGCCCCAGTTGCCTAAAAAACCTTCCACTCACTTCTATGTCTTAACATTGCTACCACTTTCCAATAGCACCACATTGGGGCCCAATTCTTTAACATACAAGCTCTTGAGAAACACTCAACATCTAAAGTATAGCATATAGAAAAAGTTGAGCAGTGGCTTGGTATTGTAGGATGTTTATATGTTTCTAAGATTCAAAAGGACAGGAAGGTGATTGAGTCTTAAGTCTAAAAAGATTACGTTTCTGTATGGGTCTCATACATAGTTCACAGAGGAAGAAGCTGTATGTGTAAGGTATTTGTGTAGTATAGAACAACAGCTAGGAGGCACCTAAAGAACTTGAGGTGCTTTTACCTTGAATCTGAAACACCTTAGTTATTCATGGAGAAATTACATAAAAGAATGGAAAATTAGGGCTGGGAAGGTGGCTCAGTGGTAGAGTGCTTGCCTTGCATGCTTGAGGCCCTGGGTTTGATTCCTCAGCACATAAGCAGGAAATAAAAGCCAGAAGTGGCTCAAGTGGTAGAGTGCTAGCCTTGAGCTGAAGAGCTGAGGGACAGCGCCCAGGCTCAGAGTTCAGGCCCCAGGACCGGACCCCCCCCACCCCGTGCCCCCCAAAAAAGAATGGAAAATTATTTTTATGTAGGATTTACTTTGTTTAAAAAATAGAGACTCATATAGTAATCCACTACAATAAAATAAAAAGAAGTTGAAGTAATTGTATCCTATGGAAAAAAATATAGGTTAAGAAGTTAGTTGAATGATCACAAACAAGGCTATCCTAAGGCTACGAGCACGACTATGTTTATTGCAGCCTTATTTACCATAGCTAAGATATGGAACCAACCCAGATGCCCCTCAGTAGATGAATGGATCAAGAAAATGTGGTATATATACACAATGGAATTCTATGCCTCCATCAGAAAGAATGACATTGCCCCATTTGTTAGGCAATGGAAAGGCTTGGAAAAAATTATATTAAGTGAAGTAAGCCAGGCCCAAAGAAACATAGGTCCCATAGTTTCCCTTATTTGCAATAACTAGTATATGTCTGAGACAAGCAGAAAAGGTCAGTTAAGTTGATGTTAGGGAAATGAACCCTAAGATATATATTCAAATGTTTTTTTTTCTTTCATGCGATTGTTTCTAACACATTTATAAGATGATTTCTTTGTTGCTTTGTATGTCCCTCCCCCACAGTATAACCCCTGCTTTCACTGTATTTGATGTTATAATTTGTGGAGGGGAAGGGGAAAAACAACTGGACCCTTTGCAACAATGAGACGTACAAGTCGTTATGTCGAAAATGAACTTTACAACTTTGGTAGGGGGAAGAGGAGAGTTGGGTAGGGGGGTGGGGGGAGGATGGGATGGGAAGGAGAAACAAAGGAGGAGGCTACAATGCTTGATAAGAAATGTACTCATTATCTTGCCCATTTAATTGTACATTTCTTTATTTTTCTTTTTTCTTTTTTTTTTGGGTCCGGTCGTGGGGCCTGACCTCTGGGCCTGGGCGCTGTCCCTCAGCACTTCAGCTCAAGGCTAGCACTCTACCACTTGAGCCACAGCGCCACTTCCGGGTTTTTTCTTTTTGCTTATGTGGTGCTGAGGAATCGAACCCAGGGCCTCAGACATGCAAGGCAAGTGCTCTACCACTGAGCCACCTTCCCAGCCCCCTTGCCCATGTAATTGTAACCCCTTTGTACAGTATTTTCACAATAAAAAATAAATTAATTAAAATAAAGACTTGTAGGGGCTGGGAAATTGGCTCAGTGGTAGAGCGCTTGCCTCACATGCATGAGGCCCTGGGTTCGATTCCTTAGTACCACATAAGCAGATAAAGCCAGAAGTGATGCTGTAGCTCAAGTGGTAGGGCATTTGCCTTGAGGTGAAGAGCTGAGGGACAGCACCCAGGCCCAGAGTTCAGCTTCCATAACCAATAAAAAAAATGTCTTATGGTCCAAAGTACCTCCCCCATGGTATAAGCCCTGCTTTCACTGTATTTGATGTTGATATAATTTGTGGAGGGGAAGGGAAAATACAAATCGTTTAAATAGGGTTACAGGTGGACCCATTACAACAATGAGATGTACAAGACATTATGTCAAAAAAACAACTTTACAACTTTGGCAGAGTGGGGGGTGGGGGGTAAGGGGAGGTGGTGGTAGAGGGTTCTGGGGGTGGGGGGGTGGAGAGGGGAAGGGAAGGTATGGGAAACAAAGGAGGAAGCTACAAGGCTTGATAAGAAATGTACTCACTATCTTGCCCATGTAATTGTAACCCCTCTGTATGGTATTTTTCACAATTTAAAAAAAAATAAAAGAGAGGAAAAAAAGAAGTAATAGATCTCATGTGAGGAATCTGGGAGAATTATTTTCCTTTTTGATTTAAAAATTTTTTTCATATTAAGAATCTGGAAGAATTATTTTTCTTTAGGATTCTTTTTGTGGGGATAAGATCAATATAGGTATGAAATTAATATACATGGTCATCTATATTAATATAATATTCACCTAAGACAGTTCTCATACTCCAGATCAGCATTAGACCTGAGCAAACATTTGGTCCTCTTCCCAGGGAAATTGCATCAGAAGCTGTGGAGATAGGTCCAGAAATTTGCATCTTTGCAAATCCTCCAGGTAATTCTAGGGGTGCAAATGAGTTTGAGAATTTCTCTGAAGGGAAACGATCCAGGTATGGAGCTGGTGTTTAGTTTCCCATGTGTTTGCTACGAGTGTCAGAAAACAGAACAACTCATCGACTCAGGTCAGCAGCCTTGGAGACTTTTGGGGACAGGCTAGTATACATGCTACTACAGAAAACCAGAAAATGATCTAAAAACCCATGAGCATGTTTCTAACTAACAGCTTCTGTCAGCTTTTAAATACTGTCACAAATACTTAAGACAATTTAAAAAGAGAAAAGGACTATTTTGGTTCATAGTTTTGGAAGTTTCAATCCATGATCATTTGGTGCCATAGCTGAGTGCAGAAGGTAGCACAGCATGGCAAAAGCATGTAGCAGAGGAGACAGCTCACCTTAGTGTCCTGGAAAGGGCCAGGGTCCCGATATCCTTTTCAAGTGCATGCTCCTAATGACCTAATTTCCCTTCATCAGGCTTTACTTCTTAAAAGTTCTAGCACCTTCCATAGTGTCATGGGCTTGGGACCAAGCCTTCGATGTATAGCACTTTTCAGGGACATTCATGATCTAAACTCTGTCATCAGCCCATCTTATTATAAGGACAGTGTATGGGTAATTTAAGAGATTTTGCAAGCAAAGGAAACAGAAGCTCTGATCATTTTTCTCGCCCAAGGTCATATAATTAATGTATCCCAGAGATGGAACTTAGGTTCTATCACCTCAACACTTGACTATTTCTCCAAAATTTCTTCTGTTCTTTGCTTTCTCCCATTTATCTCTGTCCAGACACTCCAGCTTTTATTTGAGTTACTGCCACGGGTCACTATTGGTCTCCCTGTGTTTACTCTTGCCTTCTTCAATACATCCCATTAAGTCATTCATTCAGTTTTTTAAAAAAATACATACAATCTCAATGTAAATTATTGCTGTGAAAAAAATACAGAGCTGATACTGTCATAAACTCTTGTTTTTAGGAGGGATCATGTACCTTCCGTGTGCTCAATTGTTAAGTACTATATTGAATTCTGAACCAGATGTACTGGATAATTAGAATTCCATGCACACATGATGTCATGGCTGAGAAAGCTTTGGTCCCTTATCTCTTACCAATCTGATTTTCTCCTTTCCCCTTATACACATGTTCTAAGCATACGGGTTGACTTTTACTTCACTGAGCACTTTAAGAACTTTTCAGGTACCAGTCTGGGACTATGTTACTACATGGTCTGGAATACTTTTCTGTTTGCTCCTTATACATCAAATTTCTCATTATTTGGATCTCAGACTCAATATAATCTAGGCAGAAACCTTTTTCCATTCCACCTTAAATATCCAAGCTTCGCTCAGCTATGAACCCCTGCATGTAAAGCTGAATCACAAGAGCTGGCTGGGTGCATGGTGGTCTTGGAGCAATCTTATCTACAGCATAGCAGAATTTTCCCCCAGAGCACACATTCCAAAAGAGGATTCTTTAGAGAGGATACTTTAGAGCCTTGCTGAAGTATCATTTCTTCCATGTTCTACTGATCAACATGACATTAGACAAAACTAGACTCATCTAGGGGAGGGACATAGAGAACTCTTTTCAAGCATTTGCCAAAGAATTTGTGCATGGTACTTCCATCACAGGGCCCCATTTTAAGCATTCCCTGGCATGATGATCTTGACTCACCATGACATTTAAGCTGAATAACTGCTCAGTTGTAGTTGACATTGTGACCTCAGAGGTCAGTGCAATAAGTATCTATTCAATGGATGAATGAAAGAAGTAGAAAAATTGTCTTAAGACAATTAGATTTAGATATCTTTTAGGCTTCTGAGAAACAGAAAACAAGAAGGCTCATGAAGGACCATGCTGTCTTGTTCAGTGTTGCTTCCTTTGAATTTAGCAGAGTACCTGGCACATAGATCCGGGCGACAGCAGGCATCTGAGGATGAATGGATGGGTGAATGCATGTGTGTTGGACCTAGCTGCGCTGATCTTTCAGTGGCACCCAAGTTGGTTGTTTGGATGGGAACCTTGACCCATGTTTTCTGAAACAGCTAAGGTCACCTCTGCATCTGTGCTTTCTGTTCTTGCAACTCTTGCTCCAGGGAACTTGAGAAAGCCAAATTGATGACATATTTCACGAATACCATATTTCACAAATATATTCTCAGATACTTTAACCGGGGATAGGAATGGAGCACTGTGTGTCTTAAAATTCACTCAGCTCAGAAGAAGAAAAAAAAGCTGTCAAAGCTAAGAGCTCTCTTGGCTGTAGTATTTAGGCTCCTGGAGCTCGTTCAGCGTTGCCTTGTACCAGGCACACTGGAAAAGAGGAAATTGGAGGAGGACTTGGAAGATGTGTTAAAATCCATAAAAACATTTAGCTCTTTTCTTTGTGCCCAGAGGGAACACAAAAGAGGGACTATGTGAACATTCCTAGAAGTTATGGAGAGCTCAAAATTTTAGTCAATTCTTATAATGGCATTTTGCTTCTTTAGCTGTCTAAAATGATTTCTTCTTAAGGCCTTTTTTTACTCTGGTCAGTTTTCTTTTGAGTACACTGGATTCAGGGTTTGCTTGCTAAGGACCAGGACAATTAGTTGTAAAGGAAGGGATTCCTCTGGGCTTGTCTCTTTGGTTTAAACTTTCCTCCTGAGTTTTAGACCCTTCTATCAGACTATATCACAGATCTCACCTGGATATCTCACAGCTATTTCAAATAGCACTCAACCAAAATAGAATTTATTCTTCGTTCCCAGAAGCAAGTTCCGACTTTGTATAGATCCTAGCCTGATCAAAGACACAGCTCACCATGCAGTCATGGAAAAGAAGGATGGACATGATTCCCCAAGCTTCCCTATTTATTGATGCCATCCTATGTGCGAGTTTCTGTGCTAACATTTTATATGTATTTACCCGGAGAAGCAACACTACAGCCTGTGAATATGACAATGTTGTTATCTCCCATTTACAATAAGGAAATTGAGGTGATCACTAACGTATTCTTGACGCATCTCTTAGTGCACAGTTTCTTCCTCTGACCTATGCACAACATGGAAGCTTGACTCATTTTTTAATCATGACATTTCCTTCTTTAGGGAGCATCACTGGCTCCCTATTGTACTTTTTTGGTGTTCACTATGTTTTTTTAAAATTGTTATTGTAAAGGTGATGAACCAAGAGGTTACAGTTGCTTATGTCAGGTAATGAGCATATTTCTTTTTTTCTTGTTACGTATTCTTTTTCTTTTTTTCCTTCCTGTTATCCTACAAGTTGAGCAGTTAATTTTCAATAGTGTCTAGTATCACTGCTGCATTTATTCACTCTGTGTCCCACCATTTCTGTACACACCCTCTTAATCGTCCCCTAAATAGATAAACTTACAAACAAGACAAAAGCTACAGAAAACAAAAATAGCAAAAAGGAGAAAAAAACAACAAAAAAGCAAAGAACAAAGTAGCAAACAAAAACCCTCTTGTTTCGATTTCTTGGAGTTCATTTTGATAAATATCATTTTATGTGATCATATACATATAGGTATTGAGCCTTTTTGATCCTCTCCTAAGAATATCCTCCTTGGTTCTCATTATGTGAATAAGACAATCATTTTTAAGGAGGTTAATTTGTCATGAGATTAGAGGTTTCATTTCATAATTAATTGGCTCTATTGCTTTGGCCTGTGGTAAGGAGAAGCACTATGGTGGGAGTGAGTGGTAAAGCAAATTGCCCACCTCCTGGTGAGGAGAAAGAGAGAGGAGGAGATAAATCCCAGTATCTCCATCAATGGCATGCCCCAATGACTTAGGCCCCACCTCCTGAAGGTTGCCCCACTTCCCAATAGAGCCACAGACAGGGAACCAGGCCTTCAACACATGGGTCTTTGAGAGATGTTTGGTATGCAAGCCTTAGCAGGGACTTAGTGGCAGAAGTGTGGCTGTGGGTGGCAACAAGATCAGTGATTCTTGTGACTTAAATCAGAGGGAGGAGGCTTAGGAAGTGGTCAGGACAAGAATAACTTTCATTCCATGTCAGAATCTACCTTGTTTATCTCAAAGGAACTCTAGGTACGTCAGGCACATTCCAGACACTGACAACATCTGCAGTCTGATTATAAAGCTCCAAGTTCTGTTCCAGTACTTTCACTTGCCTGTAGTACTCAGGCCAGGGTTACGCAGTGGTAATCATGGTAGTGACAGTTCAAGATGGTTGTAGTCAAATCAGAATGGGTCCCTATAGACCGGTGCCCAGATTCCTACACTAACATCAAGGGTATCTCTATAACCAAACCTTCTTCAGCTTTCATTTTTTTCCATCCTTGTGACACAGAACTGTGTGTCTCTTCCATGTAAGCTAATCTCAGTGTTTTCACATTACTGATGTGTCAGATTTTTCTATTGACTATGAGTGTCTCACCACAGGATCTATTCCTTATTTTTTCTACTTGCAGTTCCATGGTGTGATACACTGTAGTTGACATCACTTGATGACAGTTTGATGAACACATGAAGAAATGAATGAACAAATGTACTGCTTGTTTGGCTAACACTAAACATCCTGTTACTTATCTGATCGAACAAAGCAAGGCTTTAAAGAATTCCATTCATTCAAAATGGAATATATGTGGAGAGGCAAACTTTAGAATAGGCTTTGAAGATGTAAAGTATCCACTTCAACTTCACAAGGTAGAAGGTGACTTGAGGGATTCTCATATTACTCATTTGTCAAAAAAAGCCTTGAACTAGTTTTCTGAATAACCAGAACCCACTTAAGATGAGCATGACACAAGCAAATCTTTTCCTTTTCTTTTTTAAACAAGCAACTGAAAAGTGACGTATTTGATGAATGTATTATGGTATTAAAGGATTCCTTTAATTAACAAGCTTCCTGCATGCACTTAACATGGAATAATTTGTTAAAGAAAAACTCTGATAGAAGACTGCCAGGAATGAGATGCAAGTATTCTAAAATTTAACAGTTTCCCTCAACTGTATTTTTTTTTTGTGTGTGTGTATGCATTGTAGGTCATGTCCTGCTGGTGTAGCAGCTGGACACAGAAATGGAGGAAATAGATTCTGGTTGTCATTCTAGACCTGTTCTGCTGTCTTTCTTCTCACCTGTGGCTATTGAGCTTCTGAGATGTGACTAATGCAACTGAAGAACTCAAGTTTTAATTTAGTTCAATTCATTGTAATATATTTAAATGGAAAAAAACTTGATAGGCCTGGCTTATGATTGGAAAAGTTTTAAGTATGTTTGGAATACATTTCAGCTTATGAATCTTTTCTCATTGTAAAATTTATGAGCTTTGAGGAAGTACTGATCAACTACTGCTGATGAAATTTAATGTACCAACTAAGATACACTGTAAGTGAAATGCATACTGATTTTGAAGACATTCTTACAAAAGATGCAAAAATGTCTCATTAGTGCTTTTCATACTGATCATGAGTTGAAATAACGGTATTTGGATACATCGGGTTAAGATACATTAACACAATTAGTTTTACTGATTTATTTTCAAATCATAAATGTGACTATTAAACATTTGAAATTATATGTATGCTTATTCTATTTATACCAGAAAGTTCTGGTATTCCTTGTTAGTTATGTACATTACCTCTTCTCTAGCTATATTCTGTTTTAGGAAAAACTATACAACCTCACAAACACATAGTTCTGAGATCCCATGTAACTCAATCAGGGCTAGACACCAAAGGTGTTACTTGCTTGGTTCTTATTTATGAATGTAAATATCACATCAGGCAATCTCTACCTCCCTTTTTAGACGTGTCTTCAAGCTGGAAAACTGAAAGTTTCTTACAGGAGTTTAGAATCAAGATACAAAACTTGCTAGTAGGAACTTGGACATGGAATTCTAAGGTGATGTGCAAAATACGCACAACTTCAGCTTAACCCATCACCTTGACTGGGGAGAAAAATCCTTGCAGAAGATCCCAATGGGTAGAGCAGAGAGTGGCCAACATGCAGAACCATGAAGCCCGGAAAGACACAATGGCAACCAGACTGCAATTCACATAGGAGGTCTTTGGGTTTTTTTTTTTTTTTAATCATTAACCTCCATATACCTAACCTAGTTTGAGTATATTTCTTTTCTTGAAGCTAGTGATTTTCATACACACAAATGCAATTATACACATTTGCAATAATAAAAAGGTGTTCAGACATACCAGCATTTGAAACTAGAGAAGTGAACGTGTGAAAGTGAAGAAAATTGTGGTGTGAAGAGTGAGCCA
The DNA here is from genome assembly GCF_000151885.1 of Dipodomys ordii. Taxonomy (NCBI): domain Eukaryota; kingdom Metazoa; phylum Chordata; class Mammalia; order Rodentia; family Heteromyidae; genus Dipodomys; species Dipodomys ordii. The sequence continues at coordinate 14,082,661 of NW_012267262.1, forward strand.
CATGAGTGGTCCTCCTATGTCTTCAAGGAAGTTTATGGGGTGAAGATGAGAAAGAGTAATGCATGAATTTGATCAAAGCACATTATATGCATGGAACCCTCACAATGTTAAAGCACACTAATGTCTGTACAGTTAATATATGCTGAAAAAAAGATGTTAAATGATCCTGAACAGAAGATGGTAAAATAAACTAGCAAAAAGTTCATGAATAGAGAATTGATTTAGAGTTGTTCTGAAGGCTGTTTTCTGTTTATAAAAGCCCAAGACTAAGTTGAGACCAAAGAATGATGGTTCTCAATCTTGAGAATCATCTTTTCAACGAAGTAGATAAAAAAAATTATCTCCAGGTTTCCATCCTGGACATTTCTATCATAAGATCTGAGAAGAGATCCAGCAATAAGTACTTTCACAAAATGCCTTTGAGTTTCTTTGTACAACATGCAGAGGGGTAAAAACAAGGCATCATTTAACTGAAGAGATGGTTGACAGATTGCATATGATGCAAAACAAATGAGGCTGGAGTCAGGTTGCATCTTCCTTTCTGGCAGCTTCATAGGTGAACTGAGGCATTCAAGGTAGGTGGTTTAGGTCAAAAGGAGCTTCAGCTGCAGGTGTATCAGGTGACCTGCATTCACTTCGTTGTTCCCTGATGCCCTGTTAGTGAATCTTCCTAAGCCCATGGCAATGATCAATGAAAGGTTCTTGATTACCAGGCATAGCCTGAAGTCCACCCAGAACCCATTAGAGTTGGGAATTGTGCATCCTCAAGTCTGTTTATGTGACTTATTTAAAAAACATTTTCTGTTTTTTATTGTAAAGGTGATGCACAGCAGGGTTAAAACATTTGCTTTAAAAAATTCTCCTAGGAATGATAGTGGCTTCTGAAACAGCGGGTAGTTGTATTCTTTTTTTAAAAATTTTTTTTTATTGTGAGAATACTGTACAGAGGGGTTACAATTACATGGGCATGATAACGAGTACATTTCTTATCAAGCATTGTTGCCTCCTCTTTGTTTCCCCTTCCCATCCGGGTAGTTGTATTCTAAGATGTAGAATGGAATTTCCCATTTGTACATGAGGGCAGAAGCATACTTTCCTGGTGTGTGTGTGTGTCAGTTTAAGTGTGTGTGTGTGTGTGTGTGCAACAGAAGCAGACTCCTACCTTCTGACTTCTCTCTGTAACATAGAGACATTTTCTTCTTTCTGGTTTCTTTTGAGGCTCTTAGAGAACTGAAAGTACCTCCCCTTTTATCCTCAACACTGTACACAGGAAGGGCTAATGTCAATTTTTATTTTCTCCCTGAGAAAACTGAGATCGAGTCAGGATTTATTCTGGCTCCTTACAATGTTTTCCTTTCATCAGATTCCTTCTGGAAAAAGACCTTGCTTTCCTGGACATAAAGTACTATATGGTACAAGACTGTCCATCTACCACACCTTGTCCTTTGAGAACAGGGCCATGATGTAGCTCAACTCTAATTATTCCAAATGCCTCCATTGTCATTGACTTCAGTGTGAGTAGCGCCCCCTGGTGTGGTATGAAAGAATAAAGCTGCCTGTGAAACCAAGTGATGTGAGACTATTAGACATCAAACAGAAGGACCCATCATTCAGACTCTATTCCTAGAATTAATCTGTAAAAGTTGGGAGAGAAAATGTTCTGGAGACATTGTTTAAGCCCCTATATACATCTGAGTCTGAGGGAGGCTCATTTTGGATTTCCTCAATTCCAGGAGTCAGTATATTGTTAATGTATTTTTCAAGCACATTTATGTTAGGGAATGGGACAGTGGTATATTCTCATAGATGAGTGGATGTTTGAAACATGGGTGGGATGTGGACATGCAGAGGAAAAGTAAAAGAAACTGAAACACCTTAGTAGAACATTCATACCTGTGAATTATCCCAGAGATATAATACATTTGGCTCTTTTTTAAAAAGCTCCTTATATTATTCATAACAAGACACTAGTTTATTTCCATTTTTGTTGGTTTCCTACAAGAGGTTGAAGGCAGATATAATGTGGATCATATAGAGAAGAAGATAAGTAAGTATTGCCACTATTTGAAAGTATGTCACTTAATAATAGGAACACAAGAAATTTTGTATATTTTCAGTATTTGGTCTTAGAAGAATATTGTGTATTTCAGTGTCTCAGATTTTATTTACATGCAGACAAAAGCATTTTTTTTGAAAAAATGCCACTACCTGATAAAACATCTTCTATAGCTCATTGGTCTCACTTAATTCATTTGCCTTTCTTTTGTAAATTATTTGTGTTTTGAGAATCAATGCATTTTCTGCATTTCATTAACTTTAATTCCTTCACATTTTAGTGCTTTGCTTACCATTCATAGATTAATTTATAAAGCTAATAAATGATTACCCTAATATATTTTGCAATTATTTTCTTTTCAATTTTTGATAGTTTTTCCATTTTTCCATGAAGAGCTTTTCTTATTATATATTATAATGTAGTATAGTTCGTTTTGAAAATTGTAAAGCAAGCGATTGTATGTGGCCTATTCCCTTGTATTTGCTAGACCAGTGCTGTCAAATAGAATGTGTTAATGCTTTATAGCTGTGCTCACCAGTGAGTAATCACAGGTAGCTATTGAGCTGGTGCAATGAAGAAAGTAAGTAATTTAAATGAACTTAAATGTAAGGAGCCACTAGTGACTAGTTGTCAAGTCCAACACTGCAGGATGATCAGGTACCTATAAGGGGCATGGTGTGAGAAAGAAGAAGGAAAGACAAAAGGAAGGAAGGAAAGAAGGAAGGGAGACAGGCAAATAGACACAATATCAATCTCACAAATCAAAGCAAGGGAACTAGGGGACATACCATTTCTCAGGACAAAGGTCCTCAAGTCTTCTCCCAGGCAGTTTTTATTATCCAGTATGAGGTAGTAAGAAAGGCAGTGGACTTTGTACATAACTTGTGAAGTGTAGTGAATTTCTCTTTTCATCACAGATATGAATCATTTTAGTAGAAAAACCACCTCAGGTTGAACATAGTATTCTTAAACTAACATCCTTGAGTAACATAACTATTTTCTTATTTTTTATCTTGGCTGTGGGTTAGGAATAAACGTCAGGGGTGTTGTTTTCCTACACATGCCTCTGCACCTCTTCTAAGTGCCCCGTGTTACGTAGGCATACTTGATGGTGTGCCCCTGCACTCAGTCATGTGTGCCTTCAGCCTTGTGTAGAACAAGAGTCCCCAGATCTAATGGCCACTATATTTTTCTGTTCCCCTTTGCTTTCTTGTTTAAACACTGGGAAAAAATCAGTTTCCTATTAAGCCTGAAAGGGAGGAGGGTAACCTGAGGAAGAAGATCAAGTTTCAGGCAGGTCTGCTTATCTGGACTTGAAGTAAAATCCAGATGACTCTTGGTTTCAGTGTCAGATTCCTTTGACTGTGGGATTTGGTGAATTATCTTATCCTTCACCTTAGAAACAGAATTACAGAATTCAGAATTAATGAGGAATGTGAGACATTCATTTCATGTGAGAGTTGAGCTTATGGAATTGTTTCATGATCAAGTGACACCATGGAGTTGCCATTTTACCTCCCGTGACTAGTGACTCTATTGTGTCTTTACTTTTCTGTGGTTTAATATTCTACTTCCTGGTTCATAGGTTGAAAGGAAGGGCTGAATGCGTTTTGTCTGGTTCAGCTTATCAACGAATCCTTTCTGGAGACTCTGCTGGGGAAGACCTGTGTGTAACTGGTTCAAGTACAATTGGTCCCGTAGGCTTTGGCAAGGAGAGGAGATGAGACTTGACATACTGCCACCTAGTTCCCGAGTGACAATAATGCTCAGGACCAGGAGAAGATATGACTTCATATTAGAGTCATAAATTAACTATGTGAAATTTCAAACTCTACTATAAAGCCATAGTAATCAAAACAGCTTGGTATTGGCATAAGAACAGACCTCAGGACCAATGGAATAGAATTGAAAACCCA